>NC_138773.1:329440851-329820851 GCF_965119305.1 Pelophylax lessonae
GAGGCAGGGAGAGAGATCTATGGGGGGGGAGAAGGAGAGAGATCTATATGGGGGAGAAGGAGAGAGATCTATACTGTATGGGGGGGACAGGGAGAGAGATCTATGGGGGGGGGAGAAGGAGAGAGATCTATATGGGGGAGAAGGAGAGAGATCTATACTGTATGGGGGGGGACAGGGAGAGAGATCTATGGGGGGGGGAGAAGGAGAGAGATCTATATGGGGGGGAGAAGGAGATAGATCTATATGGGGGGAGGAGAGAGATCTATGGGGGGGGGAGAAGGAGAGAGATCTATGGGGGGGGGAGAAGGAGAGAGATCTATATGGGGGGAGAAGGAGAGAGATCTATATGGGGGGAGAAGGAGAGAGATCTATATGGGGGGAGGCAGGGAGAGAGATCTAAAGCAGGGAGAGGGGAAGAGAGATCTTTGAGGGGGGAGAGATATCTAAATTCAGGGAGAGGGGGAGAGAGATCTATGGGGGGAGGGGGGAAAGGGATATATGTGGGGGGAAGGGAGATATCTATAAACAGTGGGAAAGGGGAGAGAGATCTATGGAGGGGGGGGGAGGGATCTTTGAGCAGTAGGAAAGGGGGGAAAGATATGTGTGGAGGGAGGGCAGAAATAAAGGTCTATAAGCAGGGGAGTGGGATCTATGGGGGGCAAGGATAGAGATCTAACAGCAAGGGGAGGGAGAGAGATATATGGAGGGCTGGGGAGAGGGATCTTTGAGCAGTAGGAGGGGGGGGGGGGGAGAGAGATCAATGGGGGGGGATCTTTTTTGAGCAGTAGGAGGGGGGGGAGAGAGATCAATGGGGGGGGGGGAGGGATCTTTGAGCAGTAGGAAAGGGGGAGAGAGATCAATGGGGGGGGCATAAATAAAGATCTATAAGTAGGGAGAGGGGGGAGTGGGATCTATGGGGGGCAAGGATAGAGATCTAACAGCAAGTAGAGGGGTAGAGATATATGTGGGGGAGAAGAGGGAGAGATCTATAGGAAGGCAGGGAGAGCTATAGGGAGCAGAAAGAAAGATCTATAAGCAGGGGGAGGGGAGAGAGATCTATGGGGGCGAGAGAAATCTATGAGCAGTAGGAGAGGGGGAGAGATCTATGTGGGTGAAGGGGGGAAAGGGATATGTGGGGTGGGGGGGGAGAGAGATCTATGGAGGGGGGGATTGGGAGAAATCTATGAGTAGTATGAGAGGGGGTGAGAGATCTATAGAGGGGCAGGTAGAGAAATCTATAATCAGGGAGGGGGGAGAGAGATTTATGGGGGAGAGAAATCTATGAAGAGTAGGAGAGGGGGAGAGAGATCTATGGAGGGAGGTAAATCTATGAGCAGAGGGGGTGATGGGGTGGAGATCTATGGGGGGGGGGGGAGATCTATAAGCAGGGAGGGGAGAGAGAGATCTATGAACAGCAGGAGAGGGGGAGGGAGATCCATGGGGGGGGGGGGGCAGAGACCTATTGGGGGGGGGGGAATCTAAAAGCAGGGAGAGGGAGAGAGATCTATGGGGGGGGGGGGGTGGAGATCTACAATCAGGGAGAGGAGGAGACCTATGGGGGAGGGGGGTGAGAACTATGAGGGTGGGGGGGGGGGACAGATCTAAGGAAGGAGAGAGAGATCTAAAGGGTTAAATCTGTGGGGGGAGAGAGAGATTTACAATGGGGGAGAGATCTATAGGGGGAGGGGGGTCACAGCAGGTAGGGAGTGATTCTGCCTATCGGATCCTCATCCCTGCAATGCTCCGGAGTCTCCCCCCCCCCCCCCCCCCAATCACATCTATTCTCATCACCGCTCAGCGATGTCATTCCGATACTTTCTATCATATGGGCGGGAGGGGCGGGGTTAGGTGTGACAGGGGGCGGGGCCTGACAAATCACACGTGGCTCAGGTGACGCAGCGGACCGAGCGGAGACCGGGAGGGAGACGGTGAGTTAGAGGCGGCCGGGGATCCCGGTGTACGGGGAGGAGATGGATCTATATATACCCCCTGTATATTATATACACTGTGTATGGTACACCTGGCCTGTCTATTACATACACACCTTTATATGGTACACATATTGTACACCTGTATCTGGTCTGTACATATTATACACCTGTATGCGGTACACCTGTATATTATACACCTGTATACAGTAAACCTGTATATTATACACCTGTATATGGTACACCTGGCCTGTATATTATACACCTGTATATGGTACACCTGGCCTGTATATTATACACCTGTATACGGTACAACTGTATATTATACACCTGTATGCGGTACACCTGGCCTGTATATTATACACCTGTATACTGTAACCCTTAATATTATACACCTGTATACGGTACACCTGGCCTGTATATTATACACCTGTATACGGTACAACTGTATATTATACACCTGTATGCGGTACACCTGGCCTGTATATTATACACCTGTATACGGCACACCTGTATATTATACACCTGTATGCGGTACACCTGGCCTGTATATTATACACCTGTATACGGTACACCTGTATATTATACACCTGTATACGGCACACCTGGCCTGTATACGGCACACCTGTATACGGCACACCTGTATACGGTACACCTGTATACGGTACACCTGGCCTGTATATTATACACCTGTATACGGTACACCTGGCCTGTATATTATACACCTGTATACGGTACACCTGGCCTGTATATTATACACCTGTATACGGCACACCTGTAAATTATACACCTGTATACGGTACACCTGGCCTGTATATTATACACCTGTATACGGCACACCTGTATATTATACACCTGTATACGGTACACCTGGCCTGTATATTATACACCTGTATACAGTACACCTGTATATTATACACCTGTATACGGCACACCTGTATATTATACACCTGTATACGGCACACCTGTATATTATACACCTGTATACGACACACCTGTATATTATACACCTGTATACGGCACACCTGTATATTATACACCTGTATACGGTACACCTGGCCTGTATACGGTACACCTGTATACGGCACACCTGTATACGGCACACCTGTATATTATACACCTGTATACGGCACACCTGTATATTATACACCTGTATACGGTACACCTGTATATTATACACCTGTATACGGTACACCTGGCCTGTATATTATACACCTGTATACGGCACACCTGTATACGGTACACCTGTATACGGTACACCTGGCCTGTATATTATACACCTGTATACGGTACACCTGGCCTGTATATTATACACCTGTATACGGTACGCCTGTATATTATACACCTGTATACGGTACACCTGGCCTGTATATTATACACCTGTATACGGTACGCCTGTATATTATACACCTGTATACGGTACACCTGTATATTATACACCTGTATATTATACACCTGTATATTATACACCTGTATACGGTACACCTGGCCTGTATATTATACACCTGTATACGGCACACCTGTATATTATACACCTGTATACGACACACCTGTATATTATACACCTGTATACGGCACACCTGTATATTATACACCTGTATACGGTACACCTGGCCTGTATATTATACACCTGTATACGGTACACCTGTATACGGCACACCTGTATATTATACACCTGTATACGGCACACCTGTATATTATACACCTGTATACGGCACACCTGTATATTATACACCTGTATACGGCACACCTGTATATTATACACCTGTATACGGCACACCTGTATATTATACACCTGTATACGGTACACCTGTATATTATACACCTGTATACGGTACACCTGGCCTGTATATTATACACCTGTATACGGCACACCTGTATACGGTACACCTGTATACGGTACACCTGGCCTGTATATTATACACCTGTATACGGTACACCTGGCCTGTATATTATACACCTGTATACGGTACGCCTGTATATTATACACCTGTATACGGTACACCTGGCCTGTATATTATACACCTGTATACGGTACGCCTGTATATTATACACCTGTATACGGTACACCTGTATATTATACACCTGTATATTATACACCTGTATATTATACACCTGTATACGGTACACCTGGCCTGTATATTATACACCTGTATACGGCACACCTGTATATTATACACCTGTATACGACACACCTGTATATTATACACCTGTATACGGCACACCTGTATATTATACACCTGTATACGGTACACCTGGCCTGTATATTATACACCTGTATACGGTACACCTGTATACGGCACACCTGTATATTATACACCTGTATACGGCACACCTGTATATTATACACCTGTATACGGCACACCTGTATATTATACACCTGTATACGGCACACCTGTATATTATACACCTGTATACGGCACACCTGTATATTATACACCTGTATACGGTACACCTGTATATTATACACCTGTATACGGTACACCTGTATATTATACACCTGTATACGGTACACCTGGCCTGTGTGTTTTGTACACAGATGAAGTTTCAGATGAAGATTTCTATTTTATTTAAAATAAAAATATATGTAAAGTGGACCTGTCACACCGTACCCATGGGGGGGGGGGCAGACTTTGTGTGGGTGTGGGTGTGGTCTAGGTTTTGGGGTGGGGAGCAGACATTGTGTGGGTGTGGTCTAGGTTTTGGGGAATGTAGCCCATCAATGCTATCACTGACCATACACTCTACAATCTGATTGTACAACCTCCTGATTGGATACCAATTGAAAGTCCTGTTAAGGTTTTCTAACTCTAATGGAGATTATACAGAAATTGTACAATCAGGTTGTAGAGTGTGTGGGCAGCTTTAGTGCAGCACACGGATTGGTTGTCGCCTCCGCTGTGTATGACCGGTGCTCCTGACCCCGTGTGAGTCAGTTGGGGTCACTGTTAGGATAAATACAAATGTTCTGTGTCACTCTGGATTCTGTGCAGAATGTTCATTATTGCCCCTTCTATGCCCCCTGGGTGGGTATACATTTTGTATTCGGGGGTTCCCGGCTCCTCCCCTTTCTGTGGACGGTAGCGGAGTCTCCTTTGCAGATCATTGTTGGGATTGTGAGTAAACACACACTGCACACAGGAACAGATTTACCTGCCGGACTGTTCATACTTCTGTTTGGTCAGTTTTGTGATCCTGTATGCCCTACGAGGCGACACAACCAGATCCTTAAACTAGGCTTGCTGATTGGACAGGGAAGGAGTATCTGAATACTTATGAGGTCGTCTCTCTGCTCTCTCCTCCTGTCAGAGAGCCAGCATACTGATGAGGTTGTCTATACGATGACTGTTCCCACATACTGTATATACAGTACATACCCTCCGGAGGGGTGGGGGAGGGACACTGTACACTGACTGTGCCCACCTATACAGTACATACCCTCCGAAGGGATGGAGGGCATACAGTGACTGTGCTCACATATACAGTACATACCCTCCGAGTGGGGGGGGGGGGGGGGGAGAGGGAGCATGCAATGACTGTGCCAACATATACAGTACATACCCTCCGAAGGGGGTCATACAATGACTATGCCCAACTTTACAGTATACACCCTCTGAAGGGGGGGCATATACACCCTCTGAAGGGGGGGCATACAATGACTGTGCCCACCTATGCAGTGCTACATACCCTCCAAAGGGGTGGGGGTGGGGGCATACAATGACTGTGCCCACCTATACAGTACATACCCTCTGAAGGGGGGCATACAATGACTGTGCCCACCTATACAGTACATACCTTCTGAAGAGGTGGGGGCGGCATACGACTGTGTCCACATATACAGTACATACCCTCCGAAGGGGGGCATATCTTCACTATGCCCACCTATACAGTACATACCCTACAAAGAGGTGTGTGTGGGGGGGGGGGGGGGAATAAGGTTTGGAGGCTGACCTTTGATAACACGAACCTTCATCTCCCTCCACATACTTTCTATGGGATTAGGGTCTGGAGACTGAGCCACTCCTTTATTGCCTTGGCCGTGGGTTTTGGGTCATTGTCATGCTGTAATACCCATCCATGTCTAGTTTTCAATGCCCTGGCTGAGGGAAGGAGGTTGTCACCCAAGATTTGATGGTACATGACCCCGTCCAACATCCCTTTGATGCGGTCAGCAGTCAGGTTGTCCTGTACCCTTAGCAGAAAATTACCCCGAAGGCATAATGTTTCCTCCTCCATGTGTGATGGTGGGGGATGGAGTTCTTGGGGTCATAGGCAGCATTCCTCCTCCTCCTCCAAACACGGTGAGTTGAGTTGATGCCAAAGAGCTCAATTTTGGTCTCATCTGCCCACAACACTTTCCCCCAGTTCTCCTCTGAATCATTCAGATGTTCATTAGCAGTCATCAGACGGGCTGTACCATGTGATTTCCTGAGCAGGGGGACCTTGCGGGTGCTGCAGGATTTCAGTCCTCCATGGGGTAGTGTGTTACCAATTGTTTTCTTGGTGACGATGGTCCCAGCTGAGATCATTGAGAAGATTCTCCGGTGTAGTTCTGGGCTGATTCCTCACCGATCTCCATCATCATTGATCCTCCATGAGGTGAGATCTTCCATGGAGCCCCAGACTGAGGGAGACTGACAGTTATTTTGTGTTTCTTCCAACCAACTGTTGTCACCTCTCACCAAGCTGCTTGGCGATGGTCTTGTAGCCATTCCAGCCTTGTGTAGGTCTCCAATCTTCTCCCTGACATCCTTGGACAGCTCTTTGGTCTTGGCCATGGTGGAGAGATTGGAATCTGATTGATTGATTCTGTGGACAGGTGTCTTCTATACAGGTAACAAGCTGAGATTAGGAGCACTCCCTATAAGAGAATCCTCCTAATCTCAGCTCATTACCTGTACAGAATACACCTGGGAGCCCGAAATCTTGCTGATTGGTTGGGGGTCAAATACTTATTTCACTCATTAAAATGCAAATCAATTTATAACTTTTATGAAATGCGTTTTTCTGGATATTTTTGTTGTTATTCTGTCTCTCACTGGTAAAATAAACCGACCAATAAAATTATAGACTGATCATTTCTTTGTTAATGGGCAAACTTACAAAATCAGCAGGGGATCAAATATACTCTTTTTTTCCCTTACTGTATCTCTCAAGGGTTGGGATATCTTTTGGGCATTGGGTGTATTTGTTGGACATTTAGGGGTATCTCTCAGGTTTGGGGTATCTGACGGAATGGGTAGTATCTGAGCATTGGGAGTATCTTTCAGAGTTTGAGGTATCTGTTGGGGTTTCGGAGTACCTGGTGGGCATTGCTGGTATCTCTCTGGGTTTGGGGTATCTGTCCACAGTTAGAGGTATCTGTTGTGCACTGGGAGCATTGTGGTATATATCAGAAATTGGGAGTTATTTGCGGGGCATTGGAGATATCTCTCAAGGGTTAGAGTATCTCTTGGGAATTTGAGCTATCTATTGAACAGTGGGGGTATCTGTCAAAGATTGGGGTACTGTTGGGGTAGGGGGGGGGGTATCTCTCAAGGTTTGGGGTATCTGATGTAAGAAGATATCGGTTGAGCATTAGGAGTATCTCTTAACGTTTGGGGTGTCTGTTGGGGGTATCTGTTACCTGTTGGGCATGAGGGTATCTCTCAAGATTTGGGGTACCTGCTGGGCTTTGGGGGTATCTCTCACATTTTGGGGTATTTGTCAGGCATAGAGGTTTCTGTTGGGCCTTGAAAGTATCTCAAGATTTGGGGTATTTATTGGGGGGTGGGTTATCTGTTTGGCATTGGGGATATTTCATGGTTGGGGTATCTGTTGGGAATTGAGGGTATCTGTGGGGCATTTGGGAGATCTCTAAAGGTTTAGGGTATCTGTTGTGATTGGTGAAATCTGGGGTTTTGGGGTATCTGTTGGGTATTCGGGGTATCTCTCAGGCTTTTGAGTATCTATAGGATATTGGAGGACATCTCTCAGGGTTTGGGGTATCTGTTGAGCATTGGGGGCATCTCTCAGGCTTTAAAGTATCTGTTTGGGGTATCTCTCAGGTTTTGGGGTATGTGTTGGTGATTGGGGGTATTTGTCAGGTATTGGGGGTATCTCTCAGGGTTTGGAACCCCCACAGGGTTTAGAGTATCTGTTGGTTATTGGGGATGTCGCTCAGGGTTTGGGGTATTTGTCAGGTATTGGGGGGTATCTCTCAGGGTTTGGAACCCCCTCAGGGTTTTGGAGTATCTGTTGGGTATTGGGGATGTCGCTCAGGGTTTGGGGTATGTGTTGGTGATTGGGGGTTCCTCTCCAAGTTTGGGGTATCTGTTGAGTATTAGGGGTATCTCTCAGGTATTGGGGGTATCTGTAGGGTGTCTCCCGACTCTCAGGAAAGAGATGTCAGCTCACCCCTGAACTCTGTAGGGTTTGATTCTAATCGTTGAGGACGATCTGTCTCAGTTTGTGCCGATTCTTATCTCTGACATTTATCAGTTTATTCTTCCTCCTGTCTCCAGTGGGGAAGATTTCCTGCACTTCCTGTACCAGAGACACAGCAGGAAATTAGAGAAATCAGTGTGGGGGGTGGTGGTGGAGTTTTGGTGACCCCTGCAGTGGGGGTGGTGGTGTCGGTGGCCCCCATAGTGTGTGTGTTGTGGAGTGCAGTGCCCCCCATGGGGTGCGGGGGGTGACGGAGTGTCGGTGACCCCCGTAGTGTGTGGGGGGTGGGGTATTGGTGACCCCAGTATTGTTGGGGGGGGTGTAGTGTCAGTGACCACTGCAGTGGGGGGTAGAATGGCAGTGACCCCCCCGTAGTGTGGTGGTGTGGGAGGAGGGGTGGAATATGCGGTAACCCCCGTAGTGTGTGGGGGGGTGGAATTTCGGTGACCGCCGTAGTGTAGGGGGGTGGAATTTTGGTGACCCCCCGTAGTGTGGGGGGGGGGAGTGGAATGTGGGTGACCCCCATGTTGTGGGGGCGGGGGGTGGAATGTCGGTGACCCTGTAGTGTGGGGGGGTGAAATGTGAAACTGCAGTGGGGGGTAGAATGGCAGTGACCCCCCCCCCGTAGTGTGGGGGGTGGAGTGTCTGTGACCCCCCCCGTAGTGTGGGGGGGAGGGGTGGAGTGTCTGTGACCCCAGTGGTGTGGGAGGAGGGGTGGAATGTGGGGTAACCCCCGTAGTGTGTGGGGGGGGGTGGAATTTCGGTGACCGCCGTAGTGTAGGGGGGTGGAATTTTGGTGACCCCCCGTAGTGTGGGGGGGGGGGGAGTGGAATGTGGGTGACCCCCATGTTGTGGGGGCGGGGGGTGGAATGTCGGTGACCCTGTAGTGTGGGGGGGTGAAATGTGAAACTGCAGTGGGGGGTAGAATGGCAGTGACCCCCCCCCGTAGTGTGGGGGGTGGAGTGTCTGTGACCCCCCCCGTAGTGTGGGGGGGGAGGGGTGGAGTGTCTGTGACCCCAGTGGTGTGGGAGGAGGGGTGGAATGTGGGGTAACCCCCGTAGTGTGTGGGGGGGGGGGTGGAAGTTCGGTGACCGCCGTAGTGTGTGGGGGGAGTGGAATGTGGGTGATCCCCATATTGTGGGGACAGGGGGTGGAATGCCGGTGACCCCCATAGTGTGGGCGGGATAAATGTGGGTGACACCTATAGGGGGGGGGGGGTGGAATGTGGGTGACCCCCGTATTGTGGGGGGGGGGGTGGAATGTGGGTGACCCCCGTATTGTGGGGGGGGTGGAATGTGGGTGACCCCTGTATTGTGGGGGGGGGGGTAATGTGGGTGACCCCCGTAGTGTGGAGGGGGAGGAATGTGGGGTGACCCCCGTAGTGTGGGGGGGGGGTGGAATGTGGGTGACCCCCGTAGTGTGGGGGGTGGCCCCTGTAGTGTGGGGGGGGGGGAATGTGGGTGACCCCCCTATTGTGGGAGGTGGAATGTTTGTGACCCCTGTAGTGTGGAAGGGGGATGGAATGTGGGGTGACCCCTGTAGTGTGTGTTTGTGGGGGGGTGGCCCCTGTAGTGTGGGGGGTGGAATGTGGGTGACCCCAGTATTGTGTGGGGCAGATTGTGGGTGACCCCTGTAAAGTGTGGGGGGGGGGGTGGAATGTGGGTGACCCCCATAGTGGGGGGGGGGGGTTTAATGTGGGTGACCCCCATAGTGTGGGGGGGGTGAAATGTGGGTGACCCCCGTATTGTGGGGGGGGGTGAAATGTGGGTGACCCCCGAAGTGTGGGGGGGGGGGGTGGAATGTGGGTGACCCCTATTGTGTGTGTGTGTGTGTGTGTGTGTGTGTGTGGGGGGGGTGTGGAATGTTGGTGACCCCCGTATTGTGGGGGGGGGGGTGTAGGTGACCACTCTGTAGTGTGGGGGGGGGCAGGGGTGGAGTGTCTGTGTGTGGTGGCAGTGGAATGTGGGTGATCCCCATATTGTGGGGGCGGAGGGGTGGAATGTGGGTGACCCCCGTAGTGTGGGGGGGGGGGTGAAATGTGGGTGACCCCCGTAGTGTGGGGGGGTGAAATGTGGGTGACCCCTGTATTGTGGGGGGTTAGAATTTCGGTGACCCCCATAGTGTGTGGGGGGAGTGGAATGTGGGTGATCCCCATATTGTGGGGACAGGGGGTGGAATGTGGGTGACCCCCGTAGTGTGGGGGGGTGGAATTTGGGTGACCCCCGTAGTGTGTGGGGGGGTGTAATGTGGGTGACCCCTGTAGTATGTGTGGGGGGGGTGACCCCGTATTGTGGGGGGTGAAATGTGGGTGACCCCCGTAGTGTGTGTGTGGGGGGGGGGTATAATTTGGGTGACCCCTGTAGTGTGTGTGGGGTGGAATTTGGGTGACCCCCGTAGTGTGTGGGGGGGTGTAATGTGGGTGACCCCTGTAGTATGTGTGGGGGGGGTGACCCCGTATTGTGGGGGGTGAAATGTGGGTGACCCCCGTAGTGTGTGTGTGGGGGGGGGGTATAATTTGGGTGACCCCCGTAGTGTGGGGGGGTGGAATTTGGGTGACCCCCGTAGTGTGTGGGGGGGTGTAATGTGGGTGACCCCTGTAGTATGTGTGGGGGGGGTGACCCCGTATTGTGGGGGGTGAAATGTGGGTGACCCCCGTAGTGTGTGTGTGGGGGGGGGGGTATAATTTGGGTGACCCCTGTATTGCGGGGGGTTGGAATGTGGGTGACCCCCGTAGTGTGGGGGGGGGGGGGTGGAATGTGGGTGACCCCCGTAGTGTGTGTGGGGGGGTGGAATGTGGGTGACCCCCATAGTGTGGGGGGTTGGAATGTTGGTGACCCCCGTAGTGTGGGGGGGTGGAATGTGGGTGACCCCCGTAGTGTGGGGGGGGGTGGAATGTGGGTGACCCCTGTAGTATGTGTGGGGGGGGTGACCCCTCATTGGATGGCGGGCGGTCCCGGATACGAGGAGGAAGTAGAAGGCAGGTGGAGGTTTACTCTCATTAACCCTTTCCAGGCTGAGGATTGGATTACAGCTGTGCTTTGTTTGTCCGCATTCCGTCCCTGGAGGGGGGGGGGGGGACCGGTGTAACAGGTGCAGCGAGTCCAGGGAGGGGAACAGGTGAGACCGGAATAGGGGTGGGGGCGGGCAGATAGAATATGTCCACATGGAAGTACCTCCCCCTTATACACCCCATACACCCTGATCTGCAGACTCCGGGCTTCGCCCCCCCCCCTTTGTTTATTTTAACCCTTTTTTTTCCTGCTGCTGAGTCTTCATGTTTGTAGGTGAAGAAGGGACTTCCTGCTGTCCTTTACCAGGCGCTCTACATGGGCAACCTTCAGTCTCACCAGTTGTTTGATCAGGGGTGCTGAGTGACTGCAGTGACATATGGATGGCCAGCAGAGGGAGACTCTCCAAATCTGTGAATGTTTTCTGTAATGGAAATACGGGACAGCAAGGATGTAAAATGTCCGATCCAGTTTTTGTGTTCAGGTTTGTCGCCAGACTAGGGACACCAGGAACTAATAGGGACACGGGGAACTAATAGGGACACCTGTTCCCGTGTTATCTGTGTAAGGGGGATTTCCGGTATGGACTCTGTAAGAGGAAGTAAAGGGAAATTTCCTACACAGGACACAGGTGGAGGTCCCTACTGATCCCTAATCTATCCAGAACTTCATCTAGAAAGGATTGGCTTCCCATAAGCACCTCCTCCTGTAACTACCAATATTCCGCTTATCCAATGTTCCACCAATCAGCACTTCATATAATTTCTTCTGTTACATTGTAGCATCATCATGAGGTGGGGCGGGGCACTGCGGCCCGGCTGGACTGGTCACATGACTCTCTACAGGTGACATCATCGTGACATCTTTACCACAAGATCCCAACATGAACGGTAGAATCAAATCCGGAGATATGGCAGAGAGTGGAAACATCACCGACCTCTTCCATGAGGACGCCCAGGTAGGCGGAGCCGAGGCGGCACATTCCCTCCCCAACTTTCCTTTATATTATTAATGTTTGTTCCTGCTGGCTCATTCTGTCTTCTTATTGGTCCTGAGGATTGGTAAACCCGGGGGGCCCCCAATTCTCACAATCCGTCCATCATTGTATCTCTTCCAGTTCCTGTACAGGGACCACAACCGTGGTGGAGGAGCAGGTTAGTCGGGACCTCAGGGGCGGGGACTGTGATAGTGACATCATAGTGTTGGTCTTTCTATTTGTAGTGCTCTGTGTCCCCGTGTTGTGTGCCCTGCCCTGATCCCCCCCTCCCCCCTCCACATGTGTCTTGGATGTAACATTCTAGTCCCCCTAATCTTCTCACCCCTCCCCCTATGGCCCGGACGTTCGATGTTGGCTCACGTGTCTCCTTGTTTTCCTTGTCTAGGTGTCACAGCTGCAGTCCCAGCCCTGGTGGAAGATCCAGCTATTTGTTTGGGAACCGGTTCTCTTCGGCACGTGGGACGGCGTCTTCACATCCTGTATGATCAACATTTTTGGGGTGGTTTTATTTCTCCGCACCGGCTGGCTGGTGGTGAGTGTCAGCCTGGGGGGCAACTCTGAGGGCTGAACTGTCTGGAGTGCCACATTGATGATGAAAGTCAATTAATAATAATGAATGTAGATCTGTAATGATACCATTGTCCGGCCTCTGAGGGACTGATGCCATTGTCCGGCCTCTGAGGGACTGATGCCATTGTCCGGCCTCTGAGGGACTGATGCCATTGTCCGGCCTCTGAGGGACTGATGCCATTGTCCGGCCTCTGAGGGACTGATGCCATTGTCCGGCCTCTGAGGGACTGATGCCATTGTCCGTCCTCTGAGGGACTGATGCCATTGTCCGGCCTCTGAGGGCCTGATACCATTGTACGGCCCTCTGAGGGCCTGATACCATTGTCCGGCCCTCTGAGGGCCTGATACCATTGTCCGGCCCTCTGAGGGCCTGATACCATTGTCCGGCCCTCTGAGGGCCTGATACCATTGTCCGGCCCTCTGAGGGCCTGATACCATTGTCCGGCCCTCTGAGGGCCTGATACCATTGTCCGGCCCTCTGAGGGCCTGATACCATTGTCCGGCCCTCTGAGGGCCTGATACCATTGTCCGGCCCTCTGAGGGCCTGATACCATTGTCCGGCCCTCTGAGGGCCTGATACCATTGTCCGGCCCTCTGAGGGCCTGATACCATTGTCCGGCCCTCTGAGGGCCTGATACCATTGTCCGGCCCTCTGAGGGCCTGATACCATTGTCCGGCCCTCTGAGGGCCTGATACCATTGTCCGGCCCTCTGAGGGCCTGATACCATTGTCCGGCCCTCTGAGGGCCTGATACCATTGTCCGGCCTCTGAGGGACTGATACCCTTGTCCGGCCTCTGAGGGACTGATACCCTTGTCCGGCCTCTGAAGGACTGATACCATTGTATGGCCCTCTGAGGGACTGATACCATTGTATGGCCCTCTGAGGGACTGATACCATTGTATGGCCCTCTGAGGGACTGATACCATTGTATGGCCCTCTGAGGGACTGATACCATTGTATGGCCCTCTGAGGGACTGATACCATTGTATGGCCCTCTGAGGGACTGATACCATTGTATGGCCCTCTGAGGGACTGATACCATTGTATGGCCCTCTGAGGGACTGATACCATTGTATGGCCCTCTGAGGGACTGATACCATTGTATGGCCCTCTGAGGGACTGATACCATTGTATGGCCCTCTGAGGGACTGATACCATTGTATGGCCCTCTGAGGGACTGATACCATTATCCTGCCTCTGAGGGGCTGATACCATTGTCCGGCCTCTGAGGGGCTGATACCATTGTCCGGCCTCTGAGGGGCTGATACCATTGTCCGGCCTCTGAGGGGCTGATACCATTGTCCGGCCTCTGAGGGGCTGATACCATTGTCCGGCCTCTGAGGGACTCATACCATTGTACGGTCTCTAAAGGGATTCATGCCCGTGTATGGCCCCTGGATGCCCCACTGTCCCGCCCCTTGAGGGACGGATGCCCTACTGTCCCGCCCCCTGATGGACGGATGCCCCACTGTCCCGCCCCCTGATGGACGGATGCCCCACTGTCCCACCCCCTGAGGGACGGATGCCCCACTGTCCCGCCCCCTGATGGACGGATGCCCCACTGTCCCGCCCCCTGAGGGACGGATGCCCCTGTACTGCCTCTGAGGCATGGGGCCAAAGTTAAAGGCTAAGTCCAAACATAATTTGGATTTGTATACAGTGCACCCCCCCCCCCCCCCCGCCCCGGTGTGGTAGCATTGTTTACCTGTATAGACATTCTGGTGGCTACTTCCAGCAGGAAAATGGCATGTACATGCGTGTAATAGTCTGCCATGTGTGTGACAATCTATACAAGCTCTGATTGGGCGCCCAGTCCCCAGATCTCCATCCAATAGAACACCTTTGGGATGAGTGGGGATTGCAGGATGGATGGCTGTCCACACATGCAGGAAATGCAGAATACCAATCATCCAGCATGGAGGCAAATCCACCGAGAGAATGTCCAGCACTGTGATGGTCTTCAGCTGTTCTGGAGGTCCGATCCGACACCAGAGACCTAATAAATTGTTCAGAGATTTTCTATTGTAGTACCCAATTTCTGCCTATAGATGTCACTGTAACAGCACCACACAAAGCCACATGGGATAACATAAATATTTAGAGTTGTATTTATTTGTGTGTAATATTTTGATCCTCATCAGAGGAAAGTTCCGGAACAGAACAGACCCGCAATGATGACATTTCACTCTCTTTAGTGTCATTTCTGGTTTACTGAGTCCCGTTCTCCTCGCAGGGTAACACCGGCATCCTCCTCGGTATCTTCCTGGTCTCCTTTGTCATCCTGGTGGCGCTGGTGACGGTGTTATCGGGAATCGGCGTGTGTGAGCGGTGCAGCATTGGCAGTGGCGGTGTATACTCCATGATCTCCACCGTGCTGGGGGGGAAGGTTGGAGGAACGGTGGGGCTCCTCTACATATTCGGCCAGGTAAGGGGATGAAATGATTGTGTAAATGTTCTGTGTCATGTGACTTCAAGGGTGCGTTTATCTCCCGCCTTCATCGTAAAACTAATAAAAACATAAAATTTAGAAGACAAATATGAAATAATACATTCCATACACCTGGCTCTGTGCTCCCGGCATCTGGCCGCACCGGGCTCCTGGTGTCTGGCCGCACCGGGCTCCTGTGCTCCTGACGTCTGGCCGCACTGTGCTCCTGGCGTCTGGCCGCACCGGGCTCCTGTGCTCCTGGCGTCTGGCCGCACCGGGCTCCTGTGCTCCTGGCGTCTGGCCGCACCGGGCTCCTGTGCTCCTGGCGTCTGGCCGCACCGGGCTCCTGTGCTCCTGGCGTCTGGCCGCACCGGGCTCCTGTGCTCCTGGCGTCTGGCCGCACCGAGCTCCTGTGCTCCTGGCGTCTGGCCGCACCGGGCTCCTGTGCTCCTGGCGTGTGGCCGCACCGGGCTCCTGTGCTCCTGGCGTCTGGCCGCACCGGGCTCCTGTGCTCCTGGCGTCTGGCCGCACCGAGCTCCTGTGCTCCTGGCGTCTGGCCGCACCGGGCTCCTGTGCTCCTGGCGTGTGGCCGCACCGGGCTCCTGTGCTCCTGGCGTCTGGCCGCACCGGGCTCCTGTGCTCCTGGCGTCTGGCCGCCCCGGGCTCCCGTGCTCCTGGCGTCTGGCCGCCCCGGGCTCCCGTGCTCCTGGCGTCTGGCCGCCCCGGGCTCCCGTGCTCCCGGCGTCTGGCCGCCCCGGGCTCCCGTGCTCCCGGCGTCTGGCCGCCCCGGGCTCCCGTGCTCCCGGCGTCTGGCCGCCCCGGGCTCCCGTGCTCCCGGCGTCTGGCCGCCCCGGGCTCCCGTGCTCCCGGCGTCTGCCCGCCCCGGGCTCCCGTGCTCCCGGCGTCTGCCCGCCCCGGGCTCCCCTGATCCTGGCCGCACCAGGCTCCTGGTGTCTGGCCGCACCCGGCTCCTGTGCTCCTGGCACCCAGGGTATATATAATATTTCGGGAATCTGTTAATTATCCCATTGAAATATCTACTTATATCTGTTCAATAACAGCAAATCCCTGTTGATCCTGACAGATATCCAGGAAGCTGATCACTACCTGTGCTCTCTGCCTCCGCTTCACTCTTATCACCTACATTGTTTCCAGCTATCTCCGTGGACTACAGAACACCAGCTTCCAATGTTATAGAGATGAGGAAAGGGGGAGGTGTTCTGTAGTCCTGTTCTAGGGTGACAGCGTTTCTCCTCCATGGAATACAGTGCAGGGAGTGTTGTTACCCAGGACAGGAAGTGTGTTACTGGCAGGATCACCAAGGGGGAAAAAAAAGGAAAACTAAGGAGGGCTGAGCTGAAATTACTTTTATGTTTTGGGGTTTTTAGATCTTATTATTGTTTATTGCTTTTGAAAATGCTAGCTGCCTGGCTGACTATGATCTGGAACAAGAATGCATGCAGCAGGTGAACTCGGAGCGTCAGATCTACATGCTTCTTCGGGTTGGTGACCCCAAAAACATTGAAACCAGAGGACCATCATGGGAGCCAGGCAACTAGCATCTTCAGAAGAGGAGATGAACAGTGGATTTCTGGGAAATTACACCGCACAGACAGCTCTGCTCTTCTCTCTTACCCATACAATTTGTATCCAATCAGTGCAGAGTTGGTAGATCTGGGGAAGATTGTACAATCTCTGTTCCTCAGTGTGTTGCAGGCGCCATGTACATCACCGGCTTCGCAGAGTCCATCTCCGACCTCCTCCACCTGCAGAGTACCTGGGCGGTGCGCGGCATCTCACTGGCTGTGCTGCTGGGATTGCTGGGAATCAACCTGGCCGGAGTGAAGTGGATCATTCGGCTGCAGCTGCTGCTCCTGTTCCTATTGGCCGTCTCCACCCTGGACTTTGTGATTGGCTCCTTCGCCCACCTGGATCCAGGTACCCACCGAGTGCAGCAATCAGAACCTCTGACCGGCTTCCTTGGTGCATTTGTAGTATGTGGATGTTTTTTATGGGGGGGCGCTCTTGCCTGCGCGCTGTTTTGTGCTTTTGTTGTTGATCTCTTACATTGTTGTGTTCTCTTGCTGGTGATCTCCTCTCTAGTTTTCTTTTCCCTGTGCTCTTGCTCTCTTTTACTTTCTTGCATTCTTGTTTTCTTGCGCTTGTTCTAGCATTCTCTCTCATTTTCTCTCTTGCTCTCCTGCCTGTGCCCTTCATTGTGCTCTTGCTCCCTCTCTTGCACCCTCTCTTGCACTCTTTCTCCTGTGCTCTTGCTCTATTTTCTTTTCTCTTTTGAGCTCTTATCTTTGCATTCTGTTATGCTCTTTGATCTCGCTTGCGCACTCGCTTGCGCGCTCCTTGCGCTCTTTCCTGCACGCTCCTCCTTTCACTCTTGCCTGCGCGCTCCTGCTTGCGCTTCTGCCTGCGCGCTCCTGCTTGCGCTTTTGCCTGCGTGCTCCTCCTTGCGCTCTTGCCTGCGCACTCCTCCTTGCGCTCTTGCCTGTGCGGTCCTCCTTGCGCTCTTGCCTGTGCGGTCCTCCTTGCGCTCTTGCCTGCGCGGTCCTCCTTGCGCTCTTGCCTGCGCGCTCCTCCTTTGAGCTCTTGCCTGTGCGCTCCTCCTTTGAGCTCTTGCCTGCGCGCTCCTCCTTTGCGCTCTTGCCTGTGCGCTCCTCCTTGCGCTCTTGCTCTTTTACTTGCATTCTCATGTGCACTCGCCTGTACGCTTTCTATTGTGCTTATGCCTGTGCACTCCTTCTTGCGCTCTTGCCTGCGCGCTCATCGCGCTCTTGCCTGCATGCTCCTTCATGCTCTCTTGTCTGCGCATGCTCTCTTGTTCTCTGGCTGGTGATCTAATATGCTGTGTTCACGCTCTCTCTCAAGCCCTGGTCCTCCTTTCCCTGTTCTCTTGCTCTTTTACTTGCTTTCTCATTTTCTTGCTCTGTCTCATGTGCTTGTTCTAGCACTTTCTCTGTTTCTCTTTCTCTCTTTCCTGTGCCCTTTATTGTGCTCTTGCTCCCTCTCTTGCGCTCTCTTTCTCCTGTGCTCTTGCTCTATTTAATTTTCTCCCTAGCAATGTTGTTTTCATGTTCTCTCTCCTGCTTTTGCTTTTGTGCTCTTGCTGTCTCTCCTACTCGCTTGTCTCCCTTGCCACTGCGCTCTCTTTTGTGCGCTGATAATCTGTATTGCGCATGAGAAGTTTGTTTTCAGTGACCAGCAGAAAGTGATGCTACATTACACACAAGTGACCAGCAGAGGGTGACAGAGCTCTGAGGATGAAGTAATTCAAAGCTCTCAGTGGTTTGGGTTCTGCATTTCACAAAGGTGACCAGCAGAGGGTGGTAGCGCTCTGTGGATAAGATAATTCATGACTCGTAGTGGTTCGGGTCTGGAAGCTGCATTAAACACAGGTGACCAGCAGAGGATGGCAAGGCTCTGTGGATGAGGTTATTTTTTAGCTCTCAATGGTTTAGAATGGGGTGCTGCAGTACCCACAAATGACCAGTTGGGGGCAGCAGTGCTCTGTGGATGAAGTCATTCATAACTCATAGTGGTTTAGGATAGGGTGCTGCATTACATTCAGGTGACCAGTAGAGAGCGACGGAACTCATGGTCATTGTATTTTAGTGGTTTAGGTTGGGGGTGCTGCATTACACACAGGTGACCAGCAGGGGGCGTCAGTGCTCTGTGGATGAGGTTACCCATGGCTCTCAATATTTTGGGTTGCAGTGCTCTGTGGATGAGGCAATCTATGGCTCTCAATGTTTTATGTTTTAGATTGCAGTGCTGCATTACACACAGGTGACCAGCAGAGGGAGCCATAACTCATGGTCATTCATGGATTCTAGTGGTTTTGCTTGGGGGTGCTGCATTACACATAGGTGACCAGCAGGGGGTGGCAGTGTTCTGTGGATGAGATCATCCATGGCTCTCCATGTTTTGGGTTGCAGTGCTGCATTACACACAGGTGACCAGCAGAGGGCGGCAGAACTCATGGTCATTCATGAATTTTAGTGGTTTGGGTCACAGTGCTGCAATACACACAGGTGACCAGCAGGGGGTAGCAGTGCTCTGTGGATGAGGCCATCCATGGCTCTCAATATGTTGGGTTGCAGTGCTCTATGGATGAGGCAATCAATGGCTCTCAATGTTTTGGATTGCAATGCTGCATTACACACAGGTGACCAGCAGAGGGAGCCATAACTCATGGTAATTTTATGGATTTTAGTGGTTTGGGTTGCAGTGCTGCATTACACACAGGTGACCAGCAGGGGGTGGCAGAACTCATGGTCATTGGATTGTAGTGGTTTGGGTCGCAGTGCTGCATTACACATAGGTGACCAGCAGAGGGCGTCATAACTCATGGTCATTCGTGGATTTTAGTGGTTTGGGTCGCAGTGCTGCATTACACACAGGTGACCAGCAGGGGGTGGCAGAACTCATGGTCATTGGATTGTAGTGGTTTGGGTCTTAGTGCTGCATTATACACAGGTGACCAGCAGAGGGCGACATAATTCATGGTCATTCGTGGATTTTAGTGGCTTGGGTTGGGGGTGCTGCATTACACACAGGTGACCAGCAGGGGGTGGCAGTACTCATAGTCAATGGATTTTAGTGGTTTGGGTCGTACTGCTGCATTACACACAGGTGACCAGCAGAGGGAGACAGAACTCATGGTCATTCATGGATTTTAGTAGCTTGGGCTGGGGGTGCTGCATTACACACAGGTGACCAGCAGGGGGCGGCAGTGCTCATGGTCGTTCATGGATTTTAGTAGCTTGGGTTGCAGTGCTGCATTACACACAGGTGATCAGCAGGGGATGGCAGTGTTCTGTGGATGAGGTCATCCATGGCTCTCCATGTTTTGGGTTGGGGTGATGCATTACACACAGGTGACCAGAAGGGGGCGACATAACTCATAGTCATTCATGGATTTTTGTGGTTTGGGTTGGGGGTGCTGCATTACACACAGGTGACCAGCAGGGGGTAGCAGTGCTCTGTGGATGAGGCCATCCATGGCTCTCAATATTTTGGGTTGCAGTGCTCTGTGGATGAGGCAATCTATGGCTCTCAATGTTTTGGATTGCAGTGCTGCATTACACACAGGTGACCAGCAGAGGGAGCCATAACTCATGGTCATTTTATGGATTTTAGTGGTTTGGGTCTTAGTGCTGCATTGCACACAGGTGACCAGCAGGGGGTGGCAGAACTCATGGTTGTTCATGGATTTTAGTGGTTTGGGTTGCAGTGCTGCATTACACATAGGTGACCAGCAGAGGACGACATAACTCATGGTCATTCGTGGATTTTAGTAGTTTGGGTCGCAGTGCTGCATTACACACAGGTGACCAGCAGGGGGCGGCAGTGCTCATGGTCATTCATTGATTTTAGTGGCTTGGGTTGGGGGTGCTGCATTACACACAGGTAACCAGCAGGGGGTGGCAGTACTCGTAGTCAATGGATTTTAGTGGTTTGGGTCGTAGTGCTGCATTATACACAGCTGACCAGCTGAGGGAGACAGAACTGATGGTCATTCATGGATTTTAGTAGCTTGGGTTGGGGGTGCTGCATTACACACAGGTGACCAGCAGGGGGTGGCAGTGCTCATGGTCATTCATTGATTTTAGTGGTTTGGGTCGCAGTGCTGCATTACACACAGGTGACCAGCAGGGGGCGGCAGTGCTCTGTGGATGAGGTCACTGGTTGTGTCTTCCAGAGTTCACGGCCCCATTCTTGGACCCCTTTCCTCCCAGATTATCACTTTCCTTGGCCGTTGTCTGAATTTTCTTTCTGGGACCGGCTGAGTCTCTGCAGGGTGCGGTCCCCTCCCCCCCCCCCCCCCCAATCCTTCTATTCCATACATTGCAGATCTGTGCGCTCACTAATTCCAGGAATATCGATCCCGCCAGTTGTTAGTATTTGGAGAGGATGGGGGGGGGGGGGGTGCAGGGTGTGTCCCCCGATCGCAGGAAGGAAATGTTTGTCATTTGTCCTCCTCCATCCTCTGTGTCCATTCTGATGGCTTCCCGTCCCCCTCCCCCTCCCGACACTTTCTACAGGACACATACAGAGCACACGGATCATACAGCACACACAGTGTACAGAGATCATACAGCGCACACACACAGTGTACAGAGATCATACAGCGCACACACAGTGTACAGAGATCATACAGCACACACAGTGTACAGAGATCATACAGCACACACACAGTGTACAGAGATCATACAGCACACACACACAGTGTACAGAGATCATACAGCACACACAGTGTACAGAGATCATACAGCACACACACAGTGTACAGAGATCATACAGCACACACACACAGTGTACAGAGATCATACAGCACACACACAGTGTACAGAGATCATACAGCACACACACAGTGTACAGAGATCATACAGCACACACAGTGTACAGAGATCATACAGCACACACAGTGTACAGAGATCATACAGCACACACACAGTGTACAGAGATCATACAGCACACACACAGTGTACAGAGATCATACAGCACACACACACAGTGTACAGAGATCATACAGCACACACACAGTGTACAGAGATCATACAGCACACACAGTGTACAGAGATCATACAGCACACACACAGTGTACAGAGATCATACAGCACACACAGTGTACAGAGATCATACAGCACACACAGTGTACAGAGATCATACAGCACACACACAGTGTACAGAGATCATACAGCACACACACAGTGTACAGAGATCATACAGCGCACACACAGTGTACAGAGATCATACAGCGCACACACAGTGTACAGAAATCATACAGCACACACACAGTGTACAGAGATCATACAGCACACACACACAGTGTACAGAGATCATACAGCGCACACACAGTGTACAGAGATCATACAGCACACACACAGTGTACAGAAATCATACAGCACACACAGTGTACAGAGATCATACAGCACACACACACAGTGTACAGAGATCATACAGCACACACACACAGTGTACAGAGATCATACAGCACACACAGTGTACAGAGATCATACAGCACACACAGTGTACAGAGATCATACAGCACACACAGTGTACAGAGATCATACAGCACACACAGTGTACAGAGATCATACAGCACACACACACAGTGTACAGAGATCATACAGCACACACACAGTGTACAGAGATCATACAGCGCACACACAGTGTACAGAGATCATACAGCGCACACACAGTGTACAGAGATCATACAGTGTACAGAGATCATACAGCGCACACACACAGTGTACAGAGATCATACAGCACACACACAGTGTACAGAGATCATACAGCACACACACAATGTACAGAGATCATACAGCACACACACAGTGTACAGAGATCATACAGCGCACACACAGTGTACAGAGATCATACAGCACACACAGTGTACAGAGATCATACAGCGCACACACAGTGTACAGAGATCATACAGCACACACACAGTGTACAGAGATCATACAGCACACACACAGTGTACAGAGATCATACAGCGCACACACACAGTGTACAGAGATCATACAGCACACATGTATTGTATTCTAAGTAATAATCCACCCAATCATGTGTGAGCTTCCTTTAGTTTGTCTGGTGTGAATAGCAGAGAGCTGCATTCTGATTGGTTGGTATGGACGGTACACACTCCATGTCATCCAGTGCCCATCATGAAGGCAGCACACTTGTCTGGCATGTATGGTGACGCCTTCCTGTGCAGCGCCATGCGCTGCGCTCCCCTGAGTCTGGTCCGGTGCGGTTGCGGCTGCGCTCCCGGAGGCGGGTCCGGTGCGGTTGTGGCTGCGCTCCCCGGAGGCGGGTCCGGTGCGGTTGTGGCTGCGCTCCCCGGAGGCGGGTCCGGTGCGGTTGTGGCTGCGCTCCCCGGAGGCGGGTCCGGTGCGGTTGTGGCTGCGCTCCCGGAGCCGGGTCTGGTGCGGTTGTGGCTGCGCTCTCGGAGCCGGGTTCGGTTACACTTGCTGTGCTGGTGGTTTTTAGTAAACAAAAGCGGTGCGGTGCCGGGTCCGGTGCGGTTGTGGCTGCGCTCCCGGAGCCGGGTGTGGTGCGGTTGTGGCTGCGCTCCCGGAGCCGGGTGTGGTGCGGTTGTAGCTGCGCTCCCGGAGCCGGGTGTGGTGCGGTTGTATCTGCGCTCCCGGAGCCGGGTCCGGTGCGGTTGTGGTTGCGCTCCCGGAGCCGGGTCCGGTGCGGTTGTGGTTGCGCTCCCGGAGCCGGGTCCGGTGCGGTTGTGGTTGCGCTCCCGGAGCCGGGTCCGGTGCGGTTGTGGCTGCGCTCCCCGGAGCCGGGTCCGGTGCGGTTGTGGCTGTGCTCCCGGAGCCGGGTCCGGTTACACTTGCTGTGCTGGTGGTTTTTAGTAAACAAAAGCACAATGTAACACCCGTTCACATTGGTAGTGTAACCCCCTCATAGCACGAGATGTGGAAATGTTCTGCAGATTCATTGGAGATAAATTCTGCTTGTACCCGGAGGAGCGCGGTGCACCAAATACCATTGTGGAATATCCCTCCCCCGGCTCACACAGGTGATCTCTGCACCATCCTGCCCCCCCTCCCCCGGCACACACAGGTGATCTCTGCACCGTTTATCCCCCCGGCGCACACAGGTGATCTCTGCACCATTTATCCCCCCCCCCCCCGGTGCACACAGGTGATCTCTGCACCGTTTATCCCCCCCCCCCCGGTGCACACAGGTGATCTCTGCACCGTATATCCCCCCGGCACACACAGGTGATCTCTGCACCGTATATCCCCCCCCTCTCCCCAGCACACACAGGTGATCTCTGCACCGTATATCCCCCCCTCCCCAGCACACACAGGTGATTTCTGCACAGTATATCCCCCCTCCCTCCCCCGGCGCACACAGGTGATCTCTGCACCGTATATCCCCCCCCAGCACACACAGGTGATCTCTGCACTGTATATCCCCCCCCCCTCCCCCGGCGCACACAGGTGATCTCTGCACCGTATATCCCCCCCCAGCACACACAGGTGATCTCTGCACTGTATATCCCCCCCCCTCCCCCGGCGCACACAGGTGATCTCTGCACCGTATATCCCCCCGGAACACACAGGTGATCTCTGCACAGTATATCCCCCCCCTCCCCCGACGCACACAGGTGATCTCTGCACCGTATATCCCCCCCTCCCCCGGCGCACACAGGTGATCTCTGCACCGTATATCCCCCCCTCCCCAGCACACACAGGTGATCTCTGCACAGTATATCCCCCCTCCCTCCCCGGCGCACACAGGTGATCTCTGCACAGTATATCCCCCCTCCCTCCCCGGCGCACACAGGTGATCTCTGCACCGTATATCCCCCCCCAGCACACACAGGTGATCTCTGCACTGTATATCCCCCCCCTCCCCCGGCGCACACAGGTGATCTCTGCACCGTATATCCCCCCGGAACACACAGGTGATCTCTGCACAGTATATCCCCCCCCCCTCCCCCGACGCACACAGGTGATCTCTGCACCGTATATCCCCCCTCCCCCGGCGCACACAGGTGATCTCTGCACCGTATATCCCCCCTCCCCCGGCACAAACAGGTGATCTCTGCACTGTACGGTGCTCGGCGCCCCTCACTGACACGTCTGTGGAGTCGCTCTGCCTCTGAGACGGGAAAACGTTTCTGCAGATTTTTCCAATTATCTGACATAAATTCAGCATGACCTCATGGAGGAGCGCCGCCGATCTGGACGCCATCCAGGGGACACAGCGCAGTCTGTGCTGGAGGTGCTCAGTCAACGACTGGGATCCACAGTCGATCATTCATACACTGAAGATCCAGCATGTGAATGATCTTCCCAACTGATTCCTACCCAATCAGATTGTACAATCTCTGCACAATCTTTATGTTCCTCCAATGTTTGATTCAGAACGATCTAATAGCTGTCACTTCCATTCTGACCCATTTAGTCACTATTTTAATCGGATTTCATGAAACGATTTGCCAGAGCGGAATATTGATCACTTTGAATCGATTGGCAGCACTAAGCTGCTTTGGTCGAGCATACAGATGTATTTTGATCAGATTATGAGATTCATAACCTTCGATCGTACGTGACGATCATATCTCAACTATCGACCAAAGTCCACTCCTCCTCTGGGCAATAATCCGTCACATGGATTGTCGGCTACAAATTGTCAGCTACAATAGGAATAGCCAATCAGGAGAGATTGATCGATTGGGGGGGGGGGGGCTGGGGTTAAAAGAGAAAGCCTTGAAAGCTGTTGGGGGGGGGGGGTGGCAGGGGGAGAGCCACTTGGGGGGCAGTGGAGTGGGGAGAGCTGGGTTGGGGGCTGAGGTGGGGAAGAGCTGAGAGCTAGTTTTGTGTGTGTGTGTGTGTGTGGGGGGGGGATAGGGGTGAGAGGCAGTGGGGGGGAGAGGGTAAAGGTGGTGGGAGGGGGGAGGAGGAGGGGCAGTGGTGGGGGGAGGAGGAGGAGGGGGGAGAGGCAGTGGTGGAGGGGAGGAGGAGTGGGGAGAGGCAGTGGTGGAGGGGAGGAGGAGTGGGGAGAGGCAGTGGTGGGAGGGGAGGAGGAGGGAGGAGAGGCAGCGGTGAGGGGGGGGGGAGGCAGTGGTGAAGGGGGGGAGGCAGCGGGAGGGGGGAGAGGAAGAAGTGGGAGAGGAAGAAGTGGGAGAGGCAGTGGTGGGGGGGAGGAAGCAGTGGGAGAGGCAGTGGTGGGGGGGAGGAAGAAGTGGGAGAGGCAGTGGTGGGGGGGAGGAGGAGGGAGGAGAGGTAGTGGTGGGTGGAGGAGGAGGAGGCGGAGAGGCAGTGGTGGGGGGGAGGAGGAGGGAGGAGAGGTAGTGGTGGGTGGAGGAGGAGGAGGCGGAGAGGCAGTGGTGGGGGGGAGGAGGAGGGAGGAGAGGTAGTGGTGGGTGGAGGAGGAGGAGGCGGAGAGGCAGCGGTGGGGGGGGAGAGGAGGAGGGGGAGAGGCAGCGGTGAGGGGGAGAAGAAAGGGGAGAGGCAGTGGTGGGGGAGTGGGGGAGAGGAGGCGGTGGTTCTTCTATGGATGGTGATGGAGGGAGAGGGGCCCCTAGGATCTGACGCAGGCTGGTCATTATATGGATGGAGGGAGAGGGGCCCCTCCCAGGATCTGGCAGAGGCTGTTTATTATATGAATGAAGGGAGAGGGAGTCCCCAGGATTCGGCATAGGCCGGTCATTATATGGATGGTGATGGAGGGAGAGGGGCCCCCAGGATCCGGCACAGGCTGGTCCTATGGATGGAGGGAGAGGGGCCCCCAGGATCCGTCACAGGCCGGTCATTATATGGATGGAGGGAGAGGGGCCCCCAGGATCTGGGACACAGGCCGATCATTATATGGATGGAGGGAGAGGGGCCCCCAGGATCTGGGACACAGGCCGGTCATTATATGGATGGAGGGAGAGGGGCCCCCAGGATCTGGGACATAGGCCGGTCATTATATGGATGGAGGGAGAGGGGCCCCCAGGATCTGGGACACAGGCCGGTCATTATATGGATGGAGGGAGAGGGGCCTCCAGGATCTGGGACACAGGCCGGTCATTATATGGATGGAGGGAGAGGGGCCCCCAGGATCTGGGACATAGGCCGGTCATTATATGGATGGAGGGAGAGGGGCCCCCAGGATCTGGGACACAGGCCGGTCATTATATGGATGGAGGGAGAGGGGCCCCCAGGATCTGGGAGACAGGCCGGTCATTATATGGATGGAGGGAGAGGGGCCCCCAGGATCTGGGACACAGGCCGGTCATTATATGGATGGAGGGAGAGGGGCCCCCAGGATCTGGGACATAGGCCGGTCATTATATGGATGGAGGGAGAGGGGCCCCCAGGATCTGGGACATAGGCCGGTCATTATATGGATGGAAGGAGAGGGGCCCCCTGGATCCGGCCCCACATTTCTGCGGTGAGATTATCCTGAGCTGTGAATGGTGGAGGAGGAAGAGATTAGTGGCTGCCAGTATTGTGTGTGGCCCCCGGGGAGGGAGATAGCGGTCTGACTTCTGAGAGTAGAATAGCGCTGTGTGTCTCTTATCATGGTGTCACCGGAGTCCCAGGGCTGACACCTTCCGGCTGAGGTTTCTCACTGGTGCCAGTTCTTTCCCGGTGATGAGTCCCAGAACTCTCCGATAAAACTTTCTAAAGTTCCTTTATATCATTCCAGAGGGGTGGAGGGTGCAAGCAGGACTGAGCCAAAGTGCAATACAGAACAGCCAGGGGCCACAGCAGCCAATCAGAATTCATCTGTCATTGCACAATGGCTCAGGGGATAGCACAGGGATGCTGGGTTTACACCTGAAGTCCAGGCAAACCCCTAAATACATATAGGGGAGCCATGTGACCTGGGTTAGTATTTTATGTCCATCCAGTCCTGAGATTCACACAGCACTGCCACACAGTGCAACACTGTCACTTGCATATCTCCTCTCCACCCTGTGACTGGTGCGTGAAAAGAGAAGCGGCAGACCAATGAGCACTGCCTGTTGGATCCGGTGTTTTCTCTATTTGGCTGTTTGATGCAGAAATGTAATATTCTGGAGATGAGATTTGTGTTGTAGAGATACATCGATGATACAATGTCATTGTGTGTGATGGAAATGTTCTGTCCTCTCTCCTCGCAGAGCACGGCTTTGTAGGATATTCGGAGGAATTGCTGCGGAATAATACACTTCCTGATTACTCTGCTGGAGAAACTTTCTTCACCGTGTTTGGCGTATTTTTTCCAGCTGCAACAGGTATTGGGGGAGGGGCCAGGCTCTGCGGTGTGTGTGTGGCAGGCTCTGTGCGGTGTGTGTGGCGGGCTCTGAGTGGTGTGTGTGTGGCAGACTCTGTGCGGTGTGTGTGGCGGGCTCTGTGCGGTGTGTGTGTGTGGGCAGACTCTGTGCGGTGTGTGTGGCAGGCTCTGTGCGGTGTGTGTGGCGGGCTCTGTGCGGTGTGTGTGTGTGGGGCAGACTCTGTGCGGTGTGTGTGTGTGGGGCAGGCTCTGTGCGGTGTGTGTGTGGCGGGCTCTGTGCGGTGTGTGTGTGGCGGGCTCTGTGCGGTGTGTGGCGGGCTCTGTGCGGTGTGTGGCGGGCTCTGTGCGGTGTGTGTGGCGGGCTCTGTGCGGTGTGTGTGGCAGGCTCTGTGCGTTGTGTGTGGCAGGCTCTGTGCGTTGTGTGTGGCAGGCTCTGTGCAGTGTGTGTGTGGCGGGCTCTGTGCAGTGTGTGTGTGTGGCGGGCTCTGTGCAGTGTGTGTGTGTGTGGCGGGCTCTGTGCGGGGTGTGTGTGTGTGTGGCAGGCTCTGTGCGGTGTGTGTGTGGTGGGCTCTGTGCGGTGTGTGTGTGGTGGGCTCTGTGCATTGTGTTTGTGTAGCGGGCTCTGTGCGGTGTGTGTGTGTGGCGGGCTCTGTGCGGTGTGTGTGTGTGTGGCGGGCTCTGTGCGGTGTGTGTGTGGTGGGCTCTGTGCATTGTGTTTGTGTAGCAGGCTCTGTGCATTGTGTGTGTGGCGGGCTCTGTGCGGTGTGTGTGTGTGTGTGGCGGGCTCTGTGCATTGTGTGCGTGGCAGGCTCTGTGCATTGTGTGTGTGTGGCGGGCTCTGTGCGGGGTGTGTGTGTGGCGGGCTCTGTGCGGGGTGTGTGTGTGGCGGGCTCTGTGCATTGTGTGTATGGCGGGCTCTGTGCGGGGTGTGTGTGTGGCGGGCTCTGTGCATTGTGTGTGTGGCGGGCTGTGTGTGGTGTGTGTGTGGCGGGCTCTGTGCGTGGTGTGTGTGGCAGGCTCTGTGCGTGGTGTGTGTGGCGGGCTCTGTGCATTGTGTGTGTGGCGGGCTCTGTGCGGTGTGTGTGTGTGTGGTGGGCTCTGTGCATTGTGTGTGTGGCGGGCTCTGTGCGGGGTGTGTGTGTGTGGCGGGCTCTGTGCAGGGTGTGTGTGTGGCGGGCTCTGTGCATTGTGTGTGTGGCGGGCTCTGTGAGGTGTGTGTGTGTGTGGCGGGCTCTGTGCGGTGTGTGTGTGTGTGTTTGTGGCGGGCTCTGTGCGGTGTGTGTGTGTGGCGGGCTCTGTGCGGGGTGTGTGTGTGGCGGGCTCTGTGCATTGTGTGTGTGGCGGGCTCTGTGCGGGGTGTGTGTGTGGCGGGCTCTGTGCGGGGTGTGTGTGTGGTGGGCTCTGTGCGGGGTGTGTGTGTATGGCGGGCTCTGAGCGGGGTGTGTGTGTGGCGGGCTCTGTGCATTGTGTGTGTGACGGGCTCTGTGCGGTGTGTGTGTAGCGTGGGCTCTGTGCGGTGTGTGTGTAGCGCGGGCTCTGTGCAGGGTGTGTGTGTGGCGGGCTCTGTGCATTGTGTGTAGCGCGGGCTCTGTGCAGGGTGTGTGTGTGGCGGGCTCTGTGCATTGTGTGTGTGGCGGGCTCTGTGCGGTGTGTGTGTGGCGGGCTCTGTGCGGTGTGTGTGTGGCGGGCTCTGTGCGGTGTGTGTGTGTGGCGGGCTCTGTGCGGTGTGTGTGTGTGGCGGGCTCTGTGCGGTGTGTGTGTGTGGCGGGCTCTGTGCGGTGTGTGTGTGGCGGGCTCTGTGCGGGGTGTGTGTGTATGGCGGGCTCTGTGCGGGGTGTGTGTGTATGGCGGGCTCTGTGCGGGGTGTGTGTGTGGCGGGCTCTGTGCGGGGTGTGTGTGTGTGGCGGGCTCTGTGCATTGTGTGTGTGGCGGGCTCTGTGCGGTGTGTGTGTAGCACGGGCTCTGTGCAGGGTGTGTGTGTGGCGGGCTCTGTGCATTGTGTGTGTGGCGGGCTCTGTGCATTGTGTGTGTGGCGGGCTCTGTGAGGTGTGTGTGTAGCGCGGGCTCTGTGCAGGGTGTGTGTGTGGCGGGCTCTGTGCAGGGTGTGTGTGTGGCGGGCTCTGTGCGGTGTGTGTTTAGAGTGGGCTCTGTGCGGTGTGTGTGTAGCGCGGGCTCTGTGCAGGGTGTGTGTGTGGCGGGCTCTGTGCATTGTGTGTAGCGCAGGCTCTGTGCAGGGTGTGTGTGTGTGGCGGGCTCTGCGCATTGTGTGTATGGCGGGCTCTGTGCGGGGTGTGTGTGTGGCGGGCTCTGTGCATTGTGTTTGTGGCGGGCTCTGTGCGGGGTGTGTGTGTGGCGGGCTCTGTGCGGTGTGTGTGTAGCACGGGCTCTGTGCAGGGTGTGTGTGTGGCGGGCTCTGTGCATTGTGTGTGTGGCGGGCTCTGTGCATTGTGTGTGTGGCGGGCTCTGTGCATTGTGTGTGTGGCGGGCTCTGTGAGGTGTGTGTGTAGCGCGGGCTCTGTGCAGGGTGTGTGTGTGGCGGGCTCTGTGCAGGGTGTGTGTGTGGCGGGCTCTGTGCGGTGTGTGTTTAGAGTGGGCTCTGTGCGGTGTGTGTGTAGCGCGGGCTCTGTGCAGGGTGTGTGTGTGGCGGGCTCTGTGCATTGTGTGTAGCGCAGGCTCTGTGCAGGGTGTGTGTGTGTGGCGGGCTCTGTGCATTGTGTGTGTGGCGGGCTCTGTGCATTGTGTGTGTAGCGCGGGCTCTGTGCAGGGTGTGTGTGTGGCGGGCTCTGTGCATTGTGTGTAGCGCAGGCTCTGTGCAGGGTGTGTGTGTGTGGCGGGCTCTGTGCATTGTGTGTGTGGCGGGCTCTGTGCATTGTGTGTGTAGCGCGGGCTCTGTGCAGGGTGTGTGTGTGGCGGGCTCTGTGCATTGTGTGTAGCGCAGGCTCTGTGCAGGGTGTGTGTGTGTGTGGCGGGCTCTGTGCATTGTGTGTGTGGCGGGCTCTGTGCATTGTGTGTGTGGCGGGCTCTGTGCATTGTGTGTGTAGCGCGGGCTCTGTGCAGGGTGTGTGTGTGGCGGGCTCTGTGCATTGTGTGTAGCGCAGGCTCTGTGCAGGGTGTGTGTGTGTGGCGGGCTCTGTGCATTGTGTGTGTGGCGGGCTCTGTGCATTGTGTGTGTAGCGCGGGCTCTGTGCAGGGTGTGTGTGTGGCGGGCTCTGTGCATTGTGTGTAGCGCAGGCTCTGTGCAGGGTGTGTGTGTGTGTGGCGGGCTCTGTGCATTGTGTGTGTGGCGGGCTCTGTGCATTGTGTGTGTGGCGGGCTCTGTGCATTGTGTGTGTAGCGCGGGCTCTGTGCAGGGTGTGTGTGTGGCGGGCTCTGTGCATTGTGTGTAGCGCAGGCTCTGTGCAGGGTGTGTGTGTGTGGCGGGCTCTGTGCATTGTGTGTGTAGCGCGGGCTCTGTGCAGGGTGTGTGTGTGGTGGGCTCTGTGCGGGGTGTGTGTGTGTGGCGGGCTCTGCGGTATGTGTGGCATATGAAGAACAGAGCCAAGCTGTCTGCTGCAGTATGCGGTGATTAGAAATAACCAAATAATTTTTTCTCTTTTTTATTTTATGTTTTAAAACTGAAATGCAAATAAAGATATCATACATGACAAAGGTTTCCCAGAGCACTGCAGGTTATCTACAGAGACAGTACAGCAGTTGTGTCATTTTATACTTTCCCTGAGTAAAACTTTAAACAAACCGAGTGGGTTTGCAGGGGGGGAGGAGGGGGAGATGCTCTGCAGGGGGGAGGGGGGGTAGACGCTGCTCTGCAGGGGGGAGGGGGGGTAGACGCTGCTCTGCAGGGGGGAGGGGGGGAGATGCTGCTCTGCAGGGGGGAGGAGGGGGGGTAGACGCTGCTCTGCAGGGGGGAGGAGGGGGAGTAGACGCTGCTCTGGAGGGGGGAGGGGGAGATGCTGCTCTGCAGGGGGGAGGAGGGGGGTAGATGCTGCTCTGCAGGGGGGAGGGGGAGATGCTGCTCTGCAGGGGGGAGGAGGGGAGATGCTGCTCTGCAGGGGGGAGGGGGGGTAGATGCTGCTCTGCAGGGGGGAGGGGGGGTAGATGCTGCTCTGCAGGGGGGAGGAGGGGGAGATGCTGCTCTGCAGGGGGGAGGAGGGGGGTAGACGCTGCTCTGCAGGGGGGAGGAGGGGGAGATGCTGCTCTGCAGGGGGGAGGGGGAGATGCTGCTCTGCAGGGGGGAGGAGGGGAGATGCTGCTCTGCAGGGGGGAGATGCTTAAGCTCTATAAATAACTTTCTTTAACAACAAAGCAGTATGGAGGCAAAGGAAAACATGAAAGTGTCCGAGAGCGCCACCTTCTGGCTGAAAACACAAAATTATATTTACTGTTTTGAATTTACCTGGCTGCCAATATGAATATTTTTTAAACAGTCATGCAAGATGGCTCCCAGTTTCCTGTGATCTCCTGAGCACTCGGCTTCATTCCTCGTCCTCTCTTGGGGAGTGTGTTGGTGTTTAGCCAATCAGTGACCTAAACTCCATATTCTCACCCTCAGGCGTCATGGCCGGCTTCAACATGAGTGGAGATTTGCGCCGCCCGTCTGTCAATATCCCGGTCGGGTCGTTGGCCGCCATCACCATCTCGTAAGTTCCAAAACCTCAACCTGCAGCTGGTGAAGCGACCCAGGCGTTGCATGCGATTTATATTTCCGCATGTGATCTGGATGTTAGGAGTTTGAATTCCTGTCATATAATTCTCAGACTTTCTCCTCTTCCCCCCAGCTGGTTCCTCTACATCGTCTTCGTCTTCTTGTTGGGCGCCACCTGCGCTCGGGAGTTCCTGCGCTATGAATTTATGATCGCTGAGAAGGTGAGTGAACTCCGGTAACTTTTTTGGGGTTGGGTAAATAATTTGGGTAATTTCGTTTTTCATTTATTTGGAATTTTCCTTTTTAGTGTATTCATTTTATTATTTGTAAACATTTTTTTGCGTTTTCTGTGTTTTTTTTTTTTTTTTGTTTTGTTTTTTTAACATAGCCCAGGATAAGTGAAGGGAAAAAAAGAGAAAGGAGAGAGCGCCTCTAAGTGCAGACTGTAAAATGTATTTAAAAGAAAACAAGTCACAAACTGGCCAAACACATTTTTTAGGTGATAAACCGGCTCATAAAGGGTAAAAGTCCCCGGGATGTCATGGCCGATGGGCTGCCTTGGCTGTGGAGCCGCCAAGGTGTCTGAGCATGCACAGTGCCACCTCTGGTAAGGCCGATGGAGCTTCCAGGCTTTCTGAGCATGCGCCGTGCCACCTCTGAGCAGGCCAATGAAGCCACATTGGCTGTGGAGCCGTCAGGACAGGTTGATGGACCCACCTTGGTTGTGGAGCTGCCAAGATTTTGGAGCATGCACCCTGTGCTGCCTCTGGGCAGGCCAATAGAGCCGCCTTGGCTGTAGAGCCACCAGGTTTTCCGAGCATGTACCGTGCCGCCTCTGGGCAGGCCAATGAAGCCACCTTGGCTGTGAAGCCATCAGGTTTTCTGAGCATGTGCCATGCTGCCTTTGGGCAGGCTGATGGAGCCGCCTTATCTGTGGAGCCACTAGGGTTTCAGAGCATGCACCGTGCCACCTCTGGGCAGGTCAATAAAGCCACCTTGGCTGTGGAACCATCAGGGTTTCTGAGTATGTGCCGTGCTGCCTTTCAGCAGGCCAATGGAGCTGCCAAGGTTTCAGGGCATGTCCTGTGCTGCCTCTGGGCAGGCCAATGTAGCCACCTTGGCTGTGGAGCTGTCAGGGTTTCTGAGCATGTGCCGTGCCACTTTTGGGCAGGCTGATGGAGCCGCCAAGGTTTCAGAGCATGTATTGTGCTGCCCCTGGGCAGGCCAATGTAGGCACCTTGACTGTGGAGCCGCTAGGGTTTCTGGACATGCGCACTCTTTCATCAGAAAAGAGCATGCATGCCCATAGGCGCCAGGGCATGCTCAGGAACCCTGGTGGCTCATGTGCTCGTGTCCTGCTCCATTAAGAGCTTGCCCAGCTCTAGTGTTTGGACTATTGTCCTCCGGAGCACCTATGGACTATTTATGGACTTTTAGCTTTTTACTTTATCGTTTTAGCCTTAAATTGTCCTTGCTAGGTGTAGTCACTCGGTGGCGCCTGTCCACCTGACCCTTAACCAAGATAGGTGAAGGACCTATGTAACACAGTGAGCGTGATCTCAGCACAGAAAGCTCTGCCGCCCATTGACGCGTGTTTGCCGTCATACGTATGCGGTACATGGAAGGCAAGAGGATAAAACCTTTTAGAGATATGTACCAGTTTTAGACACTAGGCATACCACACCCCAAAATATCCTCATCAATGTACACAGAGCATGGGCAGTACACCCCGCCCGTCTGCTTCCCATTTGCCGGTAATTCCTGACTGTCAAAACGACAGCCGGAAGCTGCTGTGTGAATACAGGAGCTGAAGAAGCTGCTGCTGTCCGTCGGACACAATGTTTATAAACATAAAGATACAAAGTAACATTGTTTATAAACATTAATCAGACAGGTGATGGAGAGATACAAAGTAACATTGTTTATAAACATTGATCAGACGGGAGATAGAGAGATACAAAGTAACATTGTTTATAAACATTGATCAGACAGGAGATAGAGAGATACAAAGTAACATTGTTTATAAACATTGATCAGACAGGAGATAGAGAGATACAAAGTAACATTGTTTATAAACATTGATCAGACAGGAGATAGAGAGATACAAAGTAACATTGTGGTATTTGTATCTAAAGCAACCTGACAAGTAATACATTTTTTATTTATTTTTTTTTTTTTTTAAATTTTACCTTTTTAGTTATAGTATGGCTGAATAAATCTGCTATCTGATTGGCTCTGCACAGTCAGTTTGCAGATTGTTGTCTGTTGTACAGATGTGTGAGAACAGCTTGATTGTCATATTCCGGTGCTGTGTGGAAGGTGCGGTATCCCTTGGTAATCAGATTTCAGCTCCGATCAGTGAGAGACAATTTCTGGTTGCCATGGGTTACCCCACATCTGATCCATAAATGCAGATTTTTTTCAATGTCTCCTCACCCATCTCCTCCTCCTCCTCCGCAGGTGTCCCTGGTGGGCTTCCTCTTCCTGATCGGCCTCTACATCTCCTCGCTGGCGTCCTGCATGGGTGGTCTGTACGGCGCTCCCAGAATCCTCCAGTGCATTGCGCAGGAGAAGGTCATCCCCATCCTTTCCTTCTTGGGACATGGAGTGAGTGATGCTTCTCTAAGTTACACATTTCTTGTGAACCCGTCTATAGCAGCCAATCAGAGTTCATCTTTTGTCAGTGAAAGGTGTAGTTAGTGTACAGCGGGCAGGGAGATCAGAATGTGACTTTGCTGTTCTTCCTCAATATGAGGCATGGTGAGCAAATGACCTCCGTCTACAGGGGGCCACAGAGGGACTAAAAGGGCTTCAAACTTCCAGTACATAATATTGTGTGTGCAGAGTGAGTCCTCCTATCATTGTGTGCAGAGTGAGTCCCCCTCCTATCATTGTGTGCGCAGAGTGAGTCCCCCTCCTATCATTGTGTGCGCAGAGTGAGTCCCCCTCCTATCATTGTGTGCGCAGAGTGAGTCCCCCTCCTATCATTGTGTGTGCAGAGTGAGTCCCCCTCCTATCATTGTGTGCGCAGAGTGAGTCCCCCTCCTATCATTGTGTGCGCAGAGTGAGTCCCCCTCCTATCATTGTGTGCGCAGAGTGAGTCCCCCTCCTATCATTGTGTGCGCAGAGTGAGTCCCCCTCCTATCATTGTGTGCGCAGAGTGAGTCCCCCTCCTATCATTGTGTGCGCAGAGTGAGTCCCCCTCCTATCATTGTGTGCGCAGAGTGAGTCCCCCTCCTATCATTGTGTGCGCAGAGTGAGTCCCCCTCCTATCATTGTGTGCGCAGAGTGAGTCCCCCTCCTATCATTGTGTGCGCAGAGTGAGTCCCCCTCCTATCATTGTGTGCGCAGAGTGAGTCCCCCTCCTATCATTGTGTGCGCAGAGTGAGTCCCCCTCCTATCATTGTGTGCGCAGAGTGAGTCCCCCTCCTATCATTGTGTGCGCAGAGTGAGTCCCCCTCCTATCATTGTGTGCGCAGAGTGAGTCCCCCTCCTATCATTGTGTGCGCAGAGTGAGTCCCCCTCCTATCATTGTGTGCGCAGAGTGAGTCCCCCTCCTATCATTGTGTGCGCAGAGTGAGTCCCCCTCCTATCATTGTGTGCGCAGAGTGAGTCCCCCTCCTATCATTGTGTGCGCAGAGTGAGTCCCCCTCCTATCATTGTGTGCGCAGAGTGAGTCCCCCTCCTATCATTGTGTGCGCAGAGTGAGTCCCCCTCCTATCATTGTGTGCGCAGAGTGAGTCCCCCTCCTATCATTGTGTGCGCAGAGTGAGTCCCCCTCCTATCATTGTGTGCGCAGAGTGAGTCCCCCTCCTATCATTGTGTGCGCAGAGTGAGTCCCCCTCCTATCATTGTGTGCGCAGAGTGAGTCCCCCTCCTATCATTGTGTGCGCAGAGTGAGTCCTCCTATCATTGTGTGCGCAGAGTGAGTCCTCCTCCTATCATTGTGTGTGCAGAGTGAGTCCTCCTCCTATCACTGTGTGCAGAGTGAGTCCTCCTATCATTGTGTGTGCAGAGTGAGTCCTCCTCCTATCATTGTGTGCGCAGAGTGAGTCCTCCTCCTATCACTGTGTGCGCAGAGTGAGTCCCCCTCCTATCATTGTGTGCGCAGAGTGAGTCCCCCTCCTATCATTGTGTGCGCAGAGTGAGTCCCCCTCCTATCATTGTGTGCGCAGAGTGAGTCCCCCTCCTATCATTGTGTGCGCAGAGTGAGTCCCCCTCCTATCATTGTGTGCGCAGAGTGAGTCCCCCTCCTATCATTGTGTGCGCAGAGTGAGTCCTCCTCCTATCGTGTGCAGAATGAGTCCTCCTCCTATCATTGTGTGCGCAGAGTGAGTCCTCCTCCTATCATTGTGCGCAGAGTGAGTCCTCCTCCTATCACTGTGCGCAGAGTGAGTCCTCCTCCTATCATTGTGCGCAGAGTGAGTCCTCCTCCTATCACTGTGTGCAGAGTGAGTCCTCCTCCTATCACTGTGTGCAGAGTGAGTCCTCCTCCTATCATTGTGTGCAGAGTGAGTCCTCCTCCTATCATTGTGTGCAGAGTGAGTCCTCCTCCTATCATTGTGTGCGCAGAGTGAGTCCTCCTCCTATCATTGTGTGCGCAGAGTGAGTCCTCCTCCTATCATTGTGTGCGCAGAGTGAGTCCTCCTCCTATCGTGTGCACAGAGTGAGTCCTCCTCCTATCATTGTGTGCGCAGAGTGAGTCCTCCTCCTATCATTGTGTGCGCAGAGTGAGTCCTCCTCCTATCACTGTGTGCGCAGAGTGAGTCCTCCTCCTATCGTGTGCAGAGTGAGTCCTCCTCCTATCGTGTGCAGAGTGAGTCCTCCTCCTATCATTGTGTGCGCAGAGTGAGTCCTCCTCCTATCATTGTGTGCAGAGTGAGTCGTCTGGGTGTGGTGCTATGTACACTGCTTAGGTTCTACCCCAATAGGGTCAGTTTTCCTTTTCCAGGTTTTGGATTCCAAAAAGCCATAAAAAGAAAGCCAGCCACCCGAGAGACAATTGCTCTGCATGCACAACTAGGTCTAAACCGCACCATATTGGGATGGTGTGATGTAGAACGTCACTGACAGGGACATAGAACTACGCCGCCAGAGGCAAAGAACTTCACCGTCAGGGACATCACCCGTGATGTTTGTTTGCCGGGGATGAACCTTTTGAAACTGAGACTGTCCCTAACAATGATAGCAGCCATACAATAGGTGTAGATCCTAAGTGCCCTATTAGGAGGCCTTAATAGCAGACCGCGCCTGCACAGCTTCCACAGATGACGGCTGAATTAGAAGTTCCATTCACAGGCCAAACATACTGGGAATTGTAGCTCTCATCCACCGCCTTAGACATATTCCACCCATCATCTCACCCATTATCTCCTCCATCTCAACCATCATCTCAACCATTTCCCCCATCATCTCATCCGTCTCACCCATCATCTCATCCGTCTCACTCCTCATCTCACCCATCATCTTATTTGTCTCACCCATCATCTCACCCATCATCTCACCCATCATCTCATCTCCTCCATCTCCTCCATCTCCCCCATCTCCTCCATCTCCCCCATCTCCTCCATCATCTCCATCTCCCCCATCTCCTCCATCTCCTCCTCCATCTCCATCTCCCCCATCATCTCCATCTCTTCCATCATCTCCATCTCCATCATCTCCTCCATCTCCCCCATCTCCTTCATCTCCTCCATCATCTCCATCTCCTCCATCATCTCCATCTCCTCCATCATCTCAATCTCCTTCATCTCCCCCATCTTGCCCATCTCCCCCATCTCCCCCATCTCGCCCATCTCGCCCATCTCGCCCATCTCGCCCATCTCGCCCATCTCGCCCATCTCGCCCATCTCGCCCATCTCGCCTATCTCCCCCATCTCCTCCATCATCTCCATCTCCCCCATCATCTCCATCTCCCCCATCATCTCCATCTCCCCCATCATCTCCATCTCCCCCATCATCTCCATCTCCCCCATCATCTCCATCTCCCCCATCATCTCCATCTCCCCCATCATCTCCATCTCCTCCATCATCTCCATCTCCTCCATCATCTCCATCTCCTCCATCATCTCCATCTCCTCCATCATCTCCATCTCCTCCATCATCCCCATCTCCCCCATCTCCTCCATCTCCTCCATCATCTCCATCTCCCCCATCATGTCCTCCACCATCTCCATCTCCCCCATCATCTCCTCCATCTCAACCCATCTCCTCCAACTCCTCCCTCCATCTCGCTCCATCTCTCCCATCATCTCCCCCCATTTCCCCCCATCTCACTCATCTCAGTGGAAGCCTAGGCTATGTTCTCTATGATCTGTACATATGAACGGCCATATTGCATTTTCACAAATGTAGATTCTTGTGTTGCTTTGTTAGAAATGCCCCTAATGTGAACATTGTCCAATCACTGTGCTGTAGAAGTGCTATGAAGCCAATCGAAGTGCAGAGATTGTACAGGAGCCTAAAATCTCAGCCTAATTCTCCAGATCCATGAAAGCATTTTTACCTCCCATTCTATTCTATAGGCAGGCCGTAACAAGGGATGGGCAGGAGTGGCGGGTGGCTTGGGCACTGTGTTAAATGGGGGGGGGGCATCGATGTGTTTGAAAGCTTCTTTTGATGATTTGCTGTGTGAAGGTTTCTGAATGTCTGTGTATTAACGTCAGTAAATTCCGTCTGTGTGATCAGACCGTCACTGTTCCCTCACAGCAGCCTGAAAATGATCTTTTTGGCCAATTGATTTTATCTCAACAGTTGTTCAGCCTGGAGGCTGACCAGACTGCCTGACCTACAAGCAACCACTAGAGGGATCCCCATATATGTGAAATACAATTATCTATAGTGCAGGAAGTGCATAGAATGTGACCTCTACAATGACTTTGGGCAAAGTGTAAGTAAGCGCTGACAATTCTCTGTAGTTCCCCTTTAAGCTGAGCCCTTTATGGCCGAGTGTCAGCGTTTGGTGGGAATTCCCCGGATAATCGGGATTATAGACTTGGCCGCATTCTCCTCCTCATTAGAACTGTGAGAACCCATCTCAGTATTAGATGCCCCTGCCGGGTGTGATCTGAATATTGGGGTGTGATCTGAATATTGGGGTGATGGTGGAGCCCCCCTTCCCCCTAGGATATAGGGGACAGTCTGGGATCATCCCATAGATCGCTCTGATCATGTGATATCGATGGATGGCAGAATAGAGAACAGCCTGGGACTGACATTTAGTATCGCACAGTAATGCAGCATGATGCAGCACATGTTTCAGGCCCCTGGGGATGATGGGCTGGTAACGCCCTTCTTTCAGCTGCATTCCAAGATCCGAATTATCATCTGAAAAATCTCATGATCCCGAAGAGTCCGGACTGAATGTGCGGACAGCCGACTCTGTCCAGGATAAATATGTGACAAGAATTCATTGTAATGTGGAGAGCAGAGCAGGGAACACGAGGGCTGCATAACATAGAACCATAAATTGATGGGTCTTAGGAACTCCTGTGTGCCACAGCCCCGCCCCCTGCCGACTGTGTGCCACCGCCCCCTGCCGACTGTGTGCCACCGCCCCCTGCCGACTGTGTGCCACCGCCCCCTGCCAACTGTGTGCCACCGCCCCCTGCCGACTGTGTGCTCCTGCCGACTGTGCGCCACCGCCCGCCTCCTGCGGACTGTGTGCCACTGCCCGCCTCCTGCTGACTGTGTGCCGCCTCCTGCCGAGTGTGTACCACTGCCCCCGCCTTCTGCCGACTGTGTGCCACTGCCTCCTGCCGACTGTGTGCCACTGCCTCCTGCCGACTGTGTGCCCCCGCCTCCTGCCGACTGTGTGCCACCGCCCCCGCCTCCTGCCGACTGTGTGCCACCGCCCCCGCCTCCTGCCGACTGTGTGCCACCGCCCCCGCCTCCTGCCGACTGTGTGCCACCGCCCCCTGCCGACTGTGTGCCACCGCCCCCTGCCGACTGTGTGCCACCGCCCCCTGCCGACTGTGTGCCACCGCCCCCTGCCGACTGTGTGCCACCGCCCCCTGCCGACTGTGTGCCACCACCTCCTGCCGACTGTGTGCCACCGCCCGCCTCCTGCTGACTGTGTGCCGCCTCCTGCCGAGTGTGTACCACTGCCCCCGCCTTCTGCCGACTGTGTGCCACTGCCTCCTGCCAACTGTGTGCCACCGCGCCGTCCTCCTTCCCGACTGCCTCCTGCCAGCTGTGTGCCACCTCCTGCCGCCTGCGTGGCAACACGCCACCTTTTACTGACTGTGCCACCGCGCCGCCTCCTCTCACCCCTCAGCATACAGAACAGCCACCACTGCTGCAAGCCTGATTTAATCTTCAGTTTTTATTGCAGGTATGGAGTTTTAGAGAAATACTGTACATAGGCGATTGGAATTGTTAGCATTGTGTTCGAGTTGTACATAACTAGCCAAGTAATACTTGAATCACACCGTTCATGGACATAATGGGCACAACCACCCCAGATAACATAAAATGTATAATACTTCATTAATGCACAATATATATATTTTTTATAAATTTATACAGTTTAAAAACAAAGTAGCATTCTGTACCATATATAACCAAAGGTTGCGGCTCAAACTAAGTAAAGGTATAAAGTACACTTCTAGATAGACGGTTCCACTATCCCTTCATATCAAGCTCAACATGTTTCGCATATTCCACTTCTTCAGCAGAGAGCGGTGCTTTACCATAGAATCGCTACCTAAAGAGAAAAGAAATAAAATAGATAATAGTGCACACATACTAACAATGTAATGAATACATTCCAGTATTAGCAATACAATAATGTAGAGGGCGATTGGGTGTCCCAGGAGCCGCACATCGAGTCACGGCCTGCTGTACGATAGTAAATGGCAGTCTCAGCCTGGACCCCCGTCAGGCCACACTCCCAACGCATTTCACTCCGCCAACCAGTGCTTGGGGAGCGACTCGCACACACACCTGGTTCAAAATATAATTATAGAAGTATAGCTAACCAAAGCACTTACCGTAAACATCGGCCGGAAACAATGTCCCAAGTACGGCATGGCACACGAAACACCAGAACTCCGGAGTTGTATAAAAAGCATGTAGCCTACATGAGCATTAAGCAACCAATGGTAAGACGGAGCATAATACACCCCTGTCAGCTGACCTGTGATTGGTTGATCTAGATGGGTCCTGTGGTGTCCCCATGGTAGATGAATCTCTCCAGTAGTACATTTTGTCCTGTCTGGTCTCCCGGTAATCTCACCAGTGTCAAGGATCCAGGTTCTGCCATTACCTTTCCTGAAATTTCATTGAATAATTCTCCAGTAACAAAGTGGGGGAGGGCGATGTAGTGAATGTCTTCTTATATATAATCTATTACCATAGTGGGGAGCCACCGCCTCTAAAATCAAGATTTCTGAACTGTTCTTGTTACCAATTCTAACTGCAGTCTTTGTCTCTTGCCATGTAGAGAGGACCCAACAAGACCCCGGTGGCAGCCATCTTCCTGACTGGCCTCCTCACTATGGCCTTCGTCTTCATTGGCCAAGTCAACATCTTGGCGCCCATTGTTACGATCAATTTCATGCTGACATACAGCGTAGTGGATTACTCCTACTTCTCGGTGACCATGAGCTACAATCTCCAGCGCTGCTACAAGAAGGTCAGCCAAGCCGCTTCCAAGACACCCGGTCCATCTCAGCCTCTGATCCTTGACAAGTCCACCAGTTATGGGTCAAATGGGACCCTGTTGGCATTCACAAAGGACATGGACCAGCTCTTTAAGGAGGGCAATACAGAGTCCACCAACAGCACAAAGACTCCAGATAAGAAAGAGAAGAATTTCATGAAACTTAAGAAATCGAGGAAACCCGCCAAGCAGACCTTGCAAGATAGTTTCCAGTTGGACTTGAAGCAGAACACTGACCCTGAGGGTCTGACTGCTGACAGGACAGTCGAGGAGCAGGAAAACAGGGCAATGGCCAAAATGGCAGATAGCCCAGATTATGGCAATACAGACCAGGCAGCCAATAAGGGCAGGAGCACACCTGACCAGGCGGCCAATGAGGACAGGAGCACACCTGACCAGGTCCATGAGGACGGGAGCACCACTGATGAAGGAAGAGGAGACCATGAAGCTAGTGAAGACCCATTGGACAACCAGGGAGAAGAAGTGCAATGTATGTGTGATGAGGAGGAGTATGTCGAGGGGACTGGAGATCGGGAGAAGCTCTTCACAGAGGCCCATAAGTCAGGACCCAAGGAGAGAGAAGGTAAGTAGCTGTGCTGCAAGGTGGAGCCGCATAGAGGATTGGTGGTGGTGTAAGGCTTTCTGTTCTATATCTCGTCTAAAGGTGTTTCTGAAGAGCGAATACAACCGTACAATGCAAGCAACACTCCCCAGGGGTGCCTTCAGGAGCGAGTGCAAGGGGTTCACCCCATCTCCATCCCCAGGAGCTCCAACCTGTGTGCTCCTTGCAGAAGCTTCTCCCGAGGGTAATCACTGCTCCTCCTGATAGGCAGCACTGACCCTCTTCTCACTGATCTCTGCTGGTGGAGGTGGAGAACGAAATGCTGGATTGTAGTGGTGGAGTGCAGTGCAGGTAGGTGTGCTGTACAGGTGCATGCAATCTCACACCATCCTCTGGGGCAGTGCAATGTTTAGCTATTCTCAGCCAGGGTTCTTTGAGGAGTTGCAGATTGGCATGATGCCTACAAACTTCCAGGTCCAACGCCATTGGCCAGAGTCAGCAGAAGCTGACCATTGTGTCTTTTTAGATGTCCCTGTGGTATTCTTCCCACTGACCTCCAATGTAAGGGACATTCTTCCCACTGACCACCAATGTAAGGAGCATTCTTCCCACTGACCACCAATGTAAGGAGCATTCTTCCCACTGACCACCAATGTGAGGAGCATTCTTCCCACTGACCACCAATGTAAGGAACATTCTTCCCACTGACCACCAATGTAAGGAGCATTCTTCCCACTGACCACCAATGTAAGGGACATTCTTCCCACTGACCACCAATGTAAGGGACATTCTTCCCACTGACCACCAATGTAAGGAGCATTCTTCCCACTGACCACCAATGTAAGGAGCATTCTTCCCACTGACCACCAATGTAAGGAGCATTCTTCTAACTGACCACCAATGTAAGGGACATTCTTCCCACTGATCACCAATGTAAGGAGCATTCTTCCCCCAGATCCTTCTCCGCTATGGATTCCCCCTAGTATGTATGATGCATGCATATTCTTAGCCCCAAGTGCAGAACTTTACATTTATCAACATTAAACCTCATTTGCTACATAGTTGCCCAATGAAACATTTCATATTATATCTGTACCTTACTGATGATGTGATGTGCAGTGATTTGTGGATACAAATTTTCAATAGATGTTTCCTGAGACCTAGAAATGATTTCTGGGGTTCCTCTGGGGAGGGGCAGACGTCCTCCAAACCTGTATCTCTATTGGCTGATTTTTGCCTCCTGCAGATCTAAGTGGGAAGCAGAAGGTCCTGGAGTTTGACATCCAGAGTCTGTCCTCGTCCTTCTACAGCAAGCTGTGCAATCACTGGGTGTCCTTCATCGGGGTGAGCCCAATCTCTGGCAATTCCCACTCTTCCTGTTCTGTCTTTCCATATGTTACATTGTTTGTGTCTCCTCCATCCTCAATATGTTACATTGTTTGTGTCTCCTCCATCCTCAATATGTTACATTGTTACATTGTATCTCTTCCATCCTCAGTATGTTACATGGTATCTCCTCCATCCTCAATGTTACATTGTATCTCCTCCATCCTCAATATGTTACATTGTATCTCCTCCATCCTCAGTATGTTACATTGTATCTCTTCCATCCTCAGTATGTTACATTGTATCTTTTCTCTCCTCAGTATGTTACATTGTATCTCCTCCATCCTCAGTATGTTACATTGTATGTCCTCCATCCTCAGTATGTTACATGGTATCTCCTCCATCCTCAGTATGTTACACTGTATCTCCTCCATCCTCAGTATGTTACATGGTATCTCCTCCATCCTCAGTATGTTACATTGTATCTCCTCCACCCTCAGTATGTTACATTGTATCTCCTCCGTCTTCGCAGGCCATCCTATCTGTGGTCATCATGTTCATCATTCAGTGGATTTACGCTCTGGTGAATATTGGGGTAGCCATCATTCTCTACTTCTACATTGGCAGGGTGAGCCCGGGTCTGAACCCAGGTAAGTGGGGCTTCCACATTTAGGGGTGTCACCCCAGAACACCTCGGGGTTTTATATAATCAGATTGTTGATTCCCTGGATTTCTCTGGCCCTCTCACTCCTTTGTGGCCCTATGCTATTGCTGCTGATCTCTTGGAGACCCTTTCATCTATTTCCTGTCTACATGAACTCCAGTGATGGCTGCATGACATTTTTTAGGATGGGTTTCCTGGTGGTGACAACAGTGGACCATGTCTGCCATGTCTGTGTGATGTGTGCTAAAATTACCATTTGTAGTCCTCATCAAATGTCTGTGTGACAGGGTGACAACACAGGAGCACAACTGGCAGACAAGGACAGAGCGTTGTCACCCTGTAACAAGGATCTCCATGGCAGGATCACCAAGGAGGATTTTAATAAATTTAAAGAGATTGAAAATGACGTGATCTTATTGGAGCTTATTTTAGAGTTTTAGTAATTGGGGTCAGGGGCGTAACTACAGGGGTTGCAGGGGTTGCAATTGCAACTGGGCCCCCTGCTCCAGGGGGCCTTTGCGGCTCCCCTGTACACCTGGATAGGAAGGGCGGCGGGGGGCACACTGTGCTGCCCCCCCCCCCACTGTGCTCCCTCCCCTCTCCTGCCGGCTGCTGCAGGGGATGTGTCACAATAGAGAACCAGGAAGGGGTCGGTAAATATGTAATTTACCAGCTCCTTCCTTTTCTGAATGGACAGAGTCATAGTCAGTCACATTAGAAAAAAAAATAAAATTATAAAAAATAATACAATTAAAATACCAAAAAAATAAAAAAATACTGATACCAGGGGGTGAACTTGCAGGATTGTAAAAGTCACACTTGTGTGCCCTGGCATTCCACCATCATGGGGAAGCCTCAAGATGGCAGGAAGGGGGGGCCCACTGCAATAAAGGGCCCCGCAAACGAGAGTAAAGGGCCCCAGAATCAGTGGGAAGAGCCCAAGGCTTGAAGGGAAGGGACCCGGCCAGAGGTCCAGGGGGGCCCTTCATGGTTTCTTGCACCGGGGCCCTGAAGGTTCTAGTTACGCCTCTGATTGGGGTGACATCTACTTAGTGTGGCCCTCAGTAGAAGCAATGTGGCCCCTTTTTAGGTTTATTCTACACAATCCAGCCCCCGGTTTGTGGCGATGGACATGTCTGTCATAGGTAGCAGAGATCTTAATGTGTGTAGAACACGGACAGTATATGGGAGGCTATTGGGAGTCCTTCCACATTCACTCAGATTTCCTCTCCATCCGTCTATCAGTCATTCTATGCAGAGTTCCCCCATTCAGCAGCTCTGCTCTCCATAGTGAAGAGATTTTACGGATTTGCATGATAATTGGAGGAATTCTCTGGGTGTTTCTGGGGTCGGCGTTGTCTCCGGCCGCTCTCATGGTGAGGAGTCTGAATAGAAGATTCATGTCCAGAATACAATTCTCACCCAACATTCACTCCTTTCTCTTCATAGGAAGATTGTGTCCCATGGAGGGATGACCGAGCTCTGTACAGGGGAAAACACCTGTTTTGGGGTGTGGGATGCATATGTGTGGGACATGTATGTTCGGGGTGTAGGACGCATGTATTCAGGGTACGGGAAGCGTATTTTTCGGGTTCGGGTGTGGGACGCATATGTGTGAGACATGTACAGTTAGGTCCATAAATATTGGGACATGGACACAATTCTAATCTTTTTGGCTCTATACACCACCACAATGGATTTGAAATGAAACAAACAAGATGTGCTTTAACTGCAGACTTCCAGCTTTAATTTGAGGGGATTTACATCCAAATCAGGTGAACGGTGTAAGAATTACAACAGTTTGTATATGTGCCTCCCACTTTTTAAGGGACCAAAAGTAATTGGACAGATTAACAATCATAAATCAAACTTTCACTTTTTAATACTTGGTTGCAAATCCTTTGCAGTCAATTACAGCCTGAAGTCTGGAACGCATAGACATCACCAGACGCTGGGTTTCATCCCTGGTGATGCTCTGCCAGGCCTCTACTGCAACTGTCTTCAGTTCCTGCTTGTTCTTGGGGCATTTTCCCTTCAGTTTTAAAGCTGGAAGTCTGCAGGTAAAGCACATCTTGTTTGTTTCATTTCAAATCCATTGTGGTGGTGTATAGAGCCAAAAAGATTAGAATTGTGTCCATGTCCCAATATTTATGGACCTGACTGTATGTTCAGGGTGCGGGATGCATATGTGTGGGATTTGTGTGTTCAGGGTGCAGGATGTATGTGGGACTCGTATGTTCAGTGTGCGGGATGTGTGTCCCGTAGAAGAATGCAGATGGTGCCGGGTGTTCAGGGTGCAGGATGTATGTATGTGGGACTCTTATGTTCAGTGTGCGGGATCTGTGTCACATAGAATGCGGATGGTGCCGGGTGTGAAGGGCTGAATGTGAGCGGCTCTATGCCGGGACTGATAATCGTCCATTAACCTGTTCAGTGCCAGGACCAGCACAATAGAGACTTTTCAGGTCCGGTTCCATCACATATTCCAAATATAAGAGGATTATTCCTCATTTCAGGACAGTGGGTGGAGTCATGCAAATAATTCCTTTACATCCCAGCAGCCAGATGTACATCCAGAAGAGCCGTTCTAAAGGGCAGATATAGTCAAATATTATAGAGACAATTACTATTCACAATTGGACACAGATGTTTCAGTCTTGTTGGGCATCATCAGTGCAGTGTATGGAAAACATTATTTCTGTGGAGTGAGGTTTGGGACCCGATGAGACCGTCCATGAGGGCTCTTTGATGGCTTGAGGCCCTTCTCACCATAACCTGTATAGTTATCCTGTCCCTATACAAGTGCATCTCCTAAATTAGAATATCATCAAAAAGTTAATTTATTTCAGTAATTCAATTCAAAAATGTAAACTATAATTTCTATAGATGTTACACACAGAGTGAGAGATTTCGAGCATTTCTTTCTTTTATTTTTGATGATTGTCTTACAGCCGAATGACACCCCAAAATTCAGTATCTCCGAAAATTAGAATATTACATAAAACCAATAGAAAAAAGGATTTGTTATACAGAAATGTTTGACATGGACAGACAGAAAAGTCTGTCCATGTACAGTATAGGATGCACTCAGTACTTGGTCGGGGCGTGGCATGGAGGCGATCAGCCTGTGGCACTGCTGAGGTGTTATGGAAGCCCAGGTTGCTTAGATAACGGCCTTCAGCTCGTCTGCATTGTTGGGTCTGGTGTCTCTCATCTTCCTCCTGACAATCCCGCACAGATTCTCTATGGGGTTTAGGTCAGGCAAGTTTGCTACCCAATCAACCACAGTGATCCCATGATCATGTGACCAGGTATTGGTAGATTTGGCAGTGTGGGTGGTGCCAAGTACTGCTGGAAAACAAAATCAGCATCTCCATAAAGCTGGTCAGCAGACAGAAGCATGAAGCGCTCTAGAATTTCCTAAAATTGTGACCTCTCCTTTGAGGATACAGGGAGTATCAAAGATGCCATAGTCCCTGCTTAAGAAAGCATGGGATGCCAAATCATCCGCCATGGCCCCAGCGCTGGCTGCAACCTGCGTTGCCAGGAATGTAGACTTCTGGATAGAAAGACTTACTTACTAAGCGCCTTTTCAGTAAAGTGAGTCTCAGGAAGTGAGATTCCTTTTAAGTTATAGGGAAAGCTGTCACTCACCTGGCTGATGCTGCAGTCGAGTCGGTTAAAGCCTCAGCTAAAACCGGCGCCCTTAGTAATTCAGCTAGGAGAGCTGTGACAGGAATCACTTTGGGCATGGGGGTTGTGGACCCCAAATTCCTTTAAAGAGGTTGGGAGGCACCATGTCCAGCCTTGTGTGGCTTTCTTATGTTTAAGTCACCCTGAATCTTTTATGGATGCAGGATGACCGGGAGGGTGGTGTACACTGAGAATATGGTTTGGACTACTTCAAATGGGACAGTAATATGCATTACCAGTATCTCTCAGGAAATATGGAGATCTACCTTATTCCTATACACTGTAAGGCACAGGAAGTGCAACTCCTAATTTGGGCATCCAGGAACTATGAGAGACACCATGTCTGCTAATCAATGTGTATTAGCTGGGGAGAGAGGGGGGATTGTTTCCAGCAGCCCCTCCTAAAGAATGCCTACTGATTAACTAAGTGCTTTTGTCTAAAATAGGACAGTATGTTAATTGGGTCTGAGACTATTGATAAGTATGTTAATGAACTCACCTGGCTGTCTACTAAGGGATGTAATTACACAGTCATTGTTCATGTGGTATTCTCAAAGTGTATATAAATGCAGTGTTTCTTTCAATAAACGAGCAGAAGAGAGTTATTCTCACTTGACCTCAATACGGAGCCTTGTCTCGTACTTGGGGGGGGGGGGGGGGATTATTTGTATGGGCTTCATGTATGGCGGATTGGAGTGGTCGGTAGCTGTTCTGGTGTTCAGGAGCGGATTATCCTAGACGACTGTAACCCCTTTGGTACTTGGGGTGTCGTTACAAGAGCCATTTGGGTTAAAGCTTGGGAAGGCGATTTTACATCAAAGGTAAAACTGTGTGGTCTTCCTTTTGAAGGGTACTTACTGTTTGGGCCAGGCCTGGATAACGTTTTGTCCAGATCCTCTGAGAAAGGGAAGAAATTTCCTATCAAACCCAAGAAGGAAAGATATAGGAATTATTTTCGTGTTTGACTACTCTGGATCTCAGGGATGCCTGCTTGCATGTTCAGATTCTTCGGGAACACCAGGCTTTCTTGAGATTTGCAGTAGTAACCAAGGATGGGGTCTCTCATTGTCAGTTCAGGGCACTCCCCTTTGGTCTAGTGGCCAGTCCAATGATTTTCACAAAGATAACCTATCTTCATCTCCAGGGAATAGCTTTAATTCCTTACCTGGATGATCTACTGATCTTTGGTCCTTCGGCAATCCATGTGAGCTCAGATACCCAGAAGGTGATAACAGTCGCTGGTTGGTCAGCGTGGAAAAGTCATCCCTGTAGCCAGCTCAGGTTCAGACCTATTTAGGTTATTGGATAGAATCACGGGTACAAAAATTCTTCCTGCCAAGGGAAAAGGTGGAGAAAGTAGTCTCATCGGTAAAATGGCTGATAGGAGCCCCCCCTTGTGCTCCAGGAGAGAGATCCTGAGAGTTCTGGGGTTCATATCAGCCAGCGAGTCCCTGGATGAAAGTGTAATCCTCACTCCTCAGGTAAACTTTTCCCTAAAGTGGTGGTCAGTACCAAACAATTTGGAGAAGGGCAGACCCTGGGGTCAGTCACCACAGACGCAAGCACCTGGGGATGGGGGGCACATCTAGAGAAAGGAGCACAGGGCACCTGGAACATGGAAGTAGCCCAGGCTTCTTCCAAGTTCAGAGTATTCAGAGCAGTGGTCGAAGCTCTAAAGACCTTCTAGAGTTCCATTGTAGGCAAGGAGTTCAGGTCTGCTCTGACAACGCTACGGCAGTCGCTTACCTGAATTACCAAGGAGGTACTAGGTCCAGACCCCTCTTAGACCTAGCCAAGGAGATCTTAGGCTGGGCCTAAGGAAGTCTGGTCTCTTTGTCGGCAATTCATTAAAAAGGGAAAGCAATTGGGAAGCAGATTTCCTCAGCCGTCAACCAATAAGACAGGGGAAATGGGAGCTGAATCTGAAGGGGTTTCAGATGCTAGTCCAGAAATTTGGCTGCCCAGAAATAGATCTATTTGCCAGCTTCAAGAACAAGAAGGCAAGGAGATTCTTCTTCCTCTCACGGGAAAGAGTCGGAGGGCCTGGATGCTCTGGCCCAGATCTAGCAGTTTGAGTTAGCTTATGCCCTTCCCCCTCTAACTCTAATCCTTTGAGTCATACAGAAACTCAGTTGTTCCCCCAGGCCGCTGCTTCCTTCTGATTGGGCCATGGTGGGCAAGGAGGGCGTGGTTTGTGACCTTGAAGGCGCTATCAGTGGCGCCTCCTTGGAAGCTTACAAACTTTCCAGACTTACTTCCAGACTTACTCTTTTATGGACCAGTATTGCACCCCAGGCCGGAGTTCTTCCAGCTGACAGCCTGGTTAGTGAGCGCCAAATCCAGAATAAAGGGCTGCTCATACAGAGCAGGAAACCAGTAACAAGGAAGGTTTTGGAAGACATTTTGTACTTGGTGAAGGCGGAAGCAGATTTCCTCCATCTCTGTCCCCATAATATTACATTTCCTACAAGATGGGGTGGAGAAGGGTGTGGCGGTCAACACTCTTCGGGTACAAATAGCAGCTCTCTGTTTTTTTAGACGAGAGACTAGCGAAAGAACCTTTAGTTTAAAGATTTTTGACAGCTAGGGATAGAGCTACCCCCGTCACAAGAGATAGGTTCCTACCTTGGGACCTGACTAGTGTTCTAGAGGCATTATCTGGAAACCCTTTTGAACCTATTGAGAGGTTTCCTTTAAGTTTTTGACCCTATAACTAGCCTTCCTATTGGCTACCAACAGCTAGAAGGGTAGGGGACTTACAAGGTCTTTTCTATTAAAGAACCATTTTTGTTGATCCTCCCAGATAGGATTATCCTCCGGCCAGATCCTCTATATCTGCCCAAAGTAGCCTGATCCTTTCATAGGACTGTAAGGGTAATCCCAAAACTCACGGTTTTAATAACATTTTGACTGTTGAAGCCAGATTGAAAATTATATTTATTTAGACAAACATGTAGATAGGAAGCCATGTTTGGAGAGCAAGTCAATCTTACATTACATTCTGTTGGCTTAATGAACATTGCTCTAACTGGCTAGGGTTTGTAATACATTTTTATACACTACAGTGGGTGGCACCTAGCTATCTAATTTCTTTTGAAGTCACATTTCATTCTTTGATAACATTCTTTGAAATGCGAAATGGACATTTAACATAGACATGTCTCTTCCAAAGCTTGTTGGCAAAACAGGTCTTCAAATGTTGAGATAGCAATCATTAACAGCTGGAGCTGTAAATTGCTTTTGAATACAACAGCTGTTACACAAAAGGACTTCTCACACAATATATATCCAATATATCTGCTTAATCATAAATCCATAAGTAAATATTTGATAAACAAAATGGCTGCTTCCCTTTTCCTCATCAGACACAAGAGATAACCTTACCATCCCTTTGTGATAACCCTAAGAATGAGGGGGGAAAGAAATGTCATTGTTTAGATGTGAGGAGATGCCTCCCTACTTATTTACAGAGGACCAAGGAGTTTAGGAGATCTAATCATCTTTTGATCCTCTGCTCTGGACCAAGGAAGGGACTTCAAGCATCTAAGCCTTCAGTCTCTAGGTGGATCAGACAAGCAATTTCCATGTCATATGAGAATTCAGGTATGCCTGCATCAGCAAAGCTGAAAGCTCACTCAACCAGAAGCCTGACAACCTCCTGGACTGAGAAAGCGGGAGCATTCTGGGAACAGATTCGCAGTGCAGCCACCTAGTCCAGCCAAGACACCTTCCTGAAGCACTACAGAGTGGAGGTGCTGTCTCGGCAAGACCTAGTCTTCGGCTGAAAGGAAATTCAGGCGGTGGTCCACCCTAAGGTAGACCTGTGGTTACTTGATTATCCTCTCATGTGTTGCCGTCCTGGAAGGTGAGAGGAGAAAACCGATGGTTATACTTACGGGAGCGGTGTTTCTACGAACCTTCCAGGATGGCAGGCCTACTTCCCACCCAGTTAAGTGGTGAGGAAAGAATGCAAACAATAGGTGGTGAGTGCCTAAGTGAATATATAGCCCTTGTGGACCAGTTGGGAGAATTACTTTCTCTTTCGTTCGTTGACGGACACAGCTCCACATCTTCATGACTATATGGGTTATACTGTCCCCTACAGGAGTAGGACACTAGGCAGACAAAAACTTGACTACGCCTATGGGGCAGTCCCAGGGGGTATACTCCCACTCTCTGCTATAGGTATTCAGTTTTTTTTCTGCCTAGTCAGGAATAAGCACTTAGCTCCTTGCTGGGATCTCCGTTCCTGGCAAAGTTTTCTTTTATAGATTACATTTTTTTTCCCTTTTTATGATTTTGTTCCTTCTTTCCCTGTTAAGGCGCACTCTACTCAGGCGCTTAGTGCCCCCTGGGCCTTCCGTCATCAGGCGTCAGTAATGCAGGTTTGCAAGGCGGCTAGCTGGTCGTCTGTGCACGCGTTCACAAAGTTTTATAAGGTGGATGTGTTGGCATCTGCAGATGCTTCCTTCGGCCGCAAGGTTTTGCAAGCTGCTGGTTAGAGGACCTGGTCCTCTTTGAGGGTGTTTTATTTATTTATTTTTTCAGATGAGCTCCAGTTGTTAATAGCTGAGCTCCATGTTACCTGGTTGGCTATGTTTAGCCTTGGGGAAGGTTTTTTCTTACTGTTCCCACCCCTCATGTTTGACACTGCTTTGGGACGTCCCATATAATCATGAAGATGAGGAGCTGTGTCCGTCAATGAACGAACGCGAAAATGAGATTTTTGACTTGCCGTAAAATACATTTCTCTGGTGTTCATGTTCATTGATGGACACAGAACCCTCCCCACTATGGAGTTGTTTTTTTCTTCTTCTGACACTGCTTGTAACAAAACTGAATACCTATAGCTGAGAGTGGGTGTATACGCCTTGGGACTGCCCCAAAGGGCGTAGTCAAGTTTTTGTCGGCCCAGTATCCTACTCCTGTAGGGGGCAGTATAACCCATATAGTCATAAAGATGAGGAGCTGTGTCTGTCAATGAACAGCAGAGAAATGGTTTTTACGGTAAGTCAAAAATCCCATTTCTCTATCGTCCATTGACAGACGCAGCGCTTATGCTTTTATACCATAGGGTTATGCTGCCCCCTACAGGAGTAGTACTAGGCTGTAAAAAAATTGACTGACATGCCTACAGGGGCTGTCCTTCATGGCATAACCCCACACACACTGTGCCACAAGCCAGTTTCTTGAGCCTAGTGAAAGGAGTTGATCAAGGCGTTGGCCTTGTGCATGATCAAGTGCTAAGTGTCGGCTTTGGCAATGTACTTCCAACGCCCGTTGGCTGCTAATACCTTAATTCGCACCTTTATTCAAGGGGCGTCATATGGCTCCTCCGAGACGATCCCCCTTGCTTCCGTGGGATTTGACTTTGGTTTTGTCTATTCTTCAAAAGTCTCTTTTTGAGAATATAGGGACATATCTCTGCCTTTGTTATCTCAGAAGGTTGCCTTTTTGGTGGCTATTACTTCTGCTCGCAGAGTATCTGAGTTGGCGGCGCTTTCCAGTCGTTCGCCTTATTTGAGCGTCCACAGAGATAAAGTGGTTCTCCGACCTAATCAGCTTTTTCTTCCTGGTGCCTGATTTCCATTTCAATGAAGACATTGTTTTGCCTTCACTCTGTCCTAAGCCTAAGCATCCCAAGGAAATTGCCTTGCACTCTTTGGATGTGGTTCTGGCGATCAGGGTTTACCAGTTGGCCGCAGTCAATCAGTCTCTTTTTATTTATTGTTTTTGTCCTTACAGAGGGAGCTCGTAAGGGGTTGGCTGCGTCTACCGTTGTACAGGCTTATTCATTGAAGGGTCAGGTTCCACCTTTCCCTGTGACAGCATGTCCTACCAGAGTGCTGAGTTCCTCTTGGGCTTTTCATCATCAGGCCTCTGTTACTCATGTGTGTAAGGCGGTGACGTGGTTGTCCATGCATACTTTTATAAAATTCTACAAGGTAGTTTTGTTGGCATCTTCGGATTCATACTTTGGCCGCAAGGTTTTGCAGGCTGCTGTTTAAAGAGACTTGTTTTTCTCTTTCAGGGGTTTATATTTGCTTTCTATGGGTAAGCTCCTGTGGTTCCTGGTTGAGTTTTGTTACCCAGTTGGCTACGTTTAGCCTTTGGAAAAACATTACCTGTTTTTTTTTTGTTTGCGTTCTTCCCACTCCTCATGCCTTACACTGCTTTGGGACGTCCCTATGGTATAAGAAGCAGAAGAGCTGCATCTGTCAATGGACAATAGAGAAAACTGGATTTTTGTAAGAACTTACCATAAAATCCCTTTCTCTGAAGTCCATTGACAGATGCAGCGCCCGCCCCTCTGTTATGGGGATGGTTTGAGTCTTCTTTTTCACTGCTTGCTACGAAACTAGCTTGTGGCAGTGTGTGTGTGGGGTCATGCAGTGAAGGACAGCCCCTGTAGGTGTGTCAGTAAATTTTTTCCTGCCTAGTACTACTCCTGTAGGAGGCAGCATAACCCTATGGTATAAGAAGCATAAGAGCTGCGTCTGTCAATGGACTTCAGAGAAAAGGATGTTACGATTGGTTTTTTACAACTGAGGGACGAGGGGAAGGGTGGGGCCTTTTAAACAGTTGTGAACTGATTGTGTTTCCTGTAGGGTGGAGCCTCTCATCTCTCATGTGTTGCCGTCCTGAAAGGTTAGTTGAAACACCGTTACCAGGAAGTCTAACCGCCGGTTTTTCTGAGATACTGAATTTAGGGGTGTCACTCGCTGTAAGCCATAATCATCAAAATTAAAAGAAAGAAATGCTTAAAATATATCACTCTGTGTGTAACACATCTATATATAATGAGTTTTACTTTTTGAATTGAATTACTGAAATAAATAGATTTTTTGATGATATTTTAATTTTTATGAGATGCACCTCATCTCTTACCTGGATGGATGTTACAAATTGTAGTGTTGGGACACTCTGGTAGCTGGATATCAGTTCAGTAGTTTTGGCACCTCCAGATAGAAGACGTTCCTCGCCCTGTCCTGCTGGTTATAATTGGATCGGCAATGATTGACGACCCCCCCCCCCCCCCCCCGCCCGGCCTCCTACATGTCACCTCCTTTTCTGGTGACGCTAAATTCTTTCTTTTTGTCTCTTAGGGGCGGCTGCACATTTCAGCTTCTTTGTCTGGGTACGACAGTTGGCTGCAACAATCTGCAGGTTAGTGCTGCCGATGAGAACAATATCCAATGGCGCTGTGCGGCTTTCAGCTCCTGATAACAATAGGTGACCAGCTCTGAGTGCAGGCTCATGAAGTTCCAGAGTGAAAGGAGACCCCTTTAACACTACAATACGTTTACATAATACATAAATTATATTATGCAAATATACATTTTTATAGCTCTGACATATACTGCAGTGCTGTACAAAGCACCCTGAGCCAGTCACATCAGTCTCTGTACCAGAGGAGCTTACACTCTGTCTTCCCCCCCACAGTCTCATCAGTCTCTGTACCAGAGGAGCTTACACTCTAATGTCCCCTCCCTCACAGTCACATCAGTCTCTGTACCAGAGGAGCTTACACTCTAATGTCTCCTCCCCCACAGTCACATCAGTCTCTGTACCAGAGGAGCTTACACTCTAATGTCCCCTCCCTCACAGTCACATCAGTCTCTGTACCAGAGGAGCTTACACTCTAATGTCTCCTCCCCCACAGTCACATCAGTCTCTGTACCAGAGGAGCTTACACTCTAATGTCTTCCCCCCCACAGTCTCATCAGTCTCTGTACCAGAGGAGCTTACACTCTAATGTCTTCCCCCCCACAGTCTCATCAGTCTCTGTACCAGAGGAGCTTACACTCTAATGTCCCCTCCCCACAGTCACATCAGTCACTGTACCAGAGGAGCTTACACTCTAATGTCCCCTCTCCCACAGTCACATCAGTCTCTCTACCAGAGGAGCTTACACTCTAATGTCCCCTCCCCCACAGTCACATCAGTCTCTGTACCAGAGGAGCTTACACTCTAATGTCCCCTCCCCCCACAGTCACATCAGTCTCTGTACCAGAAGAGCTTACACTCGAATGTCCCCTCCCCCACAGTCACATCAGTCTCTGTACCAGAGGAGCTTACACTCTAATGTCCCCTCCCCCACAGTCACATCAGTCTCTGTACCAGAGGAGCTTACACTCTAATGTCCCCTCCCCCACAGTCACATCAGTCTCTGTACCAGAGGAGCTTACACTCTAATGTCCCCTCCCCCCACAGTCACATCAGTCTCTGTACCAGAAGAGCTTACACTCTAATGTCCCCTCCCCCACAGTCACATCAGTCTCTGTACCAGAGGAGCTTACACTCTAATGTCCCCTCCCCCACAGTCACATCAGTCTCTGTACCAGAGGAGCTTACACTCTAATGTCCCCTCCCCCCACAGTCACATCAGTCTCTGTACCAGAAGAGCTTACACTCGAATGTCCCCTCCCCCACAGTCACATCAGTCTCTGTACCAGAGGAGCTTACACTCTAATGTCCCCTCCCCCACAGTCACATCAGTCTCTGTACCAGAGGAGCTTACACTCTAATGTCCCCTCCCCCACAGTCACATCAGTCTCTGTACCAGAGGAGCTTACACTCTAATGTCCCCTCCCCCCACAGTCACATCAGTCTCTGTACCAGAAGAGCTTACACTCTAATGTCCCCTCCCCCACAGTCACATCAGTCTCTGTACCAGAGGAGCTTACACTCTAATGTCCCCTCCCCCACAGTCACATCAGTCTCTGTACCAGAGGAGCTTACACTCTAATGTCCCCTCCCCCCACAGTCACATCAGTCTCTGTACCAGAAGAGCTTACACTCTAATGTCCCCTCCCCCACAGTCACATCAGTCTCTGTACCAGAGGAGCTTACACTCTAATGTCCCCTCCCCCACAGTCACATCAGTCTCTGTACCAGAGGAGCTTACACTCTAATGTCCCCTCCCCCACAGTCACACACTATTATTATTATTATACATGTATATAGCTCTTCCATATACCGCAGCGCTGTATGCCACCAATCTCTCCCCGTTCCCTCTGCAGGCGGAAGCCCTCTCTGGAGGAGCGGTTTGTGGTGACGCCGACCTTCGCCTCAGTCGGGATGGAGACCACGCAGCTGACGGAGGAGAACGAGGACTTTGCCTCTCGCGGTCGCTTCCACCACTCGTCTGTTATCAGCAGAGGACACTTCATAAACCAGTTTGACTAGACCCGGGACCGCTGATCGGATCGGCGAGGAGTGCGTACAGTACGCCAAGCGAAGATCCAGGAACCCCGCGCCACATGGTGCTGCATCCCCGGAGGTCATGAGAGGCGTGATTAGACGTGGAGTGACCTCCACATTGGCTGCTGTTACAGACTTCGGAGTATGAACTCACCCCCCACTGGGGCAGATTCTCTATAGAGAATGAAGGACTTCTACCATTGTGGTGTACAATGGAGATAAATGCGGCTTATAATGGGACCCCAAAAATCTCAGGTGATGGCAAAGGTGAAAATAATTGCGCCTACTGATATCTGTCCCTAATCTGCAAAAGCCCAACACCCAGAAACTTTTCTATATATATATATATATATATATATATATATATATATATATATATATATATATGGCTCACTGTACTCCTGCAGGTGTGGGAGGAAAGGAGTTCATTTAATTGGCATCCCCGGCATTTCTTCTGTTGGTGCTACTGATCCTCTACATGCACAGCACCATCTAGTGGCTGAAGGGGAGAAACACCGCAAACATCTATGCTGGAAGGAAGGCAAGGGTTGCAGGGGGTCACATATTTCTATGACTTAGACCTGCTGACAGTAACCCCAGTAAATGCTGTTACAGAGAAATGCTGTTACCTGTTCTGAATGTGCAAATACCTAACACCCAGGAAAATAGGCGCCCCTGTATGTGGCTCACTGTGCCCCGTATGTGTGGCACCCACTGCACCCCTGCAGGTGAGGGAGGAAAGTTCATTAAATTGGCATCCCAGGCATTTCTACTGCTTATCTTCCACATGCACAGCACCATCTAGTGGTTGAAGGGGAAAGAGATAGCCCATCTATGATGGAAGGAAGGCAAGGGTTGCAGGGTGTCACATATTTCTATGATTCAGATCTGCTGAGAGTAACCCCAGTAAATGCTGTTACTGGTTCTGAATGTGCAAAAGCCTAACATCCAGAAAAATATGCTGTCAGTATATGGCTCACTGTACTCTTGCAGGTTAGGATGGAAAGGAGTTCATTAAATTGGCATCCCAGGCATTTCTTCTGTTGGTGCTGCTTGATCTTCTACGAGCACAGCACCCTCTAGTGGCTGAAGGGGAGAGAGACAGCCCAACTATGCTGGAAGGAAGGCAAGGGTTGCAGGGTCTTGCATATTTCTATGACTCAGATCTGCTGCCAGTAACTGCTTTTACCGGTTCTGAATGTGCAAAATCCCAACACCCAGAAAATATGCTGTCTGTATGGGGCCCGCCGCGCTCTGTATGGGGCCCGCCGCGCTCTGTATGGGGCCCGCCGCGCTCTGTATGGGGCCCGCCGCGCTCTGTATGTGGCTCCCCGCGCTCTGTATGTGGCTCCCCGCGCTCTGTATGTGGCCCGCCGCGCTCTGTATGTGGCCCGCCGCGCTCTGTATGTGGCTCACTATGCTCCTGCAGGTGAGGGAGGAAAGGAGTTCATGAAATTGGCATCCTCAGCATTTCTTCTGTTGGTGCTCCTGATCCGCTACATGCACAGCACCATCTAGTGGCTGAAGGAGAAGGACACAGCCCACCTATACTGGAAGGGAGGCAAGGGTTACAAGGTGTCCTATATAAGGCGTGCAAGGTGTCAAATATTTCTGTGACACAGCTGCCAATAACCCTTTTAAATGTTGTTACAGACAAATGCTGTTATCTGTTCTGAAGGTGCAAAATCCTCGACAATTCTTCTGTTGATACTGCTGACCTTTTACATGCAAAGCACCACCTAGTGGCTGAATGGAAGAAACACAGCCTGGCTATGGTGGAAGGGAGGCAAGGGATGCAGGGTGCCATATAGAAGGGGTGCAGGGGTCGCATATATTTCTATGACACAGACCTGATGGCAATATCCTGTAGTGGTGACCCCGGGAAATGCTGCATTATTGAACTGTGCTGACTGTGACAACCATGTAGACTCCAAGAACCAGGTTTCCACACAGATGGAGGAGTTCCTTCTGGCAGTGGGATTTTGTTATGGGACAGTTTAGATATAAAATAGTTGTTTAATCTGCTCATTCCGCTCTTTAAATTTAATTTTCCTCTTTAGTGAACACACAGAAGTCCTCCCCACATTGCACTAGAAATAATTTCTCTCTGATTTAGAGTTAATGGATAATGGTGGGCAGCCGCTGCTCACAGCGCACTTTTCCTGAAGGGGTGTCCATGTCCTATGTGCCAGATAATGACCCCGACCTGGCAAGGGGCATCAAAGAAGGATGGATGTTTATTGTGCCAATTCACACCGCACAGAAACCGCTGCATCGGCTCAGATCACACATTGGCAGCGATGTACAAAGGATGAGTGTGCAAAGTTTACACCAGAGCTCCATTCTCTGTGCTACAAAATAAAGTATAAATCATTTTGTTTTTCACTTTTTGTTGTGTAAGATTTTAGTGTAATCCTTGTCTACAAGTCTTGTGGCCCTTGGCTCGCTTTCCTCTGGCCCTTGGGGCACTATTTTCATCCACTGATACCAACAATCGGACATAATGCCCCCCCCACCCCAATGAAAGGGCAGAATTCCTCCCACTGACACCAACAATGGGGCACTATTCCTCCCACTGACACCAATGATGGGGCACTATTCCTCCCACCGACACCAATGATGGGGCACTATTCCTCCCACCGACACCAACGATGGGACACTATTCCTCCCACTGACACCAATGATGGGACACTATTCCTCCCACTGACACCAATGATGGGGCACTATTCCTCCCACCGACACCAATGATGGGGCACTATTTCTCCCACCGACACCAATGATGGGGCACTATTCCTCCCACCGACACCAATGATGGGGCACTATTCCTCCCACTGACACCAATGATGGGATGCTATTCCTCCCACTGACCCCAACGATTGGGACGCTATTCTCCCACTGACCCCAACGATGGGACACTATTCCTCCCACTGACCCCAACGATGGGACGCTATTCCTCCTACTGACCCCAACGATGGGACACTATTGCTTCCACTGACACCAATGATGGGATGCTATTCCTCCCACTAACACCAATGATAGGATGCTATTTCTCCCACTGACACCAATGATGGGGCATTATTTCTCCCACTGACACCAATGATGGGACACTATTCCTCCCACTGACCCCAATGATGGGACACTATTCCTCCCACTGACCCCAATGATGGGACACTATTCCTCCCACTGACACCAATGATGGGACACTATTCCTTCCACTGACACCAATGATGGGTCGCTATTCCTCCCACTGACACCAATGATGGGACGCTATTCTCCCACTGACCCCAACAATGGGACGCTATTCCTCCCACTGACCCCAACGATGGGACGCTATTCCTCCCACTGACCCCAACGATGGGACACTATTCCTCCCACTGACCCCAACGATGGGACACTATTCCTCCCACTGACCCCAACGATGGGACACTATTCCTCCCACTGACACCAATGATGGGACACTATTCCTTCCACTGATACCAATGATGGGACACTATTCCTTCCACTGATACCAATGATGGGGCACTATTCCTCCCACTGACACCAATGATGGGATGCTATTCCTTCCACTGACACCAATGGTGGGACACTATTCCTCCGACTGACACCAATGATAAGAAGCTATTCCTTCCACTGACATCAAAGATGATGCGTTGCTTATTTCCACTGACATCAGGACCTTTTCAACTCCCAATGACCACAGCCTGGCCCCCCTTAATGTCTGAAGCACAGTTAACTGGCCCTTTTTTTTTTTTTTAGAAAGTTTGGAGACCCCTGCTCTACTGGATTCCCCATGATTGATCGGATTATATCGGGATGTCTCTCAGACTAGTCTCTCCGCTCTATAGGTGGTAGATCCAGGGGAAAAACTACATATCACAGAGCCCCATAGAAACATTTTGATGGGGTATCCCTAAGTGATGGCCTAGTTTTGACCTTTGGCACCCAGCTTATATTCCATAAACGAAACTAGTCCCCACTAACGCTGGTGGCCTACAGCTTATAGCCACCCATAGATGGTTCCAATCTTGACCGGTTTAGCAGGGACTGACTGAGATTTGAACCATCTATGGGCAGACTGATTGTACCCTCGTTGATCCATCAGTCGTCTTGGGCTCAACCAGCATGTCAGATTTTTACATGCAATTATTTCCTGCGGTTATAGCCGCTAACAATAATCACTGTGTTCTCCTGGCAGGGACGGCTCCCCGGCAACCCTCGACAATTACTCCCTGGGAGGGATTTCCCAATCAGCACTGACTGTGTTGATGGGGTAATTAAGACATTTTTTACTTTCTTTCCTTCCACCTGTGGAAGGAAATAAAATAGCATCATCTGTGGCCTGCTTTAGCCCCTTTACCGTAAGACCCTCCCTGATGGTGATTGGTGGTTTTTATACTGTCTGTCACATACCTGTCTTTGGGTCTTGAGAATGATGAGGGTTTCCTCTTGCACCATTCCTGTTCGAGAACTCCTGGCGGTGAAGGAACGGACCGCTAGGGCAGCGGAAGGGTGCAGCTGCCAGGAAGTTGGATCGGCGAACTTGAGGTTGAAAGTGCTGAGGTCAGTTAAGCAGAAGCGTGGAGTCGGGTCATAGGTCACAGGTATGGAGTGGGGATAGGTATCAACTCCCAAGAGTCCAGGTCAGAGATGGGCAAGGGTGGTTAGTGGAGTAAAAAAAGACCAAAATCAAAAGGCAGAAACGTGATCAAAAGCCCAGGTCAAGGTCGATAACACCGATTGAACAGCAGACATGGACAGGCAAGGGTAATTCGGTCAGCATGAGGGTCACGTAGGCTTCAGGAACACTTCTAACTAAGCAATAAGCTGATAGACCAGCCAGCAACGATCCCATGCATGCCTCAGGTTTGAATAGGTCATCAGGCGCCAGGATCTCTGCCAAACACATCTGTGTGTCTTTGCACGTGCTATGGTGCGTGTGTGCTTGCGTTTATATGCCTGTGCACCCACAACTTCTCTGATGGCTGGCATGGGGTTCCTGACACTACCCCTATTAATAGGCATTAACATTGGTGGCCATTCTCTCATTCAAAAATTATGTACTGGATGGACTGTCTTTTTTTCAACCAGATTAACTCTGTAATTGACATTATACATTAGTACCTACCTTGTTTCGGTGGATGGATATTGATCAGAGAGGGAGGACAATGAGTGCATTTTTTTTTTTTAATAAACTCTTTCAGGTCTCAGTTGGGCCCCATTACCCTCCAGGCCCCATAGCATCTGCCTAAGCCAGTATGGTTCTAGTTATACCATTGGCTGGATCATCACCCCATCCAAAACTCACCAGATCATCTAATGTCTGCCACCCCCAGACTGCTTATAAATAGGACTTTTTTTTTTTTTTGTTTTAACTAAAGATAATTGAAAACAAAAGTAAAGGTGGAACAACACAAACCCATAGCTCCACTCAAGGCTGACCTCTCTTCTACATGGACAACCTGGGTGCTGGTCATTATAGCCCGTCTCTACTCTCCATTGAGAATATGAAAAGGTCAGCTGTATTCCACTTGGTTCCTCTTACCGTATTTTTTAATACTCAATGCATTGACTGCATACAAGTCATCTCTCCACCCAAAATCCAACCTTCATTGACGCGTTTCACCACTTCTGGCTGGCTGACAAAGTTAGGGGAAGCAAGCCACGAAATGTGTCAAGGAAGGTTGGTTTGTGGGTGGAGACATCGCTGTATGTAGTTTCATTGAGTATTAAAAAATACTGTAAGAGGAACCAATTGCAGTGCGGCTTACATTCTTTCATACTTTTAAAGTAAAGGCGGTTATCCCCCACGACCCAAAACCAACGGATTTTTGGCAAAATTTTTTTTTTGTTTAATCTGTATTTATTAAAAGTTTTTGCACGCACAAACAGTACAAAATAAGATAAATTAATTTAAAAGATGGAAAACATGAGCTATGTAATGACCTATATAGACAACATTAGGTATCCAAATCGAAGAATCCAGGGGCTGACTAGCAACTTTCGGCCCAGGGGCGAAGTGCAAACCAGAGGCCCATGGTGCAGTGACTTGGGCCCCTTCCTACTCTCCCTCTTCCCAGCCTCCTCCTGACCCCCATTCCAGGCTGAAGCTCCGCTCCAGGCACTCTCTACTCACTGGCCAGAACCGGGTTCCCGACCTGGCCAGCAGGGGTCGCTTGGGGGGGGGCGGGACAGCTCGGACGAGGTTGGCCGGGGGAGGAGAGTTTCCAGTGGGGCATGGAAGCAGCCTTTGCTTTGTCTTCATCTCAGTAGGTCAGCGGTGGGGACTTTTTACTTCTCCTCCCCAGGAATCCTATGAGCATGTCTGTGGCAGAAGGGGTGCAGCCTTTTTGCGGGCATCAGAGTGGCATGGGGGTCAATTGCCCCCCTGGCCCAGTCCTCCCCTGAAATAATCTAGGCTGATGACTCCCAAATCTATCTCTCTACTCACCTCACTCCTTTCATCTCCTCTCACATTACTAACTTCCATATCAGACTGGATGTCACACCACTTCCTCCAACTCAATCTTTCCAAAACTCAGCTGATAATATTCCCCTCCACCTGTGCCCCTCCCCTGACTTCTCCATCAAGATCAATAATACAACCATCAGTCCCTCCCCTCATGCCAGGTTACTAGGTGTAATCCTGGACTCTGACCTGTCCTTTCACCCCAAATCCAATCACTGTCCAAATCTTTTAGACTTCACCTCCGTAACATCTCCAAAATACGCCCCTTTCTAACTGTTGAAACCATTAAGAAACTCATTCACTCATCTCTCACCTTGACTATTGTAACTCCCTCATTGGCCTACCTCTCTGCACGCTATCCCCTCTTCAGGTCTATCATGAATGCTGCTGCCAGACTCATTCACCTTACCAACTGTTCAGTGTCTGCCAACCCTCTCCTCCAATCCCTCCACTGGCCTCCATTCAGTGTCCTCCACCCCTCTCTGAATGAAGAGCAGTGGAGGGATTGGCAGAGAGGGGTGGAGGACACTGAATGGAGGGCAGTGAAGGAATTGGCAGTGTCCTCCACCCATCTCTGCCAACCCCTCCACTGGCTTCCATTCAGTGTCCTCCACCCCTCTCTGCTAATCCCTCCACTGGTTTCCATTCGGTGTCCTCCACTCCTCTCTGCCAACCCCTCCACTGGCTTCCATTTGGTGTCCTCCACCCCTCTCTGCCAATCCCCCCAATGGCCTCCATTCTGTGTCCTCCACCCCTCTCTGCCAATCCCTCCACTGGCCTCCATTCAGTGTCCTCCACCCCTCTCTGCTAATCCCTCCACTGGTTTCCATTCGGTGTCCTCCTCCCCTTTCTGCCAATCCCTCCATTGGCCTCCATTCAGTGTCCTCCACCCCTCTCTGCCAATCCCCCCAATGGCCTCCATTCTGTGTCCTCCACCCCTCTCTGCCAATCCCTCCAATGGCCTCCATTCGGTGTCCTCCACTCCTCTCTGCCAATCCCTCCACTGGCCTCTATTCAGTGTCCTCCATCCCTCTCTGCAAATTTCTCCACTGGCCTCCATTTAGTGTCCTCCACTCCTCTGCCAATCCCTTCATTGGCTTTCAGTCACCCAACAAATTAAATTTAGGATACTAACAACAACATACAAAGCAATTCACAACTCTGCCCCGAGCTACATCACCAATCTTATCTCCAAATATCACCCAAACTGTCCTCTCCGCTCCTCCAAAGACCTCCTACTCTCAAGCTCCCTTGTCTCCTCCTCCCATGCTCCAGGATTTCTGTATAATAATAACACATGGTATGTGTAAACAGAGTGTGACATTTGAGAATAGATAACAATGTATTAAAATTAGAAACATAGTAATACAAACAGTAAAGGTGAGTAGTGACATATCCTGAAAATCAGGGGTTAATAGTCCCTAACTCATAAGGGAGAATAATGAAGAACTTAAAATGTTACAAAACCCACAACACTAAAATTAGTCTGTATATGCAGTAAAGCATGCTTGTTATACTCACTGTGGAACCTAAGGGGTTAATCCTCTGCCGTGTGTAAAAAGGCTGTTTGATCCTGTCTTCTCTGATCCTCCTCTTCTTCCACTGACTCCAGAGCATTTCCAGATAAGACAGAGCCTTTGGAGTCAGGCTGCACATGCTCAGTTTGGTGTGTACTTGGAAGAGTGTTTTTTTTTTCCTGGAAGGGTGCATGTGATCAGCACAGGGCCAATCAGCACTGTCCAGACAGAGGGTCAGCAGTCCAGGATCCTGATAGGACAGCTCAATGCAGTATAAAAACTTCTCCTACAAGCTTTACCAGGTACTGATAGAAGTCACAAGACTGCTATATACTGCTAACAGGAAAAGGTATTTAGCAGTTTATATTTACTAAAATAATTGCATTTCCATGTTCTGTGTAATGTGGGAGATCAGATATAGTGAATGCAGAGTCCTGGGGGGATCAGATACAGTGGGTACGGAAAGTATTCAGACCCCCTTAAATTTTTCACTCTTTGTTATATTGCAGCCATTTGCTAAAATCATTTAAGTTCATTCTTCTTCCTCATGAATGTACACATAGCACCCCATACTGACAGAAAAACACAGAATTGTTGACATTGTTGCAGATTTATTAAAAAAGAAAAACTGAAATATCACATGGTCCTAAGTATTCAGACCCTTTGCTGTGACACTCATATATTTAACTCAGGTGCTTTCCATTTCTTCTGATCATCCTTGAGATGGTTCTACACCTTCATTTGAGTCCAGCTGTGTTTGATTATACTGATTGGACTTGATTAGGAAAGCCACACACCTGTCTATATAAGACCTTCCAGATCACAATGCATGTCAGAGCAAATGAGAATCATGAGGTCAAAGGAACTGCCTGAAGAGCTCAGAGACAGAATTGTGGCAAGGCACAGATCTGGCCAAGGTTAGAAAAAGATTTCTGCTGCACTTAAGGTTCCTAAGAGCACAGTGGCCTCCATAATCCTCAAATGGAAGACGTTTGGGACGACCAGAACCCTTCCTAGAGCTGGCCGTCCGGCCAAACTGAGCTATCGGGGGAGAAGAGCCTTGGTGAGAGAGGTAAAGAAGAACCCAAAGATCACTGTGGCTGAGCTCCAGAGATGCAGTCAGGAGATGGGAGAAAGTTGTAGAAAGTCAACCATCACTGCAGCCCTCCACCAGTCGGGGCTTTATGGCAGAGTGGCCCGACGGAAGCCTCTCCTCAGTGTAAGACACATGAAAGCCCGCATGGAGTTTGCTAAAAAAACACCTGAAGGACTCCAAGATGGTGAGAAATAAGATTCTCTGGTCTGATGAGACCAAAATAGAACTTTTTGGCCTTAATTCTAAGCGGTATGTGTGGAGAAAACCAGGCACTGCTCATCACCTGTCCAATACAGTCCCAACAGTGAAGCATGGTGGTGGCAGCATCATGCTGTGGGGGTGTTTTTCAGCTGCAGGAACAGGACGACTGGTTGCAATCGAGGGAAAGATGAATGCGGCCAAGTACAGGGATATCCTGGACAAAAACCTTCTCCAGAGTGCTCTGGACCTCAGACTGGGCCGAAGGTTTACCTTCCAACAAGACAATGACCCTAAGCACACAGCTAAAATAACGAAGGAGTGGCTTCACAACAACTCCGTGACTGTTCTTGAATGGCCCAGCCAGAGCCCTGACTTAAACCCAATTGAGCATCTCTGGAGAGACCTAAAAATGGCTGTCCACCAACGTTTACCATCCAACCTGACAGAACTGGAGAGGATCTGCAAGGAGGAATGGCAGAGGATCCCCAAATCCAGGTGTGAAAGACTTGTTGCATCTTTCCCAAAAAGACTCCTGGCTGTATTAGATCAAAAGGGGGCTTCTACTAAATACTGAGCAAAGGGTCTGAATACTTAGGACCATGTGATATTTCAGTATTTCTTTTTTAATAAATCTGCAACAATGTCAACAATTCTGTGTTTTTCTGTCAGTATGGGGTGCTATGTGTACATTCATGAGGAAGAAGAATGAACTTAAATGATTTTAGCAAATGGCTGCAATATAACAAAGAGTGAAAAATTTAAGGGGGTCTGAATACTTTCCGTACCCACTGTATAGTGAATGCTGAGTCCTGGGGAGATTGGATATAGTGAATGCAGAGTCCTGGGGGGATTGGATATAATGAATGCAGAGTCCTGGGGAGATCAGATATAGTGAATGCAGAGTCTTGGGGGGATCAGATATAGTGAATGCAGAGTCCTGGGGAGATCGGATATAGTGAATGCAGAGTCTTGGGGGGATCAGATATAGTGAATGCAGAGTCCTGGGGAGATCGGATATAGTGAATGCAGAGTCCTGGGGAGATCGGATATAGTGAATGCAGAGTCCTGGGGAGATCGGATATAGTGAATGCAGAGTCCTGGGGAGATCAGATATAATGAAATCAGGCTCCTGGGTTTAGTAACACTTTAAGATAATTGAAAGGCCTCCAAAGAAGTTATGGTTAAAAAGGTTTTGGGGAGAAATCGGCTACAACTGCAGTATGAGGCCAATTACATTCTCTCACAACTAGACAATGGTAAGAAGGGAAACAATGAATACGAAGGCAGGGTAAGAAGGGGGATCAAGAGACCCTGTCGCTTTCCTGAATAGGCACAGTAACAGACTCACATGAAGCCATCCATAGACATTGGGTGACAATCGCCATTGTTGGCTTGATCAGGTGATGAGCTCGTGTCTATGGGGGGGACTTCAGCCTAACCACTGTTGAAGGGTCTTAGTCAATGGATGAGTTTAAAACTCTGCCCTGTCACTACCATTCCCACAATATGCTGACATGAGACTCCTTCCTTCTACAGAGACATGAACATGGAAGGTTGGGAGGACCAAGCATACAGGTCCATGGAGACATTCTGCCCTGATGCCCCTCGGATCCGCCTTCCCATCCCATCACCCTCTGATGTCTATGGCCAGCCCAGTACACAAAACTTCCCTTCTACAACCCTGAGAAAAGGAAGTGATGGAGAGGAAGTCATAATTCTCTCCTCATACGGCTGCAGGAAAAAATATTTTTTTCAGTTATAATTTTGTTCAAAAGATTTTAACAATTTATCTCCTCAACTCTGAGCATAATCCGACCATTATTCCTCCATGCTGATATATCAGCAATAACACTCTGACCGCTGACAGGTAAAGGGAAGAACATTGAATATCTCCTTACAATGGCACCTGAAGGTGGGTGGGATGTATTAGGCAGCAAGTGAACACGTTGTTCCTGAAGTTGATATGTTGAAAGCAGCAAAAATGGCTTTGAGGGATTCTGACAAGAGCCAAATTGTAATGTCTAGAGCAGTGGTCCTCAACCCTGGCCTACAGGGCCCACTAACAGGCCAGATTTGCAAGATAACTGAAATACATCCCAGGTGATATAATTTGCTGCTCAGTGATTGCAGTACTCTAGTCTGCATCTCCCCAAGGTAATACCTAAAATCTGGCCTGTTAGTGGGCCCTGTAGGCCAGGGTTGAGGACCACTGGTTTAGAGGACTGAGTCAGAGCAACTCCAAAACTGTGGCTCTTATGGGATGTTTCCACTTTCCAGTCTACAGTGGTCAGGACCAACCAAAAGTGGTCCAATGAGCGGTGAACAGGTGACAGGGTCATGGGAGGCCAAGGTTCACTGATGGAGGTGGGGCAGAAGGCTCATTGATGAAGGTGGGGGGGGGGGGGGTGTCGGCTCATTGATGGAGGTGGGGAGGGACTAATGAGCCTATTGATGGAGGTGGGGAGGCTTAATAAAGAGGATAAGGAGGGAAGGTTCACCGATAGAGGTGGGGAGGAGAGCTCATTAATGGAGGTGGGAAGGGAAGGATCATTGATGGAGGTGGGGAGGGAAGGATCATTGATGGAGGTGGGGAGGAAAGGCTCATTGATGGAGGTGGGAAGGGAAGGATCATTGATGGAGATGGGAAGGGAAGGCTCCTTGATGGAGGTGAGGAAGGAAGGATCATTGATGGAGGTGGGAAGGGAAGGATCATTGATGGAGATGGGAAGGGAAGGCTCATTGATGGAGGTGGGGAGGGAAGGCTCCTTGATGGAGGTGAGGAAGGAAGGATCATTGATGGAGGTGGGGAGGAAAGGATCATTGATGGAGGGGGGGAGGAAAGGCTCATTGATGGAGGTGGGCAGGGAAGGATCATTGATGGAGGTGGGAGGGGAAGGCTCATTGATGGAGGTGAGGAAGGAAGGAAGGATCATTGATGGAGGTGGGGAGAAAAGGCTCCTTGATGGAGGTAAGGAAGGAAGGATCATTGATGGAGGTGGGGAGGAAAGGATCATTGATGGAGGTGGGGAGGAAAGGCTCATTGATGAGGTGGGGAGGAAAGGATCATTGATGGAGGTGGGGAGGGGAAGGCTCATTGATGGAGGTGAGGAAGGAAGGATCATTGATGGAGGTGGGGAGGGGAAGGCTCATTGATGGAGGTGAGGAAGGAAGGATCATTGATGGAGGTGGGGAGGGAAGGCTCATTGATGGAGGTGGGCAGGGAAGGATCATTGATGGAGGTGGGCAGGGAAGGATCATTGATGGAGGTGGGGAGGGAAGGATCATTGATGGAGGTGGGGAGGGAAGGCTCATTGATGGAGGTGGGCAGGGAAGGATCATTGATGGAGGTGGGCAGGGAAGGATCATTGATGGAGGTGGGGAGGGAAGGCTCATTGATGGAGGTGGGGAGAGAAGGATCATTGATGGAGGTAGGGGGGAGGCTCTTGATGGAGGTGGGGAGGGAAGGCTCATTGATGGAGGTGGGCAGGGAAGGATCATTGATGGAGGTGGGCAGGGAAGGATCATTGATGGAGGTGGGGAGGGAAGGATCATTGATGGAGGTGGGGAGGGAAGGCTCATTGATGGAGGTGGGCAGGGAAGGATCATTGATGGAGGTGGGCAGGGAAGGATCATTGATGGAGGTGGGGAGGGAAGGCTCATTGATGGAGGTGGGGAGAGAAGGATCATTGATGGAGGTAGGGGGGAGGCTCTTGATGGAGGTGGGGAGGGAAGGATCATTGATGGAGGTGGGCAGGGAAGGATCATTGATGGAGGTGGGGAGGAAAGGCTCATTGATCAGGTGAGGAGGGAAGGCTCATTGATGGAGGTGGGAGGGGAAGGCTCATTGATGGAGGTGGGGAGGGAAGGCTCATTGATGGAGGTGGGAGGGGAAGGCTCATTGATGGAGGTGGGGAAGGAAGGATCAGTGATGGAGGTGAGGAGGGAAGGCTCATTGATGGAGGTGGGAGGGGAAGGCTCATTGATGGAGGTGGGGAGGGAAGGCTCATTGATGGAGGTGGGAGGGGAAGGCTCATTGATGGAGGTGGGGAGGGAAGGCTGATTGATGGAGGTGGGGAGGGAAGGCTGATTGATGGAGGTGGGGAAGGAAGGCTGATTGATGGAGGCAGGGCCGGACTGGGTATGAAAACCAGCCCTGGAAAAAATGACATACCAGCCCCATAACATTGCGTCGTCATACCAGCACAACGTTGATTTCTTGTTCATAAAAGGTAAAATCATGCATTTTAATGCACATTTAATGAGTGCATTATTTATAGATAAGACAGATATAAAATCACACAAAGGACTTAGACCCCGTTCACACTGGGGCGACTTGTCAGGTGACCTGGTAATACCTAAAATCTGGCCTGTTAGTGGGCCCTGTAGGCCAGGGTTGAGGACCACTGGTTTAGAGGACTGAGTCAGAGCAACTCCAAAACTGTGGCTCTTATGGGATGTTTCCACTTTCCAGTCTACAGTGGTCAGGACCAACCAAAAGTGGTCCAATGAGCGGTGAACAGGTGACAGGGTCATGGGAGGCCAAGGTTCACTGATGGAGGTGGGGCAGAAGGCTCATTGATGAAGGTGGGGGGGGGGGGTGTCGGCTCATTGATGGAGGTGGGGAGGGACTAATGAGCCTATTGATGGACGTGGGGAGGCTTAATAAAGAGGATGAGGAGGGAAGGTTCACCGATAGAGGTGGGGAGGAGAGCTCATTAATGGAGGTGGGAAGGGAAGGATCATTGATGGAGGTGGGGAGGGAAGGATCATTGATGGAGGTGGGGAGGAAAGGCTCATTGATGGAGGTGGGAAGGGAAGGATCATTGATGGAGGTGGGAAGGGAAGGATCATTGATGGAGATGGGAAGGGAAGGCTCCTTGATGGAGGTGAGGAAGGAAGGATCATTGATGGAGGTGGGGAGGAAAGGATCATTGATGGAGGGGGGGGGGAAAGGCTCATTGATGGAGGTGGGCAGGGAAGGATCATTGATGGAGGTGGGAGGGGAAGGCTCATTGATGGAGGTGAGGAAGGAAGGAAGGATCATTGATGGAGGTGGGGAGAAAAGGCTCCTTGATGGAGGTAAGGAAGGAAGGATCATTGATGGAGGTGGGGAGGAAAGGATCATTGATGGAGGTGGGGAGGAAAGGATCATTGATGGAGGTGGGGAGGAAAGGCTCATTGATGAGGTGGGGAGGAAAGGATCATTGATGGAGGTGGGGAGGGGAAGGCTCATTGATGGAGGTGAGGAAGGAAGGATCATTGATGGAGGTGGGGAGGGAAGGCTCATTGATGGAGGTGGGCAGGGAAGGATCATTGATGGAGGTGGGCAGGGAAGGATCATTGATGGAGGTGGGGAGGGAAGGCTCATTGATGGAGGTGGGGAGCGAAGGATCATTGATGGAGGTAGGGGGGAGGCTCTTGATGGAGGTGGGGAGGGAAGGATCATTGATGGAGGTGGGGAGGAAAGGCTCATTGATGAGGTGAGGAGGGAAGGCTCATTGATGGAGGTGGGAGGGGAAGGCTCATTGATGGAGGTGGGGAGGGAAGGCTCATTGATGGAGGTGGGAGGGGAAGGCTCATTGATGGAGGTGGGGAAGGAAGGATCAGTGATGGAGGTGAGGAGGGAAGGCTCATTGATGGAGGTGGGAGGGGAAGGCTCATTGATGGAGGTGGGGAGGGAAGGCTCATTGATGGAGGTGGGAGGGGAAGGCTCATTGATGGAGGTGGGGAGGGAAGGCTGATTGATGGAGGTGGGGAGGGAAGGCTGATTGATGGAGGTGGGGAAGGAAGGCTGATTGATGGAGGCAGGGCCGGACTGGGTATGAAAACCAGCCCTGGAAAAAATGACATACCAGCCCCATAGCATTGCGTCATCATACCAGCACAACGTTGATTTCTTGTTCATAAAAGGTAAAATCATGCATTTTAATGCACATTTAATGAGTGCATTATTTATAGATAAGACAGATATAAAATCACACAAAGGACTTAGACCCCGTTCACACTGGGGCGACTTGTCAGGTGACCTGGTCGCCTGACAAGTCGCCGTGGGTCGTCTGCCATAGAGTAGCACAGGACCCATTCTAATAGGAGCGACACAAGTCGCTCCGACTTAGAAAAAGGGTCCTGAGCTTCTTTGGGGTGACCTGGAGCGACCTGCATTGACTTCAATGATATGAAGTCCATGCAGGTCTCTCCGAGGTCGCGGTGCGAGCTGTGCACCGCGACTTCACAGGTCGCCCTGGCAAGTCGGGTCGAGCCTATGTGAACCGCCTCTTGTATATAAAGAGCAAAAAAAAAAAGTTGTAAACGTGGAGCATTCATCAAGATTAGACCCTGTATTAGGGGGAGGGGGGGGGGGTGGATCAGCATTATATTAGGGGGAGGGGGGGGCAGCATTGTATTAGGGGCCTTAATATGCTGATTCCCCCCCCCCCAAATGCAATACAAGAGGATGAGGTTCCCCCCCTCCCCTAATACAATGCTGATCCCTCCCTCTAATACAATTCTGATACCCCCCATCCCCCTAATACACTGCTGACCCCCCCTGGCCTCCTCCCCCTAATACAATGCTGATCCCCCCTCCTAATATCCTAATACAACGCGGACCACCTCCCCCTAATAAAATGCTGACCCCCCCCCCCCGGATCCCTCCCCCTAATACAATGCTGACCCCTTCCCCAGCCTCCTCCCCCTAATACAATGCTGACCCCTTCCCCCTAATAAAATGCTGACTCCCCCGGCCCCCTCCCCCTAATACAATGCAGTTCCCCCCTCCCCCTAATACACTGCTGATCCCCCTCTCCCCCTAATACAATGCTGATCCCCCCCCTCTCCCCCTAATACAATGCTGATCCCCCCCTCTCCCCCTAATACAGTGCTGATCCCCCCCCCCGGCCCCCTCTCCCTAATACAGACAAAAAGGCTTGAGTACAGATAAAGGGGGGGGGGGATCAACTGGAATTTGTCATGTCCATAATTAAATACGTAAAAAAGAAAAAGGCCAATGGCCTGAATGCCCCTCATGGACTAAACTGACAAATGCCATGCATAAAAATAAATGGTATTTTATTCAAAAATATTAAAAAGTATTCAAAGAGTACTTAATACAGATTATGTCACTAAAAGAGAGACAATAAACATGTATATAGTTTGTTAAAACATATTGTACATATTAGATAGTGGTAATGGAATATACATATCGCCTGACATGTTTCGGACATCAGCTCGTTCCTGCATTGAACACCTTGACTGCTTTTGCTCCCTATGTGTGAACTGAGTGATATTTGGGCACAGGTGATACACCAGCCCTGGGTCCCTGTGACTCGCACTAAACAGTTGGCTTGAGAATTGCACTATGCACTTTCCTACAACATCCTTCCACCAGTGGCACCTGTCATTTTTATGATAAGCAGTACCCTATCATCAGCTATATTTTGTGTTGGCATTGGAGAAAAGCTAAGCACACCAATCTCTCACGGATATGTATATATATATGAACTGGGATACAGCCTATGAAGAAGGACGTCACCCTCTTTATGTCCGACATGTCAGGCGATATGTATATTCCATTATCACTATCTAATATGTACAATATGTTTTAACAAACTATATACATGTTTATTGTCTCATTTTTAGTGCCATAATCTGTATTATGTACTCTTTGTATACTTTTTAATATTTTTGAATAAAATACCATTTATTTTTACGCATGGCATTGGCATGTATCAGTTTAGTCCATGAGGGGGCCAGGGGGGGTGGCGGATCAGCATTGTATTAGGGGCTCTAATATGCTGATTCCCCCCCTTCCCCGGGCATTGAGTCTTACCTGGCTTTTACATGCGACATGGCAGGCAGCTCATGTTCTGCTCTGCTGACACTGTGACCTGTCCTGCTGCTGCTGCGATGCTGCTGCTGGCGTCTGTGTGGGAGGGATCGGCGCGGACCGTCATGCAGAGAGATGAAGGAGACGATCCGCAGCCGCCTCCCCCGTCGGATGTAACGTCATGCCGCTCACAGCAGCTAGCGTAGGAGAAGGCAGCTATCCATCGCTGGAGTCGGAGCGCAGCGGTGGCCGTATCAAGCGGCCGGACGGCCCCATCTTAAAGCGGCCGGACGGCCCCATCTTAAAGCGGCCGGACGGCCCCATCTTAAAGCGGCCGGACGGTCCCACCTTAAAGCGGCGGTAGCGGCCCCATCTTAAAGCGGCCCACCAGGGAATTTCCCGCTATCCCGCTAGGCCAGTCCAGCCCTGGATGGAGGTGGGGAGTAAAGGCTCATTGATGGAGGTGGGGGAGGGAAGGCTCATTGATGGAGGTGGGGAGGAAAGGCTCATTGATGGAGGTGGGAAGGAAAGGCTCATTGATGGAGGTGGGAAGGAAAGGCTCATTGATGGAGGTGGGAAGGAAAGGTTCATCTATGGAGGTGGGGGGTGGCTCATTGATGGAGGTGGGGAGGGAAGATGGGCCTGTGTAGTCCCATCCAATAGAAGAGCTATTGGAGTTCAGATTGCTGTAGTAGTGAATGCTGGATCTGATAGAAAGGTGTCAGAACACACAGAACATCGCAGTTTGTTGTGTATGAGGCTGTGTACCCGCTGACCGGTCAGGGTGTCCACAGCCAAAAGTGCCTACAATGGGCACATGAGCATCAGAACTGGACCATAAAGCAATGGAAGAAGGTGGTCTGGTCTGATGAATCAAATTTTCTTTTAAATCCTGTGGATGGCCACTTGTGTGTGCGTCACTTACCTGGGGAAGAGATGGTACCAGGATGCAGTGTGGGAAGAAGACAAGCCGGTAGAGGCATTGTGATGCTTTGGGCAATGTTCTGCTGGGAGTCCTTGGGTCCTGCTGTTCATGTGGATATTACTTGACACGTGCCACCTACCTAAACATTGTTGGTGAACAAGTACACCCCTTCAGGGAAACAGTATTTCCGATGGCAGTGGCCTCTTTCAGCAGGATAATGTGCCCTGCCACACTGCAAAAATGGTTCAAGAATGGTTTGAGGAACACGAGTCTTAGGTATTGACTTAGCTTCCAAATTCTCCAGATCTCAATCCAATCCAGCATCTGTGGGATGTGATTTTAAAAACAAGTCTGATCCATGGTGGCCCCACCTCCCAACTTACAGGACTAAAAGGATCTGCTACTGACAGCTTGGTGCCAGATTCCATAGCATATCTTCAGAGGTCTAGTGGGGTCCATTCCGCAATGGGTAATGGTGGTTAGGTGAAATGTTATGGCTGATCAGTCTACATATACTGTTTATTTTATGTGTAAACACTCACACCTCTCGAATATTCCCCTTTAACCACTTGCAGACTGTCACACGCAGATTTACTGCAGCAGGGCGGCTCGGCTGTGCATAATCACATAGATCTATGTGATTATGTGCACCAGGTCTCGGCAGCACTGTGTGATTAGACACAGTGGGAGCAAGACCGCGGGAGGAGCAAGCTCGATCGCCACCGGCCCCCCGCAATTTTACAGGAAACTGACAGGGGAGCCGCCTGCCTATGTAAACAAAGCAAGCGGCTCTCCTGTCACACAGGCAGAGTGAGATCGCGTGTCTCAGCTAAGTTCTCCGATCTCTGTGTGCCTGTCACAGAGCCCCTCCCCCCCCCCCCACAGTTAGCAAGCACATTTAGGCTTACGTTTAACCCCTTGATCACCCCCAGTGTTAACCCCTTCCCTGCCAGTGTTATTTATACAGTAACAGTGCATATTCTTAGCACTGATTACTGTAGTAATGTCACTGGTCCCCAAAAAGTGTCAAAAATGTAAGTTAGGGGTCCGATCTGTCCGCCGCAATGTTGCAGTCCCGCTAAAAATCGCTGATCGCTGCCATTACTAGTAAAAATATATAAAATAAAAAGTCCAAAAATCTATCCCGTAGTTTGTAAACACTATAACATTTGCACAAACCAATTAAATTACGCTTTTTGGGATTTTTTTTTTTATTACCAAAAATATGTAGTAGAATATAAATTGGCCTAAACTGATAAAAAAAAATTGATTTTTTTAAATTTTTTTATTGGGAATGTTTTATAGCAGAAAGTAAACAATATGGCGTTTTTTTCAAAATTGTGGCTCTTTTTTTGTGATCAAATACCACTAAATGAAAGCTGTATTTGGGGAAAAAGGACATCAATTTTATTTTGGGTACAGTGTCGCACGACAGCGCAATTGTTAATTAAAGTAACGCAGTGCCGAATCGCAAAAAAATTGCCTGGTCTTTAACCACTTTAAGACCGGAAGATTTTGCTGCTTAATGACCAGGCCCTATTTTGCGATTCGGCACTGCGTTATTTTAACGGACAATTGCGCGGTCATGCAATGCTGTACCCAAATAAAATTGACGTCCTTTTTTTCCCACAAATAGAGCTTTCTTTTCGTGGTATTTGATCACCTGTGCAATTTTTATATTTTGCGCTATAAACAAAAAATAGCGACAATTTTGAAAAAAAAAAAAAAACAATATTTTTCACATTCTGCTATATAACATTCACAAAAAAAAAAAAAATATTTTTTTTTAACATTTTAGGCCAATTTATTTTCTGCTACATATTTTTGGTAAAAAAAAAATTGCAATAAGCCTATTTTGATTGGTTTTCTCAAAAGTTATTGCGTTTACTAACTACAGGAAAGACATGTCATTTTTATTGTTTTTTTTTATTTTTCTACTAGTAATGGCGGCGATCTGCAATTTTTTGCGGGACTGCGACATTTTCGGCGGACAGATCGGACCCCTAACTCACATTTACACTTTTGGGGGTACCAGTGACATTACTACAGTAATCAGTGCTAAAAATATGCACTGTTACTGTAATAATGGCAGGGAATGGGTTAATACTATGGGTGATCAAGAGGTTAAATGTAAACCTAGGGGAGTGATTCTAACTGTGGGGGGGTTGGGCTTGTAAGCTGACCATAGAGACATGTGATCCTATATAGCAGGATCGCATGGTCTCTGTGATCATGTCAGGGAGAAGGACGGCTGTGTTTACATCAGCTGTCTGGCCTTCTCGGTCAGTGGGGAGAGATCGCGGGTGTCAGGCGGCTATCGGAGCCACCTGACCAGGGCCGTCTTTAATATTGATTGGACCCTGGGCAAATTTTTTCATGGGCCCTCCTGAATCCACTTATCAGCTATTTGAAGACAGTGTGGGCTAAAGGGGCAGCTGCTTTGGGCCCCACAACAATGACTGGGCCCGGGGCAGCAGCCCCTTCTGACCTGTGTTAAAGACGGCCCTGCACCTGACACTCGTGCCAGCTTCCCTGCTGAGGAGCGGGGGCGGGAGCGCGCCACTGGTAGCGCGCGCTCGCCCCCTTGCTCCTCCCAGGTGAGCGTGCCGTACATGTACGGGACTTTGCCTGGGAGAGCCGACCTGCCGCCGTACATCTGCGGCAGCTGGTTGGAAAGTGGTTAAGGGGGTAAAACCTTCCGGGGCTGAAGTGGTTAAGATCTCACATTTTCGGATGATGTCCATACACTGAAAATAAAGCGGTCCAATTCTTAAAAAAAAATTATGGAAGCCTTGTGGGCTTTCTTCCCCTAATGCCTGGTAAACACGATGAGAAAATTGGAGGGAAAATACCACTTTGGAATCGATCGTACGATAATCTGATCATTAGTACTCAGCTTTCTAGAGTGGATGGTGACAGTTCATGCGAAATATCCAAAGGGACAAGCATGAAAATTTTTTTCGTAAGATACCAGAACGAAGGATTTTTGTGTAATTAGTGTAGTATTTGTAAATAAAAAAATTGTGTGACCAAGACTGCTCATGATCGGAAATGAAAGAATACATTAAAATACAATACGATACATTACAATCCAATGTATTAAAATTCAATACGATACATTACAATCCAATGTATTAACCACTTGCCGACCGCTCACTGAGCTGGTTCTGCGGCAAAGTGGCTCGTTATCGTCCAGCGACGTAGACCTATGTCGCTGGACAACAACCCCTCTCAGCGGCGCTGCTGTATTCTGACACAGAAGGAGTCGGGCCAGGGGAGGAGAGGTGATGATCACTGCCGCTCTTCCCCGATCATCTGTGATCGAGTGTGGAAATCCACCCACTTTGTTTACAGACATTCACAGATTACAGGATTCAGCATAGCTGAACCTGCGATCTGTGTCTGTGTCACACAGTCCCCTCCCCCCCAAACATGTCAGTAAGGATGAGGCATACATTTAACCCCTTCCCTGCCAGTGTCATTATTACAGTGACAATGCATATTTTTAGCACTGATTACTGTAGTAATGTCACTGGTACCCCCCAAAAGTGTCAAAAATGTCAGTTAGGGGTCCGATCTGTCCGCCGCAATGTTGGAGTCCAGCAAAAAAAAAATCGCAGATCGCCGCCATTACTAGTAAAAAAATAAACAGTAAAAATGAGAAATCTTTCCCGTAGTTAGTAAACGCGATAACTTTTGCGCAAACCAATCAAAATACTCTTATTGGGATTTTTTTTACCAAAAATATGTAGCAGAAAACAAATTGACCTAAAATGTTAAAAAATGTTGATTTTTAATTTTTTTTGGGAATGTTATTTATCAGAATGTAAAAAATGTTTTTTTTTTTTTTTCAAAATTGTCGCTCTTTTTTTCAAAAAGTTTAAATCGCACAGGTGATCAAATACCACCAAAAGAAAGCTCTGTTTGTGGGGAAAAAAAGGATGTCAATTTAATTTGGGTACAGCGTCACACGACCGCGCAATTGTCCGTTAAAATAATGCAGTGCCGAATCACAAAATATAGCCTGGTCAGGAAGGGGGTAAAATCTTCCGGTCTTAAAGCAGTTAAAAATACGCTCATTGAGAATTTTTTTGTCAAAGACATGTAGCTAAATACATTTTGGCCTAAATATATGACAAAAATTGAATATATTGGATATTTTTTAACTGTCAAAGTAGAAAATGTCAATTGTTTTGCAAAATTTTCGCTCTTTTTTTATTAATATCGCAAAAAATGAAAAGCGCAGAGGTGATCAAATACCACCAAAAGAAAGCTCTGTTTGTGGGGAAAAAAGGACGTAAATTTCGTTTGGGTACAGCATTGCATGACGGCGCAATTGTCAGTTAAAGTTGCGCAGTGCCAAGTTGCAAAAAGTGGCCTGGACGTAAAGCAGGAAAATCCTCCGGTGGTAAAAAGTGGTTAAAAATACAATCCAATCCAATACAACACACTACATTACATCCCTAACGAAGTTGTATTTTGTCTTACGAGAATTTTCGTAACTTTAGAAACCTTTTATTTTTTGCTAGGAGACTAACATGATAAATAAAAAAAAGTCAATGGTTTGTCCAATATTGTAATGGTGAATACTGGGCATTACAGACAGAGACGGTCTGTGAACCCTGGAAGCCATCATTTATAAAGTTCGCTCTTTCTGACCTCTGGAATGAAATGATCCGTACATCAGATCTGTGATCCCTATACACCCTCTGATTGGTAGATCTATACATGGAATCTGTGATCCCCATACACCCTCTCTGATTGGTAGATCCGTACATGGAATCTGTGATTCCCATACACCCTCTCTGATTGGTAGATCCGTACATGGAATCTGTGATTCCCATACACCCTCTCTGATTGGTAGATCTGTACATGGAATCTGGGATTCCCATACACCCTCTCTGATTGGTAGATCCGTACATGGAATCTGTGATCCCCATACACCCTCTCTGATTGGTAGATCCGTACATGGAATCTGTGATTCCCATACACCCTCTCTGATTGGTAGATCCGTACATGGAATCTGTGATTCCCATACACCCTCTCTGATTGGTAGATCTGTACATGGAATCTGGGATTCCCATACACCCTCTCTGATTGGTAGATCTATACATGGAATCTGTGATCCCCATACACCCTCTCTGATTGGTAGATCCGTACATGGAATCTGTGATCCCCATACACCCTCTGATTGGTAGATCTGTACATGGAATCTGTGATTCCCATACACCCTCTCTGATTGGTAGATCTGTACATGGAATCTGTGATTCCCATACACCCTCTGATTGGTAGATCTGTACATGGAATCTGTGATCCCCATACACCCTCTCTGATTGGTAGATCTGTACATGGAATCTGTGATCCCCATACACCCTCTGATTGGTAGATCTGTACATGGAATCTGTGATCCCCATACACCCTCTCTGATTGGTAGATCTGTACATGGAATCTGTGATCCCCATACACCCTCTGATTGGTAGATCTGTACATGGAATCTGTGATTCCCATACACCCTCTCTGATTGGTAGATCTGTACATGGAATCTGTGATTCCCATACACCCTCTGATTGGTAGATCTGTACATGGAATCTGTGATTCCCATACACCCTCTGATTGGTAGATCTGTACATGGAATCTGTGATCCCCATACACCCTCTCTGATTGGTAGATCTGTACATGGAATCTGTGATCCCCATACACCCTCTGATTGGTAGATCTGTACATGGAATCTGTGATCCCCATACACCCTCTCTGATTGGTAGATCTGTACATGGAATCTGTGATCCCCATACACCCTCTCTGATTGGTAGATCTGTACATGGAATCTGTGATTCCCATACACCCTCTCTGATTGGTAGATCTGTACACAGAGCTCTTTGTGGGATCTGATCGGGTGAAAGGGACAATGCAGACACTTTGCTTTCCTATCATCTACAGAGAAGGGTCATTGTAGAAGAAGACAAATGTTACAATGTTACAATGTCGCCCCTTTATTCCCCCCTTTGTCACCTCGCCCAGAATTATGGCGGCTTACATGACCTCATCCCAATGTTTATAAAGAGAATTTCTTCTATTTTGAGGCGGTTGGATTGTTAAAGTGATTGTTTTGTTAATTCCTCCCTTCCTGGGATAATAATTCCCACCCAGTAGCAGAATGTCAGGAAAAGACCTTTCACACACTTTCCAGGAGACGGAGATCTGTACAATGTCTGCGGATTCTCCTCCGGTCCCAAAAAAAAGATTATTGTCCCCAGACTGACCGCGTGTCTGCTGTATGTGTGCATGGACCGACCGGGGGGGGTGACCAATACAAAACCCATCATACAGAATAGCCACATGTCCAGGGGTCCATAACACACCGTACATAGAGGGGCAGAGGGGTCCATAATATACAGAGAGGGGCAGTGGGGTCCATAATATACAGAGAGGGGCAGTGGGGTCCATAATATACAGAGAGGGGCTGTGAGGTCCATAATATACAGAGAGGGGCAGTGGGGTCCATAATATACAGAGAGGGGTAGTGGGGTCCATAATATACAGAGAGGGGCAGTGGGGTCCATAATAAACAGAGAGGGGCAGTGGGGTCCATAATATACAGAGAGGGGCTGTGAGGTCCATAATATACAGAGAGGGGCAGTGGGGTCCATAATATACAGAGAGAGGCAGTGGGGTCCATAATATACAGAGAGGGGCTGTGAGGTCCATAATATACAGAGAGGGGCAGTGGGGTCCATAATATACAGAGAGGGGCAGTGGGGTCCATAATAAACAGAGAGGGGCAGTGGGTCCATAATAAACAGAGAGGGGCAGTGGGCTCCATAATAAACAGAGAGGGGCAGTGGGGTCCATAATATACAGAGAGGGGCAGTGGGGTCCATAATATACAGAGAGGGGCAGTGGGGTCCATAATATACAGAGAGGGGCAGTGGGGTCCATAATATACAGAGAGGGGCAGTGGGGTCCATAATAAACAGAGAGGGGCAGTGGGGTCCATAATATACAGAGAGAGGCAGTGGGGTCCATAATATACAGAGAGGGGCTGTGAGGTCCATAATATACAGAGAGGGGCAGTGGGGTCCATAATATACAGAGAGGGGTAGTGGGGTCCATAATATACAGAGAGAGGCAGTGGGGTCCATAATATACAGAGAGGGGCTGTGAGGTCCATAATATACAGAGAGGGGCAGTGGGGTCCATAATATACAGAGAGGGGCAGTGGGGTCCATAATAAACAGAGAGGGGCAGTGGGTCCATAATAAACAGAGAGGGGCAGTGGGCTCCATAATAAACAGAGAGGGGCAGTGGGGTCCATAATATACAGAGAGGGGCAGTGGGGTCCATAATATACAGAGAGGGGCAGTGGGTCCATAATATACAGAGAGGGGCAGTGGGGTCCATAATAAACAGAGAGGGGCAGTGGGTCCATAATAAACAGAGAGGGGCAGTGGGGTCCATAATATACAGAGAGGGGCAGTGGAGTCCATAATCTACAGAGAGGGGCAGTGGGGTCCATAATATACAGAGAGGGGCAGTGGGGTCCATAATATACAGAGAGGGGCAGTGGGTCCATAATATACAGAGAGGGGCAGTGGGGTCCATAATAAACAGAGAGGGGCAGTGGGTCCATAATAAACAGAGAGGGGCAGTGGGGTCCATAATATACAGAGAGGGACAGTGGGGTCCATAATATACAGAGAGCAGTGGGGTCCATAATATACAGAGAAGGTCAGTGGGGTCCATAATATACAGAGAGGGGCAGTGGGGTCCATAATAAACAGAGAGGGTCAGTGGGGTCCATAATATACAGAGAGGGGCAGTGGGGTCCATAATATACAGAGAGGGGCAGTGGAGTCCGTAATATACAGAGAGGATCAGTGGGGTCCATAATATACAGAGAGGGGCAGTGGGGTCCATAATATACAGAGAGGGTCAGTGGGGTCCATAATATACAGAGAGGGTCAGTGGGGTCCATAATATACAGAGAGGGGCAGTGGGGTCCATAATATACAGAGAGGGTCAGTGGGGTCCATAATAAACAGAGAGGGGCAGTGGGGTCCATAATATACAGAGAGGGGCAGTGGAGTCCATAATCTACAGAGAGGGGCAGCGGGGTCCATAATACACTGTACAGAGAGGGGCAGAGGGTCCATAATGTACAGAGAGGGGCAGTGGGGTCCATAATCTACAGAGAGGGGCAGTGGGGTCCATAATACACTGTACAGAGAGGGGCAGTGGGTTTCATAATCTACAGAGAAGGGCAGTGGGGTTCATAATACACTGTACGGAGAGGGGCAGTGGGGTCCATAATAAACAGAGAGGGGCAGTGGGGTCCATAATATACAGAGAGGGGCAGTGGGGTCCATAATATACAGAGAGGGGCAGTGGGTCCATAATATACAGAGAGGGGCAGTGGGGTCCATAATAAACAGAGAGGGGCAGTGGGTCCATAATAAACAGAGAGGGGCAGTGGGGTCCATAATATACAGAGAGGGGCAGTGGAGTCCATAATCTACAGAGAGGGGCAGTGGGGTCCATAATATACAGAGAGGGGCAGTGGGGTCCATAATATACAGAGAGGGGCAGTGGGTCCATAATATACAGAGAGGGGCAGTGGGGTCCATAATAAACAGAGAGGGGCAGTGGGTCCATAATAAACAGAGAGGGGCAGTGGGGTCCATAATATACAGAGAGGGACAGTGGGGTCCATAATATACAGAGAGCAGTGGGGTCCATAATATACAGAGAAGGTCAGTGGGGTCCATAATATACAGAGAGGGGCAGTGGGGTCCATAATAAACAGAGAGGGTCAGTGGGGTCCATAATATACAGAGAGGGGCAGTGGGGTCCATAATATACAGAGAGGGGCAGTGGAGTCCGTAATATACAGAGAGGATCAGTGGGGTCCATAATATACAGAGAGGGGCAGTGGGGTCCATAATATACAGAGAGGGTCAGTGGGGTCCATAATATACAGAGAGGGTCAGTGGGGTCCATAATATACAGAGAGGGGCAGTGGGGTCCATAATATACAGAGAGGGTCAGTGGGGTCCATAATAAACAGAGAGGGGCAGTGGGGTCCATAATATACAGAGAGGGGCAGTGGAGTCCATAATCTACAGAGAGGGGCAGCGGGGTCCATAATACACTGTACAGAGAGGGGCAGAGGGTCCATAATGTACAGAGAGGGGCAGTGGGGTCCATAATCTACAGAGAGGGGCAGTGGGGTCCATAATACACTGTACAGAGAGGGGCAGTGGGTTTCATAATCTACAGAGAAGGGCAGTGGGGTTCATAATACACTGTACGGAGAGGGGCAGTGGGGTCCATAATATACAGAGAGGGGCAGTGGGGTCCATAATATACAGAGAAGGGCAGTGGGGTCCATATTTTACAGAGGGGAGTGGTACTGTGCAATAATAGAGAGAATAGTACTGAGCACTTTATGTAATATACTGAAGGAGGTAAAGGTGATCCCGTACACGCCACATAAGTTCTGCAATATACAGTATCTCACAAAAGTAAGTACACCCCTCATATCTTTTCATGTGACAACACAGAAGAAATGAGACTTTGCTACAATGTAAAGTAGTGAGTGCACAGCTTGTATAACAGTGTAAATTTGCTGTCCCCTCAAAATAACTCAACACACAGCCATTAATGTCTAAACCGCTGGCAACAAAAGTCAGTACACCCCTAAGTGACAATGTCCAAATTGGGCCCAAAGTGTGAATATTTTGTGTGGCCTCCATTATTTTCCAGCACTGCCTTAACCCTCTTGGGCATGGAGTTCACCAGAGCTTCACAGGTTGCCAATGGAGTCCTCTTCCCCTCCTCCATGACAACATCACAGAGCTGGGGGATGTTAGAGACCTTCCCCTCCTCCATCTTCCATTTGAGGATCCCCACAGATGCTCAATAGGGTTTAGGTCTGGAGACATGCTTGGCCAGTCCATCACCTTTACCCTCAGCTGCTTTAGCAAGGCAGTGGTCGTCTTGGAGGTGTTTGGGGTAATTATAATGTTGGAATACTGCCCTGCCCCCCAGTCTCTGAAGGAAGGGGATCATGCTCTGCTTCAGTATGTCACAGTACATGTTGGCATTCATGGTTCCCTCAATGATCTGTAGCTCCCCAGTGCCAGCAGCACTCATGCAGCCCCAGACCATGACACTCCCACCACCACTATGACTGTAGGAAGACACACTTGTCTTTGTACTCCTCACCTGGTTGCCGCCACACACGCCTGACACCATCTGACACCAAATAAGTTTATCTTGGTCTCATCAGACCACAGGAGATGGTTCCAGTAATCCATGTCCTTAGTCTGCTTGTCTTCAGCAAACTGTTTGCGGGCTTTCTTGTCCATCATCTTTAGAAGAGGCTTCCTTCTGGGACGACAGCCATGCAGACCAATTTGATGCAGTGTGCGGCGTATGGTCTGAGCACTGACAGGCTGACCCCTCCCCCACCCCTTCAACCTCTGCAGCAATGCTGGCAGCACTCATACGTCTATTTCCCAAAGACAACCTCTGGATATGATCAGTGGCAGGTGGTGCTCAAAATTTTTGGGGGGGGGCGCAAACAGAAAAATTTAATAGGCCTTGCTTTGCGGCAAAAAACGCTGTAAAAAATTGCGTCACTTTGAGGTCGCAAAAGTGTGAAAGGGGCCTTCAGTAATTAAGGTATAGTGTGCCCCCTTTCAATGCAGAGAGACCAGCATACATGCCCCTTTCAATGTAGTGACCAGCATACTTGCCCCTTTCAATGTAGTTACCAGCATACATGCCCCTTTCAATGTAGTGACCAGCGTGCATGCCCCCTTTCAATGTAGTTAGTGACCAGCAAGTGACCAGCGTACATGCCCCTTTCAATGCAGAGACCAGCGTGCGTGCGTGGCCCCCCCCCCCCCCAGACCAGTACACTTACCTGGAGCCCTGGAGCAGTCCCGGCGGTGGCTTCTCTTAAGTCCCCCGGCGGCACGTCTCCTCCAGTCCTCCCGCTCCCGCCTCCTCGGCCAATGGCATGGGGTTTCCCTTGCGGCCAATCAGGAAGCGCGTATCGGACGCGCTCCCTGATTGGCCAGGAGGAGGATCCGTGTGACAATAGTGAATTTTCATTCGTTATTGTCACACAATGGGTGGGCTCGGGACGCACTGCTCTGCGCCCCGGGTCCACCCTTTGCATCGCCCTATTAGAGCCTCTGGCTCTAATCAGGTGATGCCAAAAAAAAAAAAAAGCCCCATTGAACTCCATGCGTCCGATGTAGATGTAGACTGCATGTAGATTAGGGGGCCGGACGCATGGATAGGGAGGGCGGCACCCCTGCGCCCCCAACAAACCGGTCGCCACTGGATATGACGCTGAGCACGTGCACTCAACTTCTTTGGTCAACCATGGTGAGGCCTGTTCTGAGTGGAACCTGTCCTGTTAAAGTGCTGTATGGTCTTGGCCACCGTGCTGCAGCTCAGTTTCAGGGTCTTGGCAATCTTCTTATAGCCTAGGGCTAGGCCATCTTTATGTAGAGCAACAATTATTTTTTTCAGATCCTCAGACAGTTCTTTGCCATGAGGTGCCATGTTGAACTTCCAGTGACCAGTATGAGAGAGTGAGAGCGATAACACCAAATTTAACACAAATTTAACGCTCCTCATTCACACCTGAGACCTTGTAACACTAATGAGTCACATGACAACGGGGAGGGAAAATGGCTAATTGGGCCCAATTTGGACATTGTCACTTAGGGGTGTACTCACTTTTGTTACCAGCGGTTTAGACATTAATGGCTGTGTGTTGAGTTATTTTGAGGGGACAGTAAATTTACACTGTTATACAAGCTGTACACTCACTACTTTACATTGTAGCAAAGTGTCATTTCTTCAGTGTTGTCACATGGAAAGATAGAATAAAATATTTACAAAAATGTGAGGGGTGTACTTACTTTTGTGAGACATTGTACATTTTGCTACAAGTCATAGTCTCACAGACACATATAAACCTCAGCACAAAGCATCCTCTGCCATTACATATACTTTTCTTTGCACAGAACATAGAGAGAGAGGCAGCACTTTGTCAGAATCTACCTTAAAAGTGAACTTTGCTGAAACTGGGGCCACCTAACAACCACCAAAACTCAGTGGAATGTAACATAAAACAACTTCAAAAGTGCAGGAGTCAGGAGTATGTCAGCGGTATGTACAATGTAGAGTGGCCAATGTGGTTGCCCCTTATATTGGTGGTCAATGGTATTTGCCCCTTAGGATGATGGTAATGGTAGTAAACTGTTCCCTTACATTGGTGATCTGCCAGAAGAAGAGTGCCCCCTTATATTAATAGTCAGTTGTAAAGTGCCCCCTGACATTGATGGTCAGTGGTAAGGGGACCTTTATATTGATGGTCAGTGGAAGGAAGAATGCCCCTTGGAGGTCAATGGAAAGGTAGAAGGTCCCTTTACATTGGGGTTTAGGGGGAGGATGAAGGTCCCTTTATATTGGGGGTCAGTGGGAGAAAGAAGGTCCCTTTATATTGGTGGCCAATGGAAGAAAGGTTCCTTTATATTGGGGGTCAGGGGGAGGAAGAAGGTCCCTTTATATTGGGGGTCAGTGGGAGGAAGAAGGTCCCTTTATATTGGGGGTCAGGGGGAGAATGAAGGTCCCTTTATATTGGGGGTCAGTGGATAGAAGAAGGTCCCTTTACATTGGTGGTCAGTGGGATGGAGAATAACCCTTACATTGGTGATGTCAGTGGTGGGGAGGGGGGTGATAGAGTGTGTGATGTCAGTGAGTGGTGGTGGTGGGGGGGGGGGGGGGGGGGCGGGTGATAGTGTGTGTGATGTCAGTGGTGGTGGGGGGGGGGTGATGATAGTGTGTGTGATGTCAGTGGTGGGGGGGGGGGTGATAGTGTGTGTGATGTCAGTGGTGGTGGGGGGGGTGATGATAGTGTGTGTGATGTCAGTGGTGGGGGGGGTGATAGTGTGTGTGATGTCAGTGGTGGTGGGGGGGGTGATGATAGTGTGTGTGATGTCAGTGGTGGGGGGGGGGTGATAGTGTGTGTGATGTCAGTGGTGGCGGGGGGGGGTGATGATAGTGTGTGTGATGTCAGTGGTGGGGGGGGGGGTGATAGTGTGTGTGATGTCAGTGGTGGGGAGGGGGTGATAGTGTGTGTGATGTCAGTGGTGGTGGGGGGGGGGGTGATGATAGTGTGTGTGATGTCAGCGGTGGTGGTGGGGGGGGGGGGGGTGATGATAGTGTGTGTGATGTCAGCGGTGGTGGTGGGGGGGGGTGATGATAGTGTGTGTGATGTCAGCGGTGGTGGTGGGGGGGGGGTGATGATAGTGTGTGTGATGTCAGCGGTGGTGGTGGGGGGGGTGATGATAGTGTGTGTGATGTCAGCGTGTGTGATGTCAGTGGTGGTGGTGGGGGGGTGATGATAGTGTGTGTGATGTCAGGGGTGGGGGGGGGGGTGATAGTGTGTGTGTGATGTCAGTGGTGGGGGGGGGGGGTTGATAGTGTGTGTGTGATGTCAGTGGTGGGGGGGGGGTGATAGTGTGTGTGTAATGGCAGTGGTGGTAGGGGGGATTATAGTGTGTTTGATGTCAATGGTAGGGAGGGGGGGATATATTGTGTGTGATGTCAGTGGTGGGGTATTATTATAGATTGGGGGTATATTGTGTGTGATGTCAGTGGTGGGGGTATTATAATAGATGGGGGAGTATAGTGTGTGTGATGTCAGTGGTGGGGGGGTATTATTATAGATGGGGGGGAGTATATAGTGTGTGTGATGTCAGTGGTGGGGGGGGGGGTATTATTATAGATGGGGGGGTATATTGTGTGTGATGTCAGTGGTGGGGGGGTATTATTATAGATGGGGGGATATATTGTGTGTGATGTCAGTAGTAGCGAGGGGGGGTAATATTATAGATGGGGGGGGATATATTGTGTGTGATGTCAGTAGAAGGGAGGGGGGTAATATTATAGATGGGGGGGATATATTGTGTGTGATGTCAGTGGTGGTGGGGGGGGGGTATTATTATAGATGGGGGGGATATATTGGGTGCGATGTCAGTGGTGGTGGGGGGGGGGTATTATTATAGATGGGGGGGATATATTGGGTGTGATGTCAGTGGTGGTGGGGGGGGGTATTATTATAGATGGGGGGGATATATTGGGTGTGATGTCAGTGGTGGGGGGGGGGGTATTATAGATGGGGGTGTGATGTCAGTGGTGGGGGGGTATTATTATAGATTTCGGTGATATAGTGTGTGTGATGTCAGATGTGGGGGGTATTATTATAGATGGGGGGGATATATTGTGTGTGATGTCAGTAGTAGGGAGGGGGGTAATATTATAGATGGGGGGGGATATATTGTGTGTGATGTCAGTAGTAGCGAGGGGGGGTAATATTATAGATGGGGGGGGATATATTGTGTGTGATGTCAGTAGAAGGGAGGGGGGTAATATTATAGATGGGGAGGGGGATATATTGTGTGTGATGTCAGTAGTAGGGAGGGGGTAATATTATAGATGGGGGGGGGATATATTGTGTGTGATGTCAGTGGTGGTGGGGGGGGGGTATTATTATAGATGGGGGGGATATATTGGGTGCGATGTCAGTGGTGGTGGGGGGGTATTATTATAGATGGGGGGGGGGGATGTATTGGGTGTGATGTCAGTGGTGGTGGTTGGGGGGGGGGTATTATTATAGATGGGGGGGATATATTGGGTGTGATGTCAGTGGTGGGGGGGGGTATTATAGATGGGGGGGGATATATTGGGTGTGATGTCAGTGGTGGGGGGGGGGTATTATAGATGTGGGTGTGATGTCAGTGGTGGGGGGGTATTATTATAGATGGGGGGGATATATTGTTTGTGATGTCAGTGGTGGGGGGGTATTATTATAGATTGGGGTGATATAGTGTGTGTGATGTCAGATGTGGGGGGTATTATTATAGATGGGGGGGATATATTGTGTGTGATGTCAGTAGTAGGGAGGGGGGGTAATATTATAGATGGGGGGGGGATATATTGTGTGTGATGTCAGTAGAAGGGAGGGGGGGTAATATTATAGATGGGGAGGGGGATATATTGTGTGTGATGTCAGTAGTAGGGAGGGGGTAATATTATAGATGGGGGGGATATATTGTGTGTGATGTCAGTGGTTGGGGGGGTATTATTATAGATGGGGGGGATATATTGGGTGCGATGTCAGTGGTGGTGGGGGGGTATTATTATAGATGGGGGGATATATTGGGTGTGATGTCAGTGGTGGTGGTTGGGGGGGTATTATTATAGATGGGGGGGATATATTGGGTGTGATGTCAGTGGTGGTGGGGGGGGGTATTATTATAGATGGGGGGGATATATTGGGTGTGATGTCAGTGGTGGGGGGGTATTATAGATGGGGGTGTGATGTCAGTGGGGTGGGGGGGGGTAATATTATAGATGGGGGTGTGATGTCAGTGGTGGGGGGGTATTATTATAGATGGGGGGATATATTGTGTGTGATGTCAGTGGTGGGGGGGGTATTATTATAGATTGGGGGGATATAGTGTGTGGGATGTCAGATGTGGGGGGTATTATTATAGATGGGGGGATATATTGTGTGTGATGTCAGTAGTAGGGAGGGGGGTAATATTATAGATGGGGGGGGGGAATATATTGTGTGTGATGTCAGTAGAAGGGAGGGGGTAATATTATAGATGGGGGGGGGAATATATTGTGTGTGATATCAGTGGTGGGGGGGTATTATTATAGATTGGGGGGGATATATTGTGTGTGATGTCAGTGGTGGTGGGGGGGTATTATTATATATGGGGGGGGGGAAATATTGGGTGCGATGTCAGTGGTGGTGGGGGGGTATTATTATAGATGGGGGGGGGGGGTATATTGGGTGTGATGTCAGTGGTGGTGGTTGGGGGGGTATTATTATAGATGGGGGGATATATTGGGTGTGATGTCAGTGGTGGTGGTTGGGGGGGTATTATTATAGATGGGGGGGATATATTGGGTGTGATGTCAGTGGTGGTGGGGGGGGGGGTATTATTATAGATGGGGGGGATATATTGGGTGTGATGTCAGTGGTGGGGGGGTATTATAGATGGGGGTGTGATGTCAGTGGGGTGGGGGGGGGTAATATTATAGATGGGGGTGTGATGTCAGTGGTGGGGGGGTATTATTATAGATGGGGGGATATATTGTGTGTGATGTCAGTGGTGGGGGGGGGTATTATTATAGATTGGGGGGATATAGTGTGTGGGATGTCAGATGTGGGGGGTATTATTATAGATGGGGGGATATATTGTGTGTGATGTCAGTAGTAGGGAGGGGGGTAATATTATAGATGGGGGGGGGAATATATTGTGTGTGATGTCAGTAGAAGGGAGGGGGTAATATTATAGATGGGGGGGGGATATATTGTGTGTGATATCAGTGGTGGGGGGGTATTATATTATAGATTGGGGGGGATATATTGTGTGTGATGTCAGTGGTGGTGGGGGGGTATTATTATATATGGGGGGGGGGAAATATTGGGTGCGATGTCAGTGGTGGTGGGGGGGTATTATTATAGATGGGGGGGGGGTATATTGGGTGTGATGTCAGTGGTGGTGGTTGGGGGGGTATTATTATAGATGGGGGGATATATTGGGTGTGATGTCAGTGGTGGTGGTGGGGTATTATTATAGATGGGGGGGATATATTGTGTGTGATGTCAGTGGTGGGGGGGGGTATTATAGATGGGGGTGTGATGTCAGTGGTGGAGGGGGTATTATTATAGATGGGAGGGATATATTGTGTGTGATATCAGTGGTGGGGGGTATTATTATAGATGGGGGTGTGATGTCAGTGGTGGGGGGGTATTATTATAGATGGGGGGATATATTGTGTGTGATGTCAGTGGTGGGGGGGTATTATTATAGATGGGGGGATATATTGTTTGTGATGTCAGTGGGGGGGGGGGGTATTATTATAGATGTGGGTGTGATGTCAGTGGTGGGGGGGTATTATTATAGATGGGGGGGGGATATATTGTGTGTGATGTCAGTGGTGGGGGGGGGGGGTATTATTATAGATGGGGGTGTGATGTCAATGGTGGGGGGGGGTATTATTATATATGGGGGGATATATTGTGTGTGATGTCAGTGGTGGGGTGTATTATTATAGATGGGGGGGATATATTGGGTGTGATGTCAGTGGTGGGGGGGATAATATTATAGATGGGGGGGGGGATATATTGTGTGTGATGTCAGTGGGGGGGGGGGGTATTATTATAGATGGGGGGGGATATATTGGGTGTGATGTCAGTGGTGGGGGGGATAATATTATAGATGGGGGGGGGGATATATTGTGTGTGATGTCAGTGGTGGGGAGGGGGGTATTATTATAGATGGGGGGATATATTGTGTGTGATGTCATTGGTGGGGGGGGGGGTGATATTATAGATGGGGGGATATATTGGGTGTGATGTCAGTGGTGGGGGGGGTATTATTATAGATGGGGGGGGGATATATTGGGTGTGATGTCAGTGGTGGGGGGTATTATTATAGATGGGGGGGATATATTGGGTGCAATGTCAGTGGTGGTGGGGGGGTATTATTATAGATGGGGGGGATATATTGGGTGTGATGTCAGTGGTGGTGGTTGGGGGGGGTATTATTATAGATGGGGGGATATATTGGGTGTGATGTCAGTGGTGGTGGGGGGGGTATTATTATAGATGGGGGGGATATATTGGGTGTGATGTCAGTGGTGGGGGGGTATTATAGATGGGGGTGTGATGTCAATGGGGTGGGGGGGTAATTTTATAGATGGGGGTGTGATGTCAGTGGTGGGGGGGTATTATTATAGATTGGGGGGATATAGTGTGTGGGATGTCAGTAGAAGGGAGGGGGTAATATTATAGATGGGGGGGGGGAATATATTGTGTGTGATGTCAGTAGTAGGGAGGGGGTAATATTATAGATGGGGGGGGGATATATTGTGTGTGATGTCAGTGGTGGGGGGGTATTATTATAGATGGGGGGATATATTGTGTGTGATGTCAGTGGTGGTGGGGGGGTATTATTATAGATGGGGGGGGGGATATATTGGGTGCGATGTCAGTGGTGGTGGGGGGTATTATTATAGATGGGGGGGGGGATATATTGGGTGTGATGTCAGTGGTGGTGGTTGGGGGGGTATTATTATAGATGGGGGGGATATATTGGGTGTGATGTCAGTGGTGGTGGGGGGGTATTATTATAGATGGGGGGATATATAGGGTGTGATTCAACTTGACCTTATCTTATCTTCTACTTATATCTTCTGCAACATATCAGATTTCTGCACTTAATATTACTCTTCTTTGCCGGTATTCCCTACCTTTAGATTATTATTCCTTTCTACCACTCTATCTGGCACCATTTCTAACTGGTTCGTTCCCCGATTATTTATTCTGTTTATTCCACTCCTTTTCTTATTATCTCATAACAGAGATCTCTTTAGCTGGTTTGTTCCTTTGTTCTTATTTCTGAACAGAGTTTTTCCTATCTGGCAAATATATATATATATTTTTTTTTTTTTTTTTCCATGAACATCAGTCTTTTGTCTGATAAGAAAGTTTATAATCAATATGTAGTTAATACAGTATACTTAATATATATGTTTTCAGATTTCCTTGACTTCGAAGCATCTATTATGTCAATCTTTGTTGTGAGAAAAATTCACATATCAACTCAATGTTTTCCTATCTCCATCTCGGGTCTAAACATTCCTGCTGCTTTTCCCATTTCATCGGATGTTGTCCATGCCTCAGCCCCGGGTCAGGCTTTTCCCGACTCAGCCTCAGACCTCCTCTGTAAGCGGATTGCTTTGGAAGTATAACACCACCCAAGGTAGTGTTCACTCCATGCTATTTTATATATTGATCCTTTTTTCTTTTCCCCTTTTTTATTTATATATTTTGATATAATATATATCCATTTTTTCAGATACACAATCAATATATATATCTCTTATGCTCCTGATGAGTGGACGTAGATCCACGAAACGCGTCGAGCCTACAAGCATTTTAATCAGCAAAATTTACCCATACTCTCGTTACTCTAAAAAATCTGTATACTTACTAAGAATCCAATCTTATATTAAATCTGTTTTTCATATAATATTTTTCATGGATTTAATACTAATGTACTTACCCTGAATTATATGTTGTGTATATATGATTTGATATGTGTATTTGTATATGTCTTATTCTCGACTATGATTGTTAAATTGAATGATTAATTGTGTCAACGTCCTACGGGTCCCCATTTTCTGGGTTATATTAAATTTTGTATAACAAATTTGATATGTTTTAAAGACTGTGTACCCATGTAAGGAAAATAATTTTTCGTTGTCAAAATAAATATGTTATTTATTAATATTAATTCTAGATATGCTATTATTATATATATCTGGTTATATACCCATTATATGAATATTTTTATCGAAACTTACACCTGCCATGCTCTTTAGAATCAATTATTTATTTAATTTCCTATTGTCATGCCAACAGATTCCCATTATTTGGGATCTTACAGGCTATTTATACTCATTTAAAATACCATATGTCCAGCTGCACTCATTTAAAGTCCCACATTCCTTTTCTTGTTGTTCGATATATTGGGTGTGATGTCAGTGGTGGGGGGGGGGTATTATAGATGGGGGGGGATATATTGGGTGTGATGTCAGTGGTGGGGGGGGGGGGTATTATAGATGTGGGTGTGATGTCAGTGGTGGGGGGGGGTATTATTATAGATGGGGGGGATATATTGTTTGTGATGTCAGTGGTGGGGGGGTATTATTATAGATTGGGGTGATATAGTGTGTGTGATGTCAGATGTGGGGGGTATTATTATAGATGGGGGGGATATATTGTGTGTGATGTCAGTAGTAGGGAGGGGGGGTAATATTATAGATGGGGGGGGGATATATTGTGTGTGATGTCAGTAGAAGGGAGGGGGGGTAATATTATAGATGGGGAGGGGGATATATTGTGTGTGATGTCAGTAGTAGGGAGGGGGTAATATTATAGATGGGGGGGATATATTGTGTGTGATGTCAGTGGTTGGGGGGTATTATTATAGATGGGGGGGATATATTGGGTGCGATGTCAGTGGTGGTGGGGGGGTATTATTATAGATGGGGGGATATATTGGGTGTGATGTCAGTGGTGGTGGTTGGGGGGGTATTATTATAGATGGGGGGGATATATTGGGTGTGATGTCAGTGGTGGTGGGGGGGGGGTATTATTATAGATGGGGGGGATATATTGGGTGTGATGTCAGTGGTGGGGGGGTATTATAGATGGGGGTGTGATGTCAGTGGGGTGGGGGGGGGTAATATTATAGATGGGGGTGTGATGTCAGTGGTGGGGGGGTATTATTATAGATGGGGGGATATATTGTGTGTGATGTCAGTGGTGGGGGGGGTATTATTATAGATTGGGGGGATATAGTGTGTGGGATGTCAGATGTGGGGGGTATTATTATAGATGGGGGGGATATATTGTGTGTGATGTCAGTAGTAGGGAGGGGGGTAATATTATAGATGGGGGGGGGAATATATTGTGTGTGATGTCAGTAGAAGGGAGGGGGTAATATTATAGATGGGGGGGGGAATATATTGTGTGTGATATCAGTGGTGGGGGGGTATTATTATAGATTGGGGGGGATATATTGTGTGTGATGTCAGTGGTGGTGGGGGGGTATTATTATATATGGGGGGGGGGAAATATTGGGTGCGATGTCAGTGGTGGTGGGGGGGTATTATTATAGATGGGGGGGGGGGGTATATTGGGTGTGATGTCAGTGGTGGTGGTTGGGGGGGTATTATTATAGATGGGGGGATATATTGGGTGTGATGTCAGTGGTGGTGGTTGGGGGGGTATTATTATAGATGGGGGGGATATATTGGGTGTGATGTCAGTGGTGGTGGGGGGGGGGGTATTATTATAGATGGGGGGGATATATTGGGTGTGATGTCAGTGGTGGGGGGGTATTATAGATGGGGGTGTGATGTCAGTGGGGTGGGGGGGGGGTAATATTATAGATGGGGGTGTGATGTCAGTGGTGGGGGGGTATTATTATAGATGGGGGGATATATTGTGTGTGATGTCAGTGGTGGGGGGGGTATTATTATAGATTGGGGGGATATAGTGTGTGGGATGTCAGATGTGGGGGGTATTATTATAGATGGGGGGATATATTGTGTGTGATGTCAGTAGTAGGGAGGGGGGTAATATTATAGATGGGGGGGGAATATATTGTGTGTGATGTCAGTAGAAGGGAGGGGGTAATATTATAGATGGGGGGGGATATATTGTGTGTGATATCAGTGGTGGGGGGGTATTATTATAGATTGGGGGGGATATATTGTGTGTGATGTCAGTGGTGGTGGGGGGGTATTATTATATATGGGGGGGGGGGAAATATTGGGTGCGATGTCAGTGGTGGTGGGGGGGTATTATTATAGATGGGGGGGGGGGTATATTGGGTGTGATGTCAGTGGTGGTGGTTGGGGGGGTATTATTATAGATGGGGGGATATATTGGGTGTGATGTCAGTGGTGGTGGTGGGGTATTATTATAGATGGGGGGGATATATTGTGTGTGATGTCAGTGGTGGGGGGGGGGTATTATAGATGGGGGTGTGATGTCAGTGGTGGAGGGGGTATTATTATAGATGGGAGGGATATATTGTGTGTGATATCAGTGGTGGGGGGGTATTATTATAGATGGGGGTGTGATGTCAGTGGTGGGGGGGTATTATTATAGATGGGGGGATATATTGTGTGTGATGTCAGTGGTGGGGGGGTATTATTATAGATGGGGGGATATATTGTTTGTGATGTCAGTGGGGGGGGGGGGGTATTATTATAGATGTGGGTGTGATGTCAGTGGTGGGGGGGTATTATTATAGATGGGGGGGGATATATTGTGTGTGATGTCAGTGGTGGGGGGGGGGGGTATTATTATAGATGGGGGTGTGATGTCAATGGTGGGGGGGGGTATTATTATATATGGGGGGATATATTGTGTGTGATGTCAGTGGTGGGGTGTATTATTATAGATGGGGGGGATATATTGGGTGTGATGTCAGTGGTGGGGGGGATAATATTATAGATGGGGGGGGGGATATATTGTGTGTGATGTCAGTGGGGGGGGGGTATTATTATAGATGGGGGGGGATATATTGGGTGTGATGTCAGTGGTGGGGGGGATAATATTATAGATGGGGGGGGCATATATTGTGTGTGATGTCAGTGGTGGGGAGGGGGGTATTATTATAGATGGGGGGATATATTGTGTGTGATGTCATTGGTGGGGGGGGGTGATATTATAGATGGGGGGATATATTGGGTGTGATGTCAGTGGTGGGGGGGGGGTATTATTATAGATGGGGGGGATATATTGGGTGTGATGTCAGTGGTGGGGGGGGTATTATTATAGATGGGGGGGGGATATATTGGGTGTGATGTCAGTGGTGGGGGGTATTATTATAGATGGGGGGGATATATTGGGTGCAATGTCAGTGGTGGTGGGGGGGTATTATTATAGATGGGGGGGATATATTGGGTGTGATGTCAGTGGTGGTGGTTGGGGGGGGTATTATTATAGATGGGGGGATATATTGGGTGTGATGTCAGTGGTGGTGGGGGGGGTATTATTATAGATGGGGGGGATATATTGGGTGTGATGTCAGTGGTGGGGGGGTATTATAGATGGGGGTGTGATGTCAATGGGGTGGGGGGGTAATTTTATAGATGGGGGTGTGATGTCAGTGGTGGGGGGGTATTATTATAGATGGGGGGATATATTGTGTGTGATGTCAGTGGTGGGGGGGTATTATTATAGATTGGGGGGATATAGTGTGTGGGATGTCAGTAGAAGGGAGGGGGTAATATTATAGATGGGGGGGGGGAATATATTGTGTGTGATGTCAGTAGTAGGGAGGGGGTAATATTATAGATGGGGGGGGGATATATTGTGTGTGATGTCAGTGGTGGGGGGGTATTATTATAGATGGGGGGATATATTGTGTGTGATGTCAGTGGTGGTGGGGGGGTATTATTATAGATGGGGGGGGGGATATATTGGGTGCGATGTCAGTGGTGGTGGGGGGTATTATTATAGATGGGGGGGGGGGATATATTGGGTGTGATGTCAGTGGTGGTGGTTGGGGGGGGTATTATTATAGATGGGGGGGATATATTGGGTGTGATGTCAGTGGTGGTGGGGGGGTATTATTATAGATGGGGGGATATATAGGGTGTGATGTCAGTGGTGGGGGGGGGTATAATAGATGAGGGTGTGATGTCAGTGGTGGGGGGGGGGTATTATTATAAATGGGAGGGATATATTGTGTGTGATGTCAGTGGTGGGGGGGTATTATTATAGATGGGGGTGTGATGTCAGTGATGGGGGGGGTATTATTATAGATGGGGGGGGGGTATATTGTGTGTGATGTCAGTGGTGGGGGGGGTATTATTATAGATGGGGGGATATATTGTGTGTGATGTCAGTGGTGGTGGGGGTATTATTATAGATGGGGGGGATATATTGTGTGTGATGTCAGTGGTGGGGGGGTATTATTATAGATGGGGGGGATAGATTGTGTGTGATGTCAGTGGTGGGGGGGGTATTATTATAGATGGGGGGGATATATTGGGTGTGTTGTCAGTGGTGGGGGGGTATTATAGATGGGGGTGTGATGTCAGTGGTGGGGGGGTATTATTATAGATGGGGGGGATATATTGTGTGTGATGTCAGTGGTGGGGGGGTATTATTATAGATGGGGGGGATATATTGTGTGTGATGTCAGTGGTGGGGGGTATTATTATAGATGGGGGGGGATATATTGGGTGTGATGTCAGTGGTGGGGGGGATAATATTATAGATGGGGGGGGGGATATATTGTGTGTGATGTCAGTGGTGGGGGGGTATTATTATAGATGGGGGGGATATATTGTGTGTGATGTCAGTGGTGGGGGGGGGGGTATTATTATAGATGGGGGGGGATATATTGGGTGTGATGTCAGTGGTGGTGGGGGGGTATTATTATAGATGGGGGGGATATATTGGGTGTGATGTCAGTGGTGGGGGGGTATTACTATAGATGGGGGGGATATATTGTGTGTGATGTCAGTGGTGGGGGGGTATTATTATAGATGGGGGGGATATATTGTGTGTGATGTCAGTGGTGGGGGGGGGTATTATTATAGATGGGGGGGATATATTGGGTGTGATGTCAGTGGTGGGGGGGGATAATATTATAGATGGGGGGGGGATATATTGTGTGTGATGTCAGTGGTGGGGGGGTATTATTATAGATGGGGGGGATATATTGTGTGTGATGTCAGTGCAGTGGTGGGGGGGGGGTATTATTATAGATGGGGGGGATATATTGGGTGTGATGTCAGTGGTGGGGGGGGGGGTATTATTATAGATGGGGGATATATTGTGTGTGATGTCAGTGGTGGGGGGGGGGTATTATTATAGATGGGGGGATATATTGGGTGTGATGTCAGTGGTGGGGGGGTATTATTATAGATGGGGGGGATATATTGGGTGTGATGTCAGTGGTGGGGGGGGGTATTATTATAGATGGGGGGATATATTGGGTGTGATGTCAGTGGTGGGGGGGGGGTATTATTATAGATGGGGGGGATATATTGGGTGTGATGTCAGTGGTTGGGGGGGGTATTATTATAGATGGGGGGGGATATATTGAGTGTGATGTCAGTGGTGGTGGGGGGGGTATTATTATAGATGGGGGGGGTGTGATGTCAGTGTGTGGGGGGGGTATTATTATAGATGGGGGTGTGATGTCAGTGGTGGGGGGGGGGTATTATTATAGATGGGGGGGTGTGATGTCAGTGTGGGGGGGTATTATTATAGATGGGGGGGATATGTTGGGTGTGATGTCAGTGGTGGGGGGGTATTATTATAGATGGGGGGGGATATATTGTGTGTGATGTCAGTGGTGGTGGGGGGGGGGTATTATTATAGATGGGGGGGTGTGATGTCAGTGTGGGGGGGGGGTATTATTATAGATGGGGGTGTGATGTCAGTGGTGGGGGGGGGTATTATTATAGATGGGGGGTGTGTGATGTCAGTGTGGGGGGGGGTATTATTATAGATGGGGGGGGATATGTTGGGTGTGATGTCAGTGGTGGGGGGGGGTATTATTATAGATGGGGGGGATATATTGTGTGTGATGTCAGTGGTGGTGGGGGGGGTATTATTATAGATGGGGGGTGTGATGTCAGTGTGGGGGTGGTATTATTATAGATGGGGGGGATATATTGTGTGTGATGTCAGTGGTGGTGGGGGGGGGGTATTATTATAGATGGGGGGGGGTGTGATGTCAGTGTGGGGGTGGTATTATTATAGATGGGGGGGATATATTTTGTGTGATGTCAGTGGTGGTGGGGGGGGTATTATTATAGATGGGGGGGTGTGATGTCAGTGGTGGGGGGGGTATTATTATAGATGGGGGGGGGGTGTGATGTCAGTGTGGGGGGGGGTATTATTATAGATGGGGGTGTGATGTCAGTGGTGGGGGGGGTATTATTATAGTCGGGGGTGTGATGTCAGTGTGGGGGGGGGGTATTATTATAGATGGGGGGGGATGATGTCAGTGGTGGGGGGGGGGTATTATTATAGATGGGGGGGATATATTGGGTGTGATGTCAGTGGTGGGGGGGGGGTATTATTATAGATGGGGGGGATGATGTCAGTGGTGGGGGGGTATTATTATAGATGGGGGGTGTGATGTCAGTGTGGGGGGGTATTATTATAGATGGGGGGGGATGATGTCAGTGGTTGGGGGGTATTATTATAGATGGGGGGGGGATGATGTCAGTGGTTGGGGGGGGTATTATTATAGATGGGGGGGGATGATGTCAGTGGTTGGGGGGGGGTATTATTATAGATGGGGGGGATGATGTCAGTGGTGGGGGGGGGGTATTATTATAGATGGGGGGGGGATGATGTCAGTAGTAGGAAGGGGGGGGGGTATTATTATAGATGGGGGGGTGTGATGTCAGTGGTGGGGGGGGGTATTATTATAGATGGGGGGGGGGTGTGATGTCAGTGTGGGGGGGGGGTATTATTATAGATGGGGGTGTGATGTCAGTGGTGGGGGGGGGGTATTATTATAGTCGGGGGTGTGATGTCAGTGTGGGGGGGGGGGTATTATTATAGATGGGGGGGTGTGATGTCAGTGGTGGTTGGGGGGGGTATTATTATAGATGGGGGGGGATGATGTCAGTGTGGGGGGGGTATTATTATAGATGGGGGGGGGATGATGTCAGTGGTTGGGGGGGTATTATTATAGATGGGGGGGGTGATGTCAGTGGTTGGGGGGGGGTATTATTATAGATGGGGGGGGATGATGTCAGTGGTTGGGGGGGGGGTATTATTATAGATGGGGGGGTGTGATGTCAGTGTGGGGGGGTATTATTATAGATGGGGGGGGATGATGTCAGTGGTGGGGGGGGGGTATTATTATAGATGGGGGGGATGATGTCAGTGGTGGGGGGGGTATTATTATAGATGGGGGGTGTGATGTCAGTGTGGGGGGGGTATTATTATAGATGGGGGGGGGATGATGTCAGTGGTTGGGGGGGTATTATTATAGATGGGGGGGTGATGTCAGTGGTGGGGGGGGGGTATTATTATAGATGGGGGGGGATGATGTCAGTGGTTGGGGGGGGGGGTATTATTATAGATGGGGGGGGGATGATGTCAGTGGTTGGGGGGGGGGTATTATTATAGATGGGGGGGGGGGATGATGTCAGTAGTAGGGAGGGAGCTGTGTCCCCTCCCCCGGTGCTCGGTGCTCCCTCTGGCTGATCTCGGTGTCATTCTCTCTCCTCTCCGGGATGATCCTCCCCGATCCCCGTCTGCTGCTCCTTCTCCTCCTCACCGGGGGGACCCGACCCGGAGCACCGAGCACCGCCCATCACCCACCTCCACCGGGGACCGCACTGCCGGCTCATGGGACCCCGCCGGACCCGGACAGCCCATCCGAACCGAACCGGACTGACAGCGGCTTTATATTACAGAGAACCGAAACACCTTCATCCGAAACCAACAGAACTGAGACCGGATTTACATCAGAACCAACAAGAACTGAAACCTATTCTCCACCCGAACCCAACAGAACCGGGACTCGTTCCCCATCAGAACCAGTAAGAACGGAGACCTATTCTCCATCAGAACCCAACAGAACTGAGACTGAATATATGTCTGAACCCAACAGAACTAAGACCCATTCTCCATCAGAACCCAACAGAACTGAGACTTATTCCTCATCAGAACAAAACAGAATTGAGACCCATTCCCCATCAGAACCAAACAGAACTGAGACCCATTCCCCATTAGAATCCAATAGACCTGAAACCTATTCCCCATCAGAGCCCAACAAAACTGAGACTCATTCCCCATCAGAACCAAACAGAACTGAGACCCATTCCCCATCAGAACCAAACAGAACTGAGACTCAATCTCCATCAGAACCAGTAAGAACTGAGACCTATTCCCCATCAGAACCTGTAAAAACTGAGACCCATTCCCCATCAAAACCACTAAGAACTGAGACCCATTCCCCAACAGAACCAGTAAGAACTGAGACCCATTCCCTGTCAGAACTAGTAGGAACTGAGACCCATTCCCCATCAGAACCAGTAAGAACTGAGACCCATTCCCTATCAGAACCAATAAGAACTGAGACCCATTCCCCATCAGAACCAGCAAGAACTGAGACCCATTCCCCATCAGAACCAGCAAGAACTGAGACCCATTCCCCATCAGAACCAGCAAGAACTGAGACCCATTCCCCATCAGAACCAGTAAGAACTGAGACCCATTCCCCATCAGAAGGTGGTTTATTATTTGTAGAGGATACAGAAAAAGTCCAAACGGTGGCAGAACCGGACCAGTCGGGACGCCAGAACTTCTATCGGTGGGACAATCCCCGGACAGAGGCGGATTTCACCGGGACAGACGGACAGACAAGTTCTGGTGAGTCGGATCTCTAAGAACTTCTATAAGAAATTCTATAAATAACTCGGAATGTGACTTTGTATCCTTTACATTTCCTGTTATTGTGTTTATGTTTATCTTTATGTTTATTGTATATCTATGTGTCCTGTGTGTGTTATATACAGTATATATATATATATCTCTATGTGTCCTGTGTGTATTATATACAGTATATATATATATCTATGTGTCCTGTGTGTGTTATATACAGTATATATATATATATATATTTATGTGTATTATATACAGTATATATAGTCCTGTGTGTGTTATATACAATATATATATATATCTGTATGTGTCCTGTGTGTATTATATACAATATATATATATCTATGTGTCCTGTGTGTATTATATACAATATACACAGCACAGGATACATACAGATAGATATATAATATATACATCATGGACCATATAGAGATAGATATACAGTATATATATTTGTGTTGTGTACGTTCTATATATATTCTTTTTATATTGATCTGTATGTCTCCTGAGTAGTGTACGTTCTTTGTATATCACATGTATATAGTGAGCTGATGCTGCTAAAGTAGTTAATAAGGGAGGATCAGGAGGATCAGGAGGATCGGGAGGATCTTTTCATCTCGGGTGGTAAAGTTTTGGTCCAGTTTTCGGTGTGTATGACCATTCAGATCTTCCCAGCCGACGTTTCCATACACCAAATCTGATATACAAACACCCCTCACCCCGGAGATTGTACATGATACACATATATCTGACAGTATACAGGGATTGCAGTGCACAGCTGGCTGCACACCCCACATATGACAGTTCGGGGTTCAGGGTGACAATTTCCAGCTTTACATTGAAATGAGAAATGTCCCGAATAAAGCGATCGATCTCCACCCAGATCTGTCACACTGACCGAGCGAAACTCCCCACTTCCTCCAACCGGGGATTTCCTCCTCCATTTCCCTTCCAGGATCTGATATCACCGAACTTTACCCAAAATAATGACCCCCCCCCCATACTGTGACAGAGCTCAAATGGTATACACGCTGTATACAGAGAATACACGGCCTGCGCTGTCACACTGCACTCTGTATACAGAGAATACACGGCCTGCGCTGTCACACTGCACTCTGTATACAGAGAATACACAGCCTGCGCTGTCACACTGCACTCTGTATACAGAGAATACACGGCCTGCACTGTCACACTGCACTCTGTATACAGAGAATACCCGGCCTGCGCTGTCACACTGCACTCTGTATACAGAGAATACACGGCCTGCACTGTCACACTGCACTCTGTATACAGAGAATACACGGCCTGCGCTGTCACACTGCACTCTGTATACAGAGAATACACGGCCTGCGCTGTCACACTGCACTCTGTATACAGAGAATACACGGCCTGCGCTGTCACACTGCTCTCTGTATACAGAGAATACCCGGCCTGCGCTGTCACACTGCACTCTGTATACAGAGAATACAAGGCCTGCGCTGTCACACTGCACTCTGTATACAGAGAATACACGGCCTGCGCTGTCACACTGCACTCTGTATACAGAGAATACAGGGCCTGCGCTGTCACACTGCACTCTGTATACAGAGAATACACGGCCTGCGCTGTCACACTGCACTCTGTATACAGAGAATACCCGGCCTGCGCTGTCACACTGCACTCTGTATACAGAGAATACACAGCCTGCGCTGTCACACTGCATGCTGTATACAGAGAATACACGGCCTGCGCTGTCACACTGCACTCTGTATACAGAGAATACACGGCCTGCGCTGTCACACTGCACTCTGTATACAGAGAATACACGGCCTGCGCTGTCACACTGCACTCTGTATACAGAGAATACAGGGCCTGCGCTGTCACACTGCACTCTGTATACAGAGAATACACGGCCTGCGCTGTCACACTGCACTCTGTATACAGAGAATACCCGGCCTGCGCTGTCACACTGCACTCTGTATACAGAGAATACACAGCCTGCGCTGTCACACTGCATGCTGTATACAGAGAATACCCGGCCTGCGCTGTCACACTGCACTCTGTATACAGAGAATACACGGCCTGCGCTGTCACACTGCACTCTGTATACAGAGAATACACGGCCTGCGCTGTCACACTGCTCTCTGTATACAGAGAATACACGGCCTGCGCTATCACACTGCACACTGTATACAGAGAATACACGGCCTGCGCTGTCACACTGCACGCTGTATACAGAGAATACCCGACCTGCGCTGTCACACTGCACTGTGTATACAGAGAATACACGGCCTGCGCTATCACACTGCACACTGTATACAGAGAATACACGGCCTGCGCTGTCACACTGCACTCTGTATACAGAGAATACACGGCCTACGCTGTCACACTGCACTCTGTATACAGAGAATACACGGCCTGTGCTGTCACACTGCACTCTGTATACAGAGAATACACAGCCTGCGCTGTCACACTGCACTCTGTATACAGAGAATACACGGCCTGCGCTGTCACACTGCTCTCTGTATACAGAGAATACACGGCCTGCGCTGTCACACTGCTCTCTGTATACAGAGAATACCCGACCTGCGCTGTCACACTGCACTGTGTATACAGAGAATACACGGCCTGCGCTATCACACTGCACTCTGTATACAGAGAATACACGGCCTGCACTGTCACACTGCACTCTGTATACAGAGAATACACGGCCTGCACTGTCACACTGCACTCTGTATACAGAGAATACTCGGCCTGCGCTGTCAAACTGCACTCTGTATACAGAGAATACACGGCCTGCACTGTCACACTGCACTCTGTATACAGAGAATACTCGGCCTGCGCTGTCACACTGCACTCTGTATACAGAGAATACACGGCCTGCGATGTCACACTGCACTCTGTATACAGAGAATACCCGACCTGCGCTGTCACACTGCACTCTGTATACAGAGAATACACAGCCTGCGCTGTCACACTGCACTCTGTATACAGAGAATACACGGCCTGCGCTGTCACACTGCACTCTGTATACAGAGAATACCCGGCCTGCGCTGTCACACTGCACTCTGTATACATAGAATACACGGCCTGCGCTGTCACACTGCACTCTGTATACAGAGAATACCCGGCCTGCGCTGTCACACTGCACTCTTTATACAGAGAATACACGGCCTGCGCTGTCACACTGCACTCTGTATACAGAGAATACACGGCCTGCGCTGTCACACTGCACTCTGTATACAGAGAATACCCGGCCTGCGCTGTCACACTGCACTCTGTATACAGAGAATACCCGGCCTGCGCTGTCACACTGCACTCTTTATACAGAGAATACACGGCCTGCGCTGTCACACTGCACTCTGTATACAGAGAATACACGGCCTGCGCTGTCACACTGCACTCTGTATACAGAGAATACCCGGCCTGCGCTGTCACACTGCACTCTGTATACAGAGAATACACGGCCTGTGCTGTCACACTGCACTCTGTATACAGAGAATACACGGCCTGCGCTGTCACACTGCACTCTGTATACAGAGAATACCCGGCCTGCGCTGTCACACTGCACTCTGTATACAGAGAATACCCGGCCTGCGCTGTCACACTGCACTCTGTATACAGAGAATACAGGGCCTGCGCTGTCACACTGCACTCTGTATACAGAGAATACACGGCCTGCGCTGTCACACTGCACTCTGTATACAGAGAATACACGGCCTGCGCTGTCACACTGCACTCTGTATACAGAGAATACACGGCCTGCGCTGTCACACTGCACTCTGTATACAGAGAATACCCGGCCTGCGCTGTCACACTGCACTCTGTATACAGAGAATACACAGCCTGCGCTGTCACACTGCACTCTGTAGACAGAGAATACACGGCCTGCACTGTCACACTGCACTCTGTATACAGAGAATACCTGGCCTGCGCTGTCACACTGCTCTCTGTATACAGAGAATACACGGCCTGCGCTGTCACACTGCACTCTTTATACAGAGAATACACGGCCTGCGCTGTCACACTGCACTCTGTATACAGAGAATACATGGCCTGCGCTGTCACACTGCTCTCTGTATACAGAGAATACAGGGCCTGCGCTGTCACACTGCACTCTGTATACAGAAAATACACGGCCTGCGCTGTCACACTGCACTCTGTATACAGAGAATACACGGCCTGCGCTGTCACACTGCACTCTGTATACAGAGAATACACGGCCTGCGCTGTCACACTGCACTCTGTATACAGAGAATACACGGCCTGCGCTGTCACACTGCACTCTGTATACAGAGAATACCCGGCCTGCGATGTCACACTGCACTCTGTATACAGAGAATACCCGGCCTGCGCTGTCACACTGCACTCTGTATACAGAGAATACCCGGCCTGCGCTGTCACACTGCACTCTGTATACAGAGAATACCCGGCCTGCGCTGTCACACTGCACTCTGTATACAGAGAATACACGGCCTGCGCTGTCACACTGCTCTCTGTATACAGAGAATACACGGCCTGCGCTGTCACACTGCACTCTGTATACAGAGAATACACGGCCTGCGCTGTCACACTGCACTCTGTATACAGAGAATACACGGCCTGCGCTGTCACACTGCACTCTGTATACAGAGAATACACGGCCTGCGCTGTCACACTGCACTCTGTATACAGAGAATACCCGGCCTGCGCTGTCACACTGCACTCTGTAGACAGAGAAGAATACACGGCCTGCGCTGTCACACTGCACTCTGTATACAGAGAATACCCGGCCTGCGCTGTCACACTGCACTCTGTATACAGAGAATACCCGGCCTGCGCTGTCACACTGCACTCTGTATACAGAGAATACACGGCCTGCGCTGTCACACTGCACTCTGTAGACAGAGAATACACGGCCTGCGCTGTCACACTGCACTCTGTAGACAGAGAATACACAGCCTGCGCTGTCACACTGCTCTCTGTATACAGAGAATACACGGCCTGCGCTGTCACACTGCACTCTGTATACAGAGAATACACAGCCTGCGCTGTCACACTGCTCTCTGTATACAGAGAATACACGGCCTGCGCTGTCACACTGCACTCTGTATACAGAGAATACACGGCCTGCGCTGTCACACTGCACTCTGTATACAGAGAATACACGGCCTGCGCTGTCACACTGCACTCTGTATACAGAGAATACACGGCCTGCGCTGTCACACTGCACTCTGTATACAGAGAATACACGGCCTGCGCTGTCACACTGCTCTCTGTATACAGAGAATACACGGCCTGCGCGGTCACACTGCACTCTGTATACAGAGAATACACAGCCTGCGCTGTCACACTGCACTCTGTATACAGAGAATACACGGCCTGCGCTGTCACACTGCACTCTGTATACAGAGAATACACGGCCTGCGCTGTCACACTGCACTCTGTATACAGAGAATACACGGCCTGCGCTGTCACACTGCACTCTGTATACAGAGAATACCCGGCCTGCGCTGTCACACTGCACTCTGTATACAGAGAATACACGGCCTGCGCTGTCACACTGCTCTCTGTATACAGAGAATACACGGCCTGCGCGGTCACACTGCACTCTGTATACAGAGAATACACAGCCTGCGCTGTCACACTGCACTCTGTATACAAAGAATACACGGCCTGCGCTGTCACTGCACTCTGTATACAGAGAATACACAGCCTGCGCGGTCACACTGCACTCTGTATACAGAGAATACACGGCCTGCGCTGTCACACTGCACTCTGTATACAAAGAATACACGGCCTGCGCTGTCACTGCACTCTGTATACAGAGATTACATGGCCTGCGCTGTCACACTGCACTCTGTATACAGAGATTACATGGCCTGCGCTGTCACACTGCACTCTGTATACAGAGAATACACGGCCTGCGCTGTCACACTGCACTCTGTATACAGAGATTACATGGCCTGCGCTGTCACACTGCACTCTGTATACAGAGAATACACGGCCTGCGCTGTCACACTGCACTCTGTATACAGAGAATACCCGGCCTGCGCTGTCACACTGCACTCTGTATACAGAAAATACATGGCCTGCGCTGTCACACTGCACTCTGTATACAGAGAATACACGGCCTGCGCTGTCACACTGCACTCTGTATACAGAGATTACATGGCCTGCGCTGTCACACTGCACTCTGTATACAGAGTATACACGGCCTGCGCTGTCACACTGCACTCTGTATACAGAAAATACATGGCCTGCGCTGTCACACTGCACTCTGTATACAGAGAATACCCGACCTGCGATGTCACACTGCACTCTGTATACAGAAAATACATGGCCTGCGCTGTCACACTGCACTCTGTATACAGAGAATACCCGGCCTGCGATGTCACACTGCACTCTGTATACAGAAAATACATGGCCTGCGCTGTCACACTGGCCTGTGTACATAGTGGCATAATGTCTATCATGCAGGGGTCAGGAGTGTGTAATGGACAGAGTGCAGAGGTTAGGAATGCATAATTCAGAGAATGCAGGGCTGAAGAGTGCATATTGTGCAGAGTTCAGGGGTCAGGAGTTTGGAATGCACAGAGTTCAGGGGTCAGGAGTTTGGAATGCACAGAGTTCAGGGGTCAGGAGGGTGCAATACATAGGGTGCATAGGTAAGGGGTGTGTGATACAGAGTGCTGGGCTTAGAAGTACATATCGTAGAGAGTGCTGGCATCAGGATTGGATATTGCAGAGAGTGCAGAGGTCAGGAGTAGGTATTGCGCAGGGTGCATGGGTATGGAGTGTGGCACACAGAGAGCAGGGGTCAAGAGTGGTTATTGCACAGGGTGCATGGGTATGGAGTGTGGCACACAGAGAGCAGGGGTCAAGAGTGGTTATTGCACAGGGTGCATGGGTATGGAGTGTGGCACACAGAGTGCAGGGGTCAGGAGTAATTGCACAGAGTGCAGGGGTAAGGATTGTGTGGCACACAGAGTATAGGGGTCAGGAGTGGTTATTACACAGAGTGCAGTGGTAAGGAGTGTGTGGCACAAACTGTGCAGGGGTAAGGAGTGTGTGGCACACAGAGTGCAGGGGTAAGGAGTGTGTGGCACACAGAGTGCAGGGGTAAGGAGTGTGTGGCACACAGAGTGCAGGGGCCAGGAGTAATTGCACAGAGTAAAGGGGTAAGGAGTGTGTGGCACACAGAGTATAGGGGTCAGGAGTGGTTATTACACAGAGTGCAGTGGTAAGGAGTGTGTGGCTCAAACTGTGCAGGGGTAAGGAGTGTGTGGCACACAGAGTGCAGGGGTAAGGAGTGTGTGGCACACATAGTGCAGGGGTAAGGAGTGTGTGGCACACAGAGTGCAGGGGTAAGGAGTGTGTGGTACACAGAGTGCAGGGGTAAGGAGTGTGTGGCACAAAGTGTGCAGGGGTAAGGAGTGTGTGGCACACAAAGTGCAGGGGTAAGGAGTGTGTGGCACACAGAGTGCAGGGGTAAGGAGTGTGTGGCACAAAGTGTGCAGGGGTAAGGAGTGTGTGGCACAAAGTGTTCAGGGGTAAGGAGTGTGTGGCACTCAGAGTGCAAGGGTAAGGAGTGTGTGGCACACAGAGTGCAGGGGTAAGGAGTGTGTGGCACACAGAGTGCAGGGGTAAGGAGTGTGTGGCACACAGAGTGCAGGGGTAAGGAGTGTTTGGCACACAGAGTGCAGGGGTAAGGAGTGTGTGGCACACAGAGTGCAGGGGTAAGGAGTGTGTGGCACAAAGAGTGCAGGGGTAAGGAGTGTTTGGCACACAGAGTGCAGGGGTAAGGAGCGTTTGGCACACAGAGTGCAGGGGTAAGGAGTGTGTGGCACACAGAGTGCAGGGGTAAGGAGTGTTTGGCACACTGGGTGCAGGGGTATGGAGTGTTTGGCACACAGGGTGCAGGGGTATGGAGTGTTTGGCACACAGAGTGCAGGGGTAAGGAGTGTGTGGCACACAGCGTGCAGGGGTAAGGAGTGTTTGGCACACAGAGTGCAGGGGTAAGGAGTGTGTGGCACACAGCGTGCAGGGGTAAGGCGTGTTTGGCACACAGAGTGCAGGGGTAAGGAGTGTTTGGCACACAGATTGCAGGGGTAAGGAGTGTTTGGCACACAGAGTGCAGGGGTAAGGAGTGTGTGGCACACAGAGTGCAGGGGTAAGGAGTGTGTGGCACACAGAGTGCAGGGGTAAGGAGTGTGTGGCACAAAGAGTGCAGGGGTAAGGAGTGTTTGGCACACAGAGTGCAGGGGTAAGGAGTGTGTGGCACACAGAGTGCAGGGGTAAGGAGCGTTTGGCACACAGAGTGCAGGGGTAAGGAGTGTTTGGCACACAGAGTGCAGGGGTAAGGAGTGTTTGGCACACAGAGTGCAGGGGTAAGGAGTGTGTGGCACACAGAGTGCAGGGGTAAGGAGTGTTTGGCACACAGGGTGCAGGGGTATGGAGTGTTTGGCACACAGGGTGCAGGGGTATGGAGTGTTTGGCACACAGAGTGCAGGGGTAAGGAGTGTGTGGCACACAGCGTGCAGGGGTAAGGAGTGTTTGGCACACAGAGTGCAGGGGTAAGGAGTGTTTGGCACACAGAGTGCAGGGGTAAGGAGTGTTTGGCACACAGAGTGCAGGGGTAAGGAGTGTTTGGCACACAGAGTGCAGGGGTAAGGAGTGTGTGGCACACAGCGTGCAGGGGTAAGGAGTGTTTGGCACACAGAGTGCAGGGGTAAGGAGTGTTTGGCACACAGAGTGCAGGGGTAAGGAGTGTTTGGCACACAGAGTGCAGGGGTAAGGAGTGTTTGGCACACAGAGTGCAGGGGTAAGGAGTGTTTGGCACACAGAGTGCAGGGGTAAGGAGTGTGTGGCACACAGAGTGCAGGGGTAAGGAGTGTTTGGCACACAGAGTGCAGGGGTAAGGAGTGTGTGGCACACAGAGTGCAGGGGTAAGGAGTGTTTGGCACACAGAGTGCAGGGGTAAGGAGTGTGTGGCACACAGAGTGCAGGGGTAAGGAGTGTTTGGCACACAGACTGCAGGGGTAAGGAGTGTTTGGCACACAGAGTGCAGGGGTAAGGAGTGTTTGGCACACAGAGTGCAGGGGTAAGGAGTGTTTGGCACACAGAGTGCAGGGGTAAGGAGTGTTTGGCACACAGAGTGCAGGGGTAAGGAGTGTGTGGCACACAGCGTGCAGGGGTAAGGAGTGTTTGGCACACAGAGTGCAGGGGTAAGGAGTGTTTGGCACACAGAGTGCAGGGGTAAGGAGTGTTTGGCACACAGAGTGCAAGGGTAAGGAGTGTTTGGCACACAGAGTGCAGGGGTAAGGAGTGTGTGGCACACAGAGTGCAGGGGTAAGGAGTGTTTGGCACACAGACTGCAGGGGTAAGGAGTGTTTGGCACACAGAGTGCAGGGGTAAGGAGTGTTTGGCACACAGAGTGCAGGGGTAAGGAGTGTTTGGCACACAGAGTGCAGGGGTAAGGAGTGTGTGGCACACAGAGTGCAGGGGTAAGGAGTGTTTGGCACACAGAGTGCAGGGGTAAGGAGTGTTTGGCACACAGAGTGCAGGGGTAAGGAGTGTTTGGCACACAGACTGCAGGGGTAAGGAGTGTTTGGCACACAGAGTGCAGGGGTAAGGAGTGTTTGGCACACAGAGTGCAGGGGTAAGGAGTGTGTGGCACACAGACTGCAGGGGTAAGGAGTGTTTGGCACACAGAGTGCAGGGGTAAGGAGTATTTGGCACACAGAGTGCAGGGGTAAGGAGTGTTTGGCACACAGAGTGCAGGGGTAAGGAGTGTTTGGCACACAGAGTGCAGGGGTAAGGAGTGATTGGCACACAGGGGTCAGAGATGTGTAATGCATAGGCTACATACACAGTGCAGAAAAAACGATGAGATTTCCAGTCACAGCTTACATACACAGTACCACCAAATATTGCCCCCTCCTCCCAGGGCAAATCCCCCCTCCAAGCCCACAACCCCCCCTCCCCCCAGTACAGATCACCCTCATTATGTAGATTGTACCTGGTTGTACAGGACGGGAATATTGTCCAATCACAACACAAAAGGATGTACAAAATCGCAGTGAATGCCGCAGTCTCTGTCTCAGGGCGCTGCTCATTTTTTACTGGCAGTCACAATGATGTGAAGCGGCCAATCAGCTATTAGTGTGACGTTTCACACGCTCATTCCCCCTTCACCTCCAGGCTGGGGCATTGTAGTGACTTCAGGTGTGAATCGCAGGTCTGGCTGTACCTTTGGACAAGCTTTTAGCAAGCCTTGATGCCTACTGACACCCATCCAAGCTTTAAAGATTCTGCAAAGCTACAGCGGACTGCCACTGCAAGCCCCTCCCTCAGACAATGCTGGCTGCCTGGCTGTCACACTCATCCAATGGCTCTGATGTTTTCAGGTCAGGTGTTCTCACTTCACTGGCTGCATGCTAGAAAGTGACCCTGATCTCCAGATCCTGGAGACTCCATTATAATATCACAGGCCTTTTTTTGATCTTTTTAAAATCTGCATCTTCCATTAAAATACTACCTGTTAAAGGGTGACAGAGTGTTGTCACCCTATAACAGGAAGTGGCTGTTATAGGGTGACAACGCTCTGTCACCATTTCCTAACTGTGCTCCTGCGTTGTCACCCTGTCACATTGACTGCTGATGGTGACTACAAGGGTCTGTTCCATCAAACATTACTCAGATATGGTCCACTGTTGTCATGATCAGGAACCCCCCCAAGAAATGCCATGCAGCCATCACTGGAGTGTATGGAGACTGGGAGTGGCTGCAAAGAGGCTGCAGGAGATCAGCAGCACTGAGATGCAAAAACCTACTCTAATTTATAGTGTATCTAAAGCCCATCCCTGTTTGTTTTCAGTGTATTTGGGGTGCGGAATGATTGGAACCTCTGTCAGAATTTTATTGTTTTCTGTGTCCCCCATTGGGGAAATTTATTCTCTGTATTTGTCTCCAATATCACTGAGACAGGAAGTAATAGGAAAGCCAACATTTTGAGTTGACATTAGAATAGGAATAGAGGGAAATCTTCCAGTGGGGACACCAGTGCTGGTGACAACTATCACACTTTGTAGAGATTTGTTGCATTGTGTCACCAGGACAGGAAGTGAAGGGAAATCTCCTCAATGGGATACAGACAGCAATAAAAAATGGACAGCAGTGGCTCTGCACTTCGTCTTCTTTTTGAAGTTTTAGGTAGACTTTGTGATCTGCGTTCTGCAATGGCAGACAAGCTGAAGGGGGGGGGGGGGGAGGGTTTCTGAAGAGATGAAGGAGATACATTGTCACAACACAGGATGGAAGGATCGGTGTGAGGAGACTTATTGGATACAATGTAACCTGCTGCTGCCGGCATGACATATACAGTTAGGTCCATATAGACTGCTCGAAAAAATTAAAGGAAGACTTTAATCAGAGTATAGCATCAAGTCAAACGCCTGGGATATTGATCTGGTCAGTTAAGTAGCAGAGGGGGTTGTTAATCAGTTTTAGCTGCTTTGGTGTTAATGAAATTAAGAACAGGTGCACATGGGCAACAATGAGACAACCCACAAAACAGAATGGTTTTACAGGTGGAGGCCACGGACATTCCCCTTCCCTACTCATCTTTTCTGACTGTTTTTCTATAGTTTTGCATTTGGCTGGGGTCAGTGTCACTACTGGTAGTATGAGGAGATACCTGGACCCTATAGAGGGGGTCAGTGTCACTGCTGGTAGTATGAGGAGATACCTGGACCCTATAGAGGGGGTCAGTGTCACTACTGGTAGCATGAGGCCATACCTGGACCCTATAGAGGGGGTCAGTGTCACTGCTGGTAGTATGAGGAGATACCTGGACCCTATAGAGGGGGTCAGTGTCACTACTGGTAGCATGAGGCCATACCTGGACCCTATAGAGGGGGTCAGTGTCACTACTGGTAGCATGAGGCCATACCTGGACCCTATAGAGGGGTCAGTGTCACTACTGGTAGCATGAGGCCATACCTGGACCCTATAGAGGGGTCAGTGTCACTACTGGTAGTATGAGGTCATACCTGGACCCTCTAGAGGGGGTCAGTGTCACTGCTGGTAGTATGAGGCCATACCTGGACCCTATAGAGGGGGTCAGTGTCACTACTGGTAGTATGAGGCCATACCTGGACCCTATAGAGGGGGTCAGTGTCACTACTGGTAGTATGAGGCCATACCTGGACCCTATAGAGGGGGTCAGTGTCACTACTGGTAGTATGAGGGGATACCTGGACCCTATAGAGGGGGGTCAGTGTCACTACTGGTAGTATGAGGAGATACCTGGACCCTATAGAGGGGGTCAGTGTCACTACTGGTAGTATGAGGTCATACCTGGACCCTATAGAGGGGGTCAGTGTCACTACTGGTAGTATGAGGAGATACCTGGACCCTATAGAGGGGGGTCAGTGTCACTACTGGTAGTATGAGGTCATACCTGGACCCTATAGAGGGGGTCAGTGTCACTACTGGTAGTATGAGGTCATACCTGGACCCTATAGAGGGGGGTCAGTGTCACTACTGGTAGTATGAGGCCATACCTGGACCCTATAGAGGGGGTCAGTGTCACTACTGGTAGTATGAGGTCATACCTGGACCCTATAGAGGGGGGTCAGTGTCACTATTGGTAGTATGAGGCCATACCTGGACCCTATGGAGGGGGTCAGTGTCACTGCTGGTAGCATGAGGCCATACCTGGACCCTATAGAGGGGGTCAGTGTCACTGCTGGTAGTATAAGGCCATACCTGGACCCTATAGAGGGGGTCAGTGTCACTACTGGTAGCATGAAGCCATACCTGGACCCTATAGAGGGGGTCAGTGTCACTACTGGTAGCATGAGGCGATACCTGGACCCTATAGAGGTTACACAGGCAGTCCAACTCCTCTAGGATGGCCCATCAATACCTCCCATTGCCAGAAGGTTTGCTGTGTCTCCCAGCACAGTCTCAGGAGCATGGAGGAGATTCCAGGAGACCGGCAGTTACTCTAGGAGAGCTGGACAGGGCCATAGAAGGTCCCTAACCCATCAGCAGGACCGGTATCTGCTCCTTTGTGTAAGGAGGAACAGGATGAGTGCTGCCAGAGCCCTACAAAATGACTTCCAGCAGCCACTGGTGTGAATGTCTCTGACCAAACAATCAGAAACTTCATGAGGGTGGCCTGAGGGCCCAGCGTTCTCTAGTGGGCGCTGTGCTCACTGCCCGGCACCATAGAGCTCGATTGGCATTTGCCATTGAACACCAGAATTGGCAGCTCCACCACTGGCACCCTGTGCTTTTCACAGATGAGAGCAGGGTCACCCTGAGCACATGTGACAGACATGAAAGGGTCTGGAGAAGCCGTGGAGAACGTTATGCTGCCTGTAACATCGTTCAGTATGACCGGTTTGGTGGTAGGCAGTGGCGGGTTTGCTGGTGGGTCAGTGACCGGTTTGGTGGTGGGTCAGTGATCGGTATGGTGGTGGGTCAGTGATGGTCTGGCACCATCGAGATCTGATGTATTTTTCTGAGTGTATATTTGGACACGGGCACAATTTTCATACTTTTGGCTCTGTATGCCACCAGTATAAAATTAAAATGAAACAATCCAAATGAATTTGAAGTGCAGACTTTCAGCTTTAATTCAAGGGGTTGAACATAAATATCAAGTACAAATTTTAGGACCTGCAACCATTTTTATACACAGTCCCCCCATTTTCAGGGGCTCAAATGTAATTAGACAAATGAATATAATCATAAAAAAAATGTTCATTTTTAATATTTTGTTGAGAATCCTTTACTTGCAATGACTGGCTGAAGTCTGGAACCCATGGACAATACCTGGGACTGGCTTTCCTCCTTTCTGATGCTTTGCCAGTCTCTAACTGCAGCTGTCTTCAGTTGTTCTTTGCTTGTGGCTCTTTCTGCCTTTAGTTTTGCCTTCAGCAAGTGAAATGCATGGTCTATTACAGGGGGCTCCAAACTATGGCCCTCCAGTTGTTCAGGAACTACAATTCCCATCATGCCTAGTCTGTATGTGAATGTCAGAGTTTTACAATGCCTCATGGGACATGTAGTTCTGCAGAAGCTGGAGGGCCGTAGTTCGAAGATCCTTACATTAGGTTGAGATCAGGCGATTGGTTTGGCCATTGCAGAATATTCCACTTCTTTTCCTTCAAAAGCTCCTGGGTTGCTTTTGCAGTGTGTTTTGGATCATTGTCCATCTGTACTGTGATGCGCCGTCCAATCAACTTTGCTGCATTTGGCTGAATCTGGGTTGACAGTATATCTCTAAACACTGCAGAATTCATCCGGCTGCTTCTGTCACATCATCAATAACCACTAATGACCCAGTGCCACTGGAAGCCATGCATGCCCATGCCATCACACTGCCTCCACCATGTTTCACGGATGACGTTGTGTGCTTTGGATCATGAGCTGTTCCAAGCCTTCTCCACACTTTTTTCCTCCCGTCATTCTGGTACAGAATAATCTTAGTTTCATCCATCCAAAGAATGCTTTTCCATAACTGCTCTGGCTTTTTAGATGTTTTTTTGGCAAAGTCTAATCTGGCTTTCTATTCTTCAGGATTATGAATGGTTTGTACCTTGCGGTGAACCCTCTGTATTTTCTCTTGTGAAGTCTTCTCTTGATTGTAGACTTTGACAATGATACGCCTCCTCCTGGAGAGAGTCCTTCACTTGTCTGGATGTTGTGAATGGGTTTTTCTTTACCATAGAGAGGATCCTGCGATCATCCACCACTGTTGTCTTCCGTGGACCTCCAGGCTTTTTTATGTTGCTGAGCTCACCAGTGCATTCTTCTTTCCTCAGAATGGACCAAACTGTTGATTTGGTCACTCCTAATGTTGCTGCGATCTCTCTGATGGATTTGTTTATTTTTCTAAGCCTTACAATGGCCTGTTTCACTTGCATGGACAGCTCCTTTGAACGCATGATGGAGGTTCACAGCAATAGATTCCAAATACCACATCTCCAGACCTTTTACCTGCTTAATTCACAGCAATAGATTCCAAATGCAAATACTACACTAATGCCCCGTACACACGTGCAGATTATCTGCAGACTTACCTTTTCTATGTAGTGCAAGGGCCTGCCGGATTGCATACAAATTGAAAGTGTTTAGGTTTGACCTCATATTATATGGTTTTGGTAAGTCTACAGACAAAAGTCTGCAGATAATCTGCACGTGTGTACGGGGCATTGGAATCATCTCCAGACCTTTAACCTGATTAATTGATGAAGAAATAACGGAGGAGTAGCCCACACCTGGCCATGAAACAGCTTTTTTATTCAATTGTCCGATTACTTTTGGTCCCTTGAAAAAGGGGGGGCTGACTTTTCTTAAGAGCTGTACTTCCTAAACCCTTCCTCCGATTTGGATGTACATACCTTCAAATTAACCGCTTCCTGACCACCCGCCGCCTTTTTACTGCGGCCCTCCTGTGCAAACTGACGTAGACCTACGTTGGTCGCATGCCTGCAGCTAGGGGGTGAGCGCTAGCCGCTGTGCTCCCGTCCCCACTCGGCAGCGGGGAAGCCGATGCATGGGTCAGGGGGCTCCAATTGCCACCTGACACCTGCGATCGCTCCCCGCTGAGAGAGAAGGACGACCGGATGTTGTAAGCACAGCTGACCGTTCTTCACTCTGGAATGATCACAGAGCTCCTCCTTCTATATAGGAACACAGGTCTCTATGGTCATTTCACAAGCTGCGCCACCCCCCCCCCCCCACAGTTAGAATCACTCCCCTAGGCTCACATTTAACCGCTTGATCACCCATAATGTTAGCCCCTTCCTTGCCACTGTCATTATTACAGTAACAATGCATATTTTCAGCACTGATTACTGTAGTAATGTCACTGGTCCCCCCAAACGTGTCAAAAATGTCAGTTAGGGGTCCGATCTGTCCGCCGCAATGTCGCAGTCCCGCTAAAAATCGCAGATCACCGCCATTACTAGTAAAAAAATTAAAATAAAAATGACAGAAATCTTTCCCGTAGTTAGTAGACACGATAACTTTTGCGCAAACCAATCAAAATACGTTTATTGTGATTTTTTTTTTTTTACCAAAAATATGTAGCAGAAAACAAATTGCCGTAAAATGTTAAAAAATTTAGATTTTTTTTTGAGAATGTCATAGCAGAATGTGAAAAATATTGTTTTTTTTTCTCAAAATTGTCGCTCTTTTTTTGTTTATAGCGCAAAAAATAAAAATCGCAGAGGTGATCAAATACCACCAAAAGAAAGCTCTATTTGTGGGAAAAAAGGACATCAATTTTATTTGGGTACAGCGTCGCACGACCGCGCAATTGTCCGTTAAAGTAACGCAGTGCCGAATCGCAAAATATGGCCTGGTCATTAAGGGGGAAAATCTTCCGGTCAAGAAGTGGTTAAACCTGAGAGTGTGCACTTTCAGCCCACATCCATTATAGAACTATAACTTGAATATGTTTTGATAAATACCTGAAAAAAACTAAAATTCTGCCTGTGTCCAAATATACTGAACAAAATTATAAAACGCAACACTTGTTTTTGCCCCCATTTTTCATGAGCTGAACTCAAAGGTCTAAGAAAACCGGAATTCATCCATGAAGAGAACTCCTCTCCAAAGTGCCAGACGCCATCCAATGTGAATATTTCCCCACTCAAGTCGCTTACGACGAGGAACTGCAGTCAGGTGGAGGCTAGGGATGGGCTTTGAGTTCGAGTCGAACCTAAGTTTGAGCAGAACATTGGCTGTTCGCTCGTTCGTAGAACTTTGAACAAATCGGGATGTTCGAACCAAATTCGAAAATTCAAACTTTTTTTTTTTTTTAAAAGGAAAATAGGCAAAAGGAAGGAGCTTTATTAAGTTCTAATTGCAGTGAGATTGAGCAGTGATTATATATCAGATACTAGTCCATCTAGAACCATGTAGAACTTCAGCTTGATTAGGGTTAGGGTTCAGGTTGAGGTTAGGGTTAGGGTAACTCTAAGGGTTAGGGTTAGAGTTAGGGTTAGAGTTAGGGTTAAGGTTAGGGTTAAAGTAACTCTAAGGTTTAGGGTCAGGGTTCGGGTTGAGGTTAGGGCTAGAGTTAGGGTTAAGGTAACTCTAAGGGTTAGAGTTAGGGTTAGGGTTAAAGTAACTCTAAGGGTTAGGGTTCGGTTTGAGGTTAGGGTTAGGGTAACTCTAAGGGTTAGGGATAGAGTTAGGGTTAGAGTAAGAGTTAGGGTTTGGGTTAACACTAACCCTAACCCTAACCCTAACCCTAATCAAACTGATGTTCTACATGTTTTACATGGTTAACCCTAACCCCAACTCTAACCCTAAGTTAGGGTTAGAGTTAGGGTTAGGGTAACTCTAAGGGTTAGGGTTAGTGTTAGGGTTAGAGTTAGGGTTTGGGTTGAGGTTAGGGTTAGAGTTAGGGTTAAGGTAACTCTAAAGGTTAGGGTAAGTGTTAGGGTTAGGGTTCGAGTAAGAGTTAGGGTTTGGGTTAACACTAACCCTAACTCTAACCCTAACCCTAACCCTAACCCTTAGGGTTAGAGTTGGGGTTAGGGTTAGCCTTAACCCTAAAACTAACCCTAATCAAACTGATGTTCTACATGGTTAACCCTAACCCTAATCAAACTGATGTTTTACATGTTTTACATGGTTAACCCTAACTCCAACTCTAACCCTAACCCCAGGTTAAGGGTCAGGGTAAGAGTTAGTTTAAATGACATTTTTTCCTTTAGAAATGTATTTTTTTGCTGTAGAAAGATGCTACAGATCCAAAACTTTACAGGCACATTGCGGGGACCCCCCCCCCCCCAGGCACAATATTTAAATACATTTTTCATTTTTATTTTTTCACTTTAAATATCATTAAAATCACTGCTCCTTTAAAAATGCTTTTTTTTCATTGATATATGTTCTTTAGGGCATTACCCAGGTCCCCATACCCTTTTTGGGGCAAAAACTTGCATTTAAGGCTTTGAAATGAGTTCTTTTGATTTTAGAAGTTTGAATTCCCGTAGACTTCAATGGAGTTCGAAAGTTCGAGTTCGGCAAACTTTTCCGATGTTCGCTGTGTTCTGTGCGAACTGAACCGGGGTATGTTTGGCCCATCACTAGTGGAGACCCCGATGAGGATGACAATCATGCAGATGAGCCTCCCTGAGACGGTTTCTGACAGTTTGTGCAGAAATTCTTTGATTATGCAAACTGATTGTTGCAGCAGCTGTCCGGGTGGCTGATCTCAGACCATCTTGGAGGTGAAGATGCTGGATGTGGAGGTCCTGGGTTGGTCTCAGACCATCTTGGAGGTGAAGATGCTGGATGTGGAGGTCCTGGGCTGGTCTCAGACCATCTTGGAGGTGAAGATGCTGGATGTGGAGGTCCTGGGCTGGTGTGGTTACACGTGGTCTGCGGTTGTGAGGCCGGTTGGATGTACTGCCAAATTCTCTGAAACGCCTTTGGAGACGGCTTATGGTAGAGAAATGAACATTTAATACACGGGGGAACAGCTCTGGTGGACATTCCTGCAGTCAGCCAATTGCACGCTCCCTCAAAACTTCCCACATCTGTGGCATTGTGCTGTGTGATAAAACTGCACATTTTAGAGTGGCCTTTTATTGTGGGCAGCCTAAGGCACACCTGTGCAATAATCATGCCGTCCAATCAGCATCTTGATATGTCACACCTGTGAGGTGGACGGATTATCTCAGCAAAGGAGAAGTGATCACTAACACAGATTTACACAGATTTGTGAAGAATATTGGAGAGAAATCGCCCTTTTGTGTACATAGAAAAAGTCTGAGATCTTTGAGTTCAGCTCATGAAAAATGGGGGCAAATTCCCGCACTGCTCCTGGGTGAACCCAGGCTTGTCATAGTGACTTCATCCTGGGTTCACACAAGAAGCGCACCGCATTCCTGTTCAAATCACATAGGATCCTTCGCAGTACGATTTGGGCCCATTCATTTTATATGGGCTCAAATCGCACCACAAAGGTATCGGTTTAGCCCTGGTTCGCACCAGTAAGGCTTTGAAATAGCGCTACTTCAGTGCAATTTGGACCTCCAGCTCCATTCACACTTGTGGGATTTGTCATGTGACTTTGGACATCAAAATCGCATGACATGTTGCAACCCATTCTTTTCAATGGCATCTGTTCAAATTGATGCAACCTCACCACTTGTCTACCGGGCACTTTCACCCCCCCCCCCCCCCTCCTGACCAGGCAAATTTTCAGCTTTCAGCGCTTTCACCCTTTGAATGACAATTGTGCGGTCATGCTACACTTTGTCCAAATTACATTTTTATCATTTTTTATCATTCTTTTGGTGGTATTTAATCACCGCTGAGGGTTTATTTTTTGCTAAACAATCAAAAAAAGACCAACAATTTTGAAAAAAGTATTTTTTCTCCTTCACTGATGTGCGCTGATGAGTAGGCACTGATGGGCACTGATAGGCATCACTGGTGGGCACTGATAGGCTGTACTGATGAGGTGGCACTGATGGGCACTAAAGAGGAGGCACTGATGAAGCTACATTGATATGTGGCACTGATGGGTACTGATAGGCGGCACTGATGAGGTTGCACTGATGGGCACTAATGAAGTGGCACTGATAGGCATCCCTGATGGGCACTGATAGGCATCACTGTTGGCACTGACAGGCTGTACTGACGGGGACTGTTGTGGCTGCACTGATTATCAGTGTAGATGTCTCCTGTGTGGATTGCAGTTTATGAGCTGCCAGCGTGAGGAGAGGATTGCCGATAACCGACAAATCCTGTTTACACTGTGATCAGCTGTGATTGGCGTTGGGGTGGGCGGGGTTTAATCTCGGGGACGGATCCCCTATGGAAGTACTCGGCGTGAACTGTTGATTATTGCTGTGAAAGGCGTCACGTTGTCGGGGGTGGGGTGCGCACATGTAATCGGCTTATGGGAGTTTAGCTCGCTGTGCTGGCGGTTTATCGGGTCACATCATTCGTTAATCTTCCAGAAATTCCCAGTAAGACCATTAGAGGCCAATTACCGCACCGTCTCCGTCCAATCACCTGATGGCCTGGGTTATTGTCCATTCTGGGTGCTGATAGGCTGAGACTCACCAGCTGACCAATCAGTAAGCTGTTGTCAGGAGACGCTCATTCAGATGCTCCCCTCCCCCTTCTTGGAGGAATATCTGCCCGTGTATGGTGGACTGGTCATCACGTTACAGTTCTATAGAAATAAATCCCAGACACGCCCCCAATATACAGCAACAGGATCTCTTCCCAGAGAAGCTCCGCCTTTTATCATTAAAAAGCTCCAGTCAGTGACTCCACCTAGGCTGAGATGATGTCATCAATCTGCTGCAGGCAGGAGGAAGCATTTCCTCAGTCTCCCTTCCCCCAGTGATCAGATTATACATTGTAACTTTGTAGAAGGAGGAGGAAGCATTTTCTGAGTCTCCCCTCCCCCAGCGATCAGGTGACCCTGGATGATGCCTGAACAAAGATGGCGCCGTCCTTCTGGAGAGGAGATAATATGAAGGAATTGTCAGGGGGAGTCCGGTGACCTGACTCATTACTCAGCATGAATGGGCTTAGCAGAAAAGGTGACAGGTCCTCTTTAATGACGTTTGGCGAATGATTTTGTATTTTATTACCTTTCAGTGGAATTTGAACATTCGAGGTTCCTTCATCCCATGGCGCCAATTCCCCACTTCCTGCCTTTCTCTATGGAAGTCGGGGGATGGGGGGGGGCACTGGGGCCCGGCACACCTCAAAACAAAGGCTGGACGGTGCACAGCCGCCGCCTTCCGGAATGTTCCTCCCGCCGGACATTTAATGAGTTATAGAGAGACGTCCATTGTACGGATACCGCGGATCAGGAAGTGTCACCCTATTGGGTATACGTTATTATTATCCGGGATTTATATAGAGCTGTACAATGGGAGACAGTACAACTGCAATACAAGAGGGAGAGGGGGCCCTGGTCCTAGGAGCTGACAATCTAATAGGGAGTGGAAGTGATAAAAAAGGTAATAACTGCGAGGGATGCGCTGGTAGAGAAAGTAGGGCAGTGGAGGGATTAGCAGAGAAGGGTGGAGGATGGAGGGCAGTGGAGGGATTGGCAGAGAGGGGTGGAGGATGGAGGGCAGTGGAGGGATTGGCAGAGAGGAGTGGAGGACACTGAATGGAGGGCAGTGGAGGGATTGGCAGAGAGGGGTGGAGGATGGAGGGCAGTGGAGGGATTGGCAGAGAGGGGTGGGGGATGGAGAGCAGTGGAGGGTTTGGCAGAGAGGGGTGGAGGACACTGAATTGAGGGCAGTGGAAGGATTTGCAGAGAGGGGTGGAGGACACTGAATGGAGGGCAGTGGAGGGATTGGCACAGAGGGGTGGAGGACACTGAATGGAGGGCAGTGGAGGGATTGGCAGAGAGGGGGGAGGACACTGAATGGAGGGCAGTGGAGGAATTGGCAGAGAGGGGTGGAGGACACTGAATGGAGGCCAGTGGAGGAATTGGCAGAGAGAGGTGGAGGACACTGAATGGAGGGCAGTGGAGGAATTGGTAGAGAGGGGTGGAGGACACTGAATTGAGGGCAGTGGAAGGATTTGCAGAGAGGGGTGGAGGACACTGAATGGAGGGCAGTGGTGGGATTGGCAGAGAGGGGTGGAGGACACTGAATGGAGGGCAGTCGAGGAATTGGCAGAGAGGGGTGGAAGACACTGAATGGAGGGCAGTGGTGGGATTGGCAGAGGGGGGTGGAGGACACTGAATGGAGGGCAGTGGAGGGGTTGGCAGAGAGGGGTGGTAGGATGGAGGGCAGTGGAAGGATTGGCAGAGAAAGGTGGAGGACACTGAATGGAGGGCAGTGGAGGGATTGGCAGAGAGGGGTGCAGGACACTGAATGGAGGGCAGTGGAAGGATTGGCAGAGAGGGGTGGAGGACACTGAATGGAGGGCAGTGGAGGAATTGGTAGAGAGGGGTGGAGGACACTGAATTGAGGGCAGTGGAAGGATTTGCAGAGAGGGGTGGAGGACACTGAATGGAGGGCAGTGGTGGGATTGGCAGAGAGGGGTGGAGGACACTGAATGGAGGGCAGTCGAGGAATTGGCAGAGAGGGGTGGAAGACACTGAATGGAGGGCAGTGGTGGGATTGGCAGAGGGGGGTGGAGGACACTGAATGGAGGGCAGTGGAGGGTTTGGCAGAGAGGGGTGGTAGGATGGAGGGCAGTGGAAGGATTGGCAGAGAAAGGTGGAGGACACTGAATGGAGGACAGTGGAGGGATCGGCAGAGAGGGGTGGAGGACACTGAATGGAGGGCAGTGGAAGGATTGGCAGAGAGGGGTGGAGGACACTGAATGGAGTACATTGGCAACTCTCTTGGAGTGCATTGGGAACTCTCTTGGAGTACATTAGGAACTCTCTTGGGGTAGATTGGGGACTCTCTTGGAGTACATTGGGAACTCTCTTGGGGTACATTGGGAACTCTCTTGGGGTACATTGGGAACTCTCTTGGGGTACATTGGGAACTCTCTTGGAGTACATTGGGAACTCTCTTGGGGTACATTGGGAACTCTCTTGGGGTACATTGGGAACTCTCTTGGGGTACATTGGGAACTCTCTTGGAGTACATTGGGAACTCTCTTGGGGTACATTGGGAACTCTCTTGGAGTACATTGGGAACTCTCTTGGGGTACATTGGGAACTCTCTTGGAGTACATTGGGAACTCTCTTGGGGTACATTGGGAACTCTCTTGGGGTACATTGGGAACTCTCTTGGAGTACATTGGGAACTCTCTTGGGGTACATTGGGAACTCTCTTGGGGTACATTGGGAACTCTCTTGGGGTACATTGGGAACTCTCTTGGAGTACATTGGGAACTCCCTTGGAGTACATTGGGAACTCTCTTGGGGTAGATTATGGACTGTCGATTAATGAGGTAGGGATTGTAAGGTGAAATAACTCCTATCTACCAAAGACCATATTATGGTTGCAATGTCAATAAACACCAGAAGGTAAATATTTGTTATTCTATCATACATTGTTAGTGCAAAGTAATGCGACCAACGACCCGTGACCAATCAGTGTAAAAAAAGTACAAGAAATGACACATTCCTATAGTGCAGGGCAAGATATAAAGTGAACTATTACTATCAAATATATAAAAAATTGGTAATAAAAAAACAACAAAATACCAAAACATTTAATCGATCAAAAAATAGAAAAAATAGTCTCTTGCTTAATTCATAAAGTCATCAAAAATACAAAGGAAAAACATTTTTCTGTTAGTGTATATAATAAAGTGCAAACATCTTCATAAAGTGAATCTTGTGCAATCCTTCCACCGATCTCCCCGAACTCACTCACCAGATGGAGCGTCTGATAAAATTATAAACCAGCTAATGCGCCTTATTGACAAGTTATCCAGCAGACCGGCTCTAAAATTGATGTCCCCGTCTCTATATCAGACTCTCTCAAGGAGGTACATGGAGGTCTATGATCATGAGAGGGAAAGGAGAATCCACATAGCGTAAACCCCACATAGAGTCCCTCTTGGGGTAGACGGGGGTCTCTCTTGGAGTATATTAGGGACTCTCTTAGAGTTAATTGGAGTCCCTCTCTGGGTTTATTGGGGTCCCTCTCGGGGTTGATTGGAGTCCCTTTTGGGGTAGACTGGGATCTCTCTTGGGGTTGATTGGGGTCCCTCTTGAAAGACATTAGGTACTCTCTTAGGGTTGATTGGAGTCCCTCTTTGGGGTAGACTGGGGGTCTGTCTTGGAGTATATTAGGGACTCTCTTAGAGTTGATTGGGCTCCCTCTCGGGGTTAGAATTGGCTTCTTCTCGGGGTTGATTGGGCTCCCTCTCGGGGTTAGAATTGGCTCCCTCTCAGGGTTGATTGGGCTCCCTCTCGGGGTTAGAATTGGGTCCCTCTTGGGGTTGATTGGGCTCCCTCTCAGGGTTAGAATTGGGTCCCTCTCAGGGTTGATTGGAGTCCCTCTTGGGGTAGACTGGGACCTCTCTTGGGGTTGATTGGGGTCCCTCTTGGAGGAGATTAGGTACTCTCTTAGGGTTGATTGGAGTCCCTCTTGGGGTAGACTGGGGTCTGTCTTGGAGTATATTAGGGACTCTCTTAGAGTTGATTGGGCTCCCTCTCGGAATTAGAATTTGCTCCTTCTCGGAGTTGATTGGGCTCCCTCTCGGGGTTAGAATTGGCTCCCTCTCAGGGTTGATTGGGCTCCCTCTCGGGGTTAGAATTGGGTCCCTCTTGGGGTTGATTGGGCTCCCTCTCAGGGTTAGAATTGGGTCCCTCTCTGGGTTGATTGGAGTCCCTCTTGGGGTAGACTGGGATCTCTCTTGGGGTTGATTGGGGTCCCTCTTGGAGGAGATTAGGTACTCTCTTAGGGTTGATTGGAGTCCCTCTTGGGGTAGACTGGGGTCTGTCTTGGAGTATATTAGGGACTCTCTTAGAGTTGATTGGGCTCCCTCTCGGGGTTGATTGGGCTCCCTCTCTGGGGTTAGAATTGGCTCCTTCTCGGGGTTGATTGGGCTCCCTCTCAGGCTTAGAATTGGGTCCCTCTCGGGGTTGATTGGGGTCCCTCTCGGGGTTAGAATTGGGTCCCTCTCGGGGCTAGAATTGGGCTCCCTCTCCCGGCTCCCTCTTGGGGTAGACTGGGGTCTGTCTTGGAGTATATTAGGGACTCTCTTAGAGTTGATTGGGCTCCCTCTCGGGGTTGATTGGGCTCCCTCTCGGGGTTAGAATTTGCTCCTTCTCAGGGTTGATTGGGCTCCCTCTCGGGGTTAGAATTGTGTCCCTCTTGGGGTTGATTGGGCTCCCTCTCGGGGTTAGAATTGGGTCCCTCTCAGGGTTGATTGGGCTCCCTCTCGGGGTTAGAATTGGGTCCCTCTCGGGGCTAGAATTGGGTTCCCTCTCCGGGCTGATTGGCCTCCCTCTCTGGGTTTATTGGGCTCCCTCCCCAGGCTGATTGGGGTCTTTTTTGGGGGCTGATTGGGGACTTGCACAGTCGCTCTCGGGAATATCCTGGTCCTCCCATCACTCTGCACTCAGTCTGTGGTATTTGACTTCCTAGGGTGACATGACAGTCCCCTCGCACTCCTGAAATGCCAATACCGGCTCTCTCAGTGGTTGGCCTGGTGCTGGGCTTGCTGCTGACAGCCGAGCTCCTCGCAGTGACAGAGGGGATGGCTGATCTCTGAGCCGTATCTGAGTCCAGGAAGTAGATGGTGATCCTGGCTGATGCTGGAACAAAGCTGGTGCCGTCCTACTGGGGAGAAAAGCAGATGAAGACATTGTCAGGGGGCTGTGATCTCTGTAATTGGCAATAAATACCTTGAAGGGGGACACTGACACAGTACTCGGCACACATATGTACACTCACCGGTCACTTTATTAGGTACACCTGTTTAATTGCCTGGTAACACAAATTGCTAATCAGCCAATCACATGGCAGCAAATCAGTACATTTAGGCATCTAGATGTGGTGAAGATGACTTGCTGAAGTTCAAACTGAGCATCAGAATGGGGAAGAAAGTGGATTGAAGTGACTTTGAACATGGCATGGTTGTTGGGGGCTGCTCTGAGGAATTCTGGGATCTCTCAGGATTACAGAGAATGGTGGGAAAAAGAGAAAATATCCAGTGAGCGGCAGTTGTGTGGAGGAAAATGCCTTGTTGAGGTCAGAGGAGAATGGGCAGACTGGTTCCAGATGATAGAAAGGCAACAGTAACTCAAATAACCAGGGGTGCTGCGTGTTGTGGTGCAGCATTGGGGTGCTGCACGTTGTGTTGCAGCTTTGGGGTGCTGCGCATTGTGGCGCAGCGCTGGGTGCTGCGTATTGTGGTGTAGCATTGGGGTGCTGCGCGTTGTGGCGCAGCGCTGGGGTGCTGCGTGATGTGGTGAAGCATTGGGGTGTTGTGTCGCAGCATTGGGGTGCTGCGCGTTGTGGCACAGTGCTGGGGTGCTGTGCATTGTGGTTAAATGTTGGGGTGCTCTGTGTTGTTGCGCAGGGTTGGGGTGCTGCACATTGTGGCGCAGCATTGGGGTACTGTGTGTTTGGCGCACCATTGGGGCGCTGCGTGTTGTGGAGCAGTGTTGGGGCGCTGCGTGTTGTGGAGCAGTGTTGGGGTGCTGCGCGTTGTGGTGCCACAACATGCTTTGAAAAGATATACAGTATCTGACAAAAGTAAGTACACCCCTCCCATTCTATCTTTTCATGTGACAACACTGAAGAAATGACACTTTGCTACAATGTAAAGTAGTGAGTGTACAGCTTGTATAACAGTGTAAATTTACTGTCCCCTCAAAATAACTCACCACACAGCCATTAATGTCTAAACCACTGGCAACAAAAGTGAGTACACCCCTAAGTGACAATGTCCAAATTGGGCCCAAAGTGTCAATATTTTGTGTGGCCGCCATTATTTTCCAGCACTGCCTTAACCCTCCTGGGCATGGAGTTCACCAGAGCTTCACAGGTTGTCACTGGAGTCCTCTTCCCCTCCTCCATGATGACATCACAGAGCTGGTGGATGTTAGAGACCTTCCCCTCCTCCACCTTCTGTTTGAGGATCCCCACAGATACTCAATAGGGTTTAGGTCTGGAGACATGCTTGGCCAGTCCATCACCTTTACCCTCAGCTTCTTTAGCAAGGCAGTGGTTGTCTTGGAGGTGTTTGGGGTCGTTATGTTGGAATACTGCCCTGCCCCCAGTCTCTGAAGGGAGGGGATCATGCTCTGCTTCAGTATGTCACAGTACATGTTGGCATTCATGGTTCCCTCAATGAACTGTAGCTCCCCAGTGCCGGTAGCCCTCATGCAGCCCCAGACCATGACACTCCCACCACCATGCTTGACTGTAGGAAGACACACTTGTCTTTGTACTCCTCACCTGGTTGCCCCCACACACGCCTGACACCATCTGACACCAAATACGTTTATCTTGGTCTCATCAGACCACAGGAGATGGTTCCAGTAATCCATGTCCTTAGTCTGCTTGTCTTCAGCAAACTGTTTGTGGGCTTTCTTGTCCATCATCTTTAGAAGAGGCTTCCTTCTGGGATGACAGCCATGCAGACCAATTTGATGCAGTGTGCGGCGTATGGTCTGAGCACTGACAGGCTGACCCCTCCCCCACCCCTTCAACCTCTGCAGCAATGCTGGCAGCACTCATACGTCTATTTCCCAAAGACAACCTCTGGATATGACGCTGAGCACGTGCCTTCAACTTCTTTGGGCGACCATGGTGAGGTCTGTTCTGAGTGGAACCTGTCCTGTTAAACCTCTGTATGGTCTTGGCCACCGTGCTGCAGCTCAGTTTCAGGGTCTTCCAGTGACCAGTATGAGAGAGTGAGAGTGATAACACCAAATTTAACACACCTGCTTCCCATTCACACCTGAGACCTTGTGACACTAACGAGTCACATGACACCGGGGAGGAAAAATGGCTAAATGGGCCCAATTTGGACATTGTCACTTAGGGGTGTACTCACTTTTGTTGCCAGCGGTTTAGACATTAATGGCTGTGTGTTGAGTTATTTTGAGGGGACAGAAAATTTACACTGTTATACAAGCTGTACACTCACTACTTTACATTGTAGCAAAGTGTCATTTCTTCAGTGTTGTCACATGAAAAGCTACAAATGTGAGGGGTGTACTTACTTCTGTCAGATAATGTATGTGGGTCTCATTCTCACGTGTAGCTCCTCCCACCTGTCTGTTCCCATGCAGTGAGGTTGGGCACATTGGTCGCCCCGCACCGAGGATTTACTCTGAGCTATATCTGCACCGTCACCTCCGTCCCCCCATCCCCCTCTCCGTCCCATAATCCGCCTCCACCTGCCGAGGACTTCTCACCCATAAACCCCCCCCCCTCCCCTCACCCGCCACATGCCAGTCTAATCCTCTTACATGATCCAGCCAGGATTAACCTTTTCAATACCAGAGGAGACAGTTGGCACCCAGAGCCACCATGACACCTGTCACTGCAGCGGGGGAGGGGATGGATACAGCATACAGGACAGGAGAAGTGGTACTGTGCAGAGTCCATACATACAGACTAGGAGTTTGACTATTTCAGTTGGCTGCTTCTGTCCTGTAGATACAAGGAGAGTGCATTCTATTGGCTGTATTGTGATCACATGATCAGTGTGCTGTGATTTCGCGCTGTGCAGAGGATTATTAGTTGGTGGAAAGCTGACACTCTCAGTGCTGTAATCCCCTGGACAGTGGGTGTGGGGTGCGTGTGGGGGGTGTGGGGGTGTAGGGTGCATGTGGGGTGTGTGTGTGTGTGTGCGGGGGGGGTGGGGTGTGGGGGTGTGGGGTGCATGTGGGGTGTGTGTGTGTGTGTGGGGGGGGGGGTGTGGGGTGCATGTGAGCTGTGGGGAGTGTATGGGGTGTTTGGGGTGTGTATGGGGTGTGATGAGTGTATGGGGTGTGTGTGGGGTGCGTGTGGGGTGTGGGGAGTGTATGGGGAGTGTGTGGGGTGTGGGGTGCGTATGGGGTGTGTGGGGTGTGGGGGATGTGGGGTGCGTATGGGGTGTGTGGGGTGTGATGAGTGTATAGGGTGTGTGTGGGGTGCGTATGGGGTGTGTGTGGGGAGTGTGTGGGGGGTGTGGGGTGCATGTGGGGTGTTGGGAGTGTATGGGGTGTGTGGGGAGTGTATGGGGTGTGTGGGGTGTGATGAGTGTATGGGGAGTGTGTGGGGTGTGGGGGATGTGATGAGTGAATAGGGTGTGTGTGGGGAGTGTATGGGGTGTGTGTGGGGAGTGTGTGGGGGGTGTGGGGTGTGGGGGATGTGGGGTGCGTATGGGGCAGACTTGTATAAAGTACTCAAAATTTCTGCTTGAGTAAAAGTACAAGTGCTCGATCAAAAAGTGACTTAAGTAGAAGTGGAAGTGCTCGCAGAAAAAGTTACTTAAGTAGAAGTACTAAAGTATTCAACATTTTTTTTACTTAAGTATTGCAAGTAGTTTTTTCACAAAATTTGCTACTTAAGTACTAAAAGTAAAAAGTACCAGTAGTTTTGAAAAAAAATTTCTACTCAAGTACTGAAAGTAGAAGTAGAAGTACTGTGTTATGTAGTTATTAAAGAAAGAAGTCAAAAGTTTGAACATCATATTGTTTTTTATTATTTCAAATGATTTATTCAAATGATTAACCTAAAGGACAATCACAATTCCTTAGGCTGTAACTTTTTGTAAACAAAAAACAGATAAAGTCCCTCCCTTCCCCTTTTAAAGCCAGGGGTGATCTCCTTCCTGAGCTTCCTCACTCTCACAGCCAGGCAGATCACTTGAAGTTGAAGGGCCAGGGGTGGAAGGTGGTGTTTTTGGTTCGTCCATCTTTTCAGCTGATCAAAAGGCAGAACAGGAGCATGCGCAGTCTTCTTAATCGCGGTTTGATTTGATTCGCTCTCAATTGATGATGATGTGCCAGGCCAGCTTCATCAAACCTACAACGCTTAAAGTGAAAAATGCATCAAAAACTACTAACAAAGTGGCTGTGCTAAAAATGCTAATAAAGTGCCTGCAATTATATATATTCTTCTTGTATTCAAAATCATCGCCCACAGTATCAAAAATAAAGTGACATGTCTGTGCTAAATGCAGTGCAAATTATTCCCACAATGTAAATGTAATTCATATAAAATATATATGACAATACCACAATAAAATAAGTTGTGATTGTGAATAAGTTAGGTGCAAGTTTAAGTGTGTAAACTAAACTTTATAAGGAAAAGTCCATAACTGAACTCCAGTGCAATCTAAGAAGTGCTGTCACTTGCTGTCAGATGCTTCCACCTTTCTTCTGTGATCTGCTCAAGTAAAGTGGTGGACTGGATAGCCTCTCTCTCTGCCTCTCACCTTAGTAGCACTGGCACTGCTCTGGTTCAAAAAGCTGTCTATATTATTTTCATTATAAGAACTTGTCAGAACATGCTTCCACCACCTGTCCTTCACACTAGTAGTGCTCATTTGCTTTGCTCAAGTCAAGTGCCACTGCCAGTGGCCACTGCAGTGCAGGCACAGCCGCACAGGCAGAGGCAGGCACAGCCGCACAGGCAGAGGCAGGCCGCAGGAAGCACAGGCAGAGGCAGGCCGCAGGAAGCACAGGCAGAGGCAGGCACAGCCGCACAGGCAGAGGCAGGCCGCAGGAAGCACAGGCAGAGGCAGGCCGCAGGAAGCACAGGCAGAGGCAGGCACAGCCGCACAGGCAGAGGCAGGCCGCAGGAAGCACAGGCAGAGGCAGGCACAGCCGCACAGGCAGAGGCAGGCCGCAGGAAGCACAGGCAGAGGCAGGCACAGCCGCACAGGCAGAGGCAGGCCGCAGGAAGCACAGGCAGAGGCAGGCACAGCCGCACAGGCAGAGGCAGGCCGCAGGAAGCACAGGCACCAGCACAACACTTGTGGTCCATGGACCATGGATGGTCGGATAATCATCAAAGCCGTCAGTCTCACTCTTCTTGGTTCAAAAAAGCCACCCATGACCCGTGTGTATATAATATATTAATATTTTACTGTATATTGATTATTTGATTCTCAAATGGCACATTTGCCATGGCAAGGATTAGGCCCTCTCCACGGTCCACCTCACTCACCTCATAGAGAAGAAGATGAGATGACGAAGAAAATGCTCCGAGTCCCGCCGCCCGCGTCACAACTCCTCTCAGTAAGGGCCCTAAGGGGTGGAGTCTGAGTGACACACAACACGTTTAGAGGCGGAGACCTCGAGCGGGAAGACGGCAGCATGGCTCCTCCAGTGCGGTCTTAACTTGATGATCATGACAGTGATTCCGCGGGCCGCGGCGCGAGCGAGGCTGTGGGATTGATTGAATTGAGTTGTGCTGCCTACTGCTACACGCTACCTACTACTAAATTGTGAGTCAGTATATTTTATTTCATTTTTATATATAAAAGCGGTATTGTTGAGCACTACTAGCCACTAGATCTCCTGGCTGTCACTTTGTCACATGTTGGGGAATCACAGCGGCTCGGCTCCAGAAGTGGCGGGTGTCTCCGTCATCCTGCCAGGGCCGCCAAGAAGTTCATCAACTAATCTTAAGTTATTAATATCTTATGAGGAGAGGACCTATCAGATTGAGAATTGAAATAATTAAATATATATGGCTTTTTGAACCAGTGCCACAGTGCCACCCAGACGCTATCCACCAGTGCCACCACCATTAAGTGTGTTGGTCGGTCACTCGAGCACTGAAGGAGGTGGAAGCATCTGACAAGTGAAGTGACACTTTAGATTTGCACACTGGAATTCATTTATGGACTTTTCGTTATAGATAGGTTTACACACTTCAACCTGACCTAACTTATTTCATAACTTATTTTATTGTGATTTATTGTCATATTTTATATGAATTGAATTTACTGTTGCATTGTGGGAATAATTATTTTCACTGCATTTAGGCTTTAGCACATTCATGTCACTTTATTTTTGATACTGTGTGGAGTGTGGGCAGGGCACTGGGGGCAACGATGATATTATATCGATTGCACAGGCACTTTATTCGCACAGCCAAGTTGTGTTTGTTAGCAGTTTCTTGATGCACTTTAAGTGCTGTAGCACCATTTATTTGTTTGTTTCATATTTTCTTTTTATTGGAAAGATTTGGTATAGCAGCTTTTATTATACACAGCCTTTATTTTCGTATGCGCTGATTTACAAATGACATTATACACATTTTTTTGAGCTTTATGCAACCTGCCATCTACTGTTCTGGCAGTGGTAATTTTTTTAAAAGTAACGAGTAACTATGCAGCACAAAAAAAAAATACTTGAGTAGAAGTATCGAAATCATCGAAAAAATGTAGTGAAGTAAAAGTAGAAGTAGGAGAAAAAAATTCTACTCTAGGAAAGTACAGATACCGCATTTCGGTACTTAAGGAACAGTACTTAAGTAGTTCTACTTCGTTACTATACATCTCTGGTATGGGGTGTGTGGGGTGTGGGGGATGTGGGGTACGTATGGGGTGTGTGGGATGTGATGAGTGAATAGGGTGTGTGTGGGGAGTGTATGGGGTGTGTGTGGGGTGCGTATGGGGTGTGTGTGGGGAGTGTGTGGGGAGTGTGTGGGGGGTGTGGGGTGCATGTGGGGTGTTGGGAGTGTATGGGGTGTGTGCGGTGTGATGAGTGTATGGGGTGTGGGGGGTGCATGGGGTCTGTGTGGGGAGTGTATGGGGTGTGTGGGGTGTGATTAGTGTATGGGGAGTGTATGGGGTGTGGGGGGTGCATGGGGTCTGTGTGGGGAGTGTATGGGGTGTGTGGGGTGTGATTAGTGTATGGGGAGTGTATGGGGTGTGGGGGGTGCATGGGGTCTGTGTGGGGAGTGTATGGGGTGTGTGTGTGGGGGGGGGGGTGCGGGATTCTGGAAGAGTCAATGAGCTGGATGAAAGAGCAGGGGGATGAGGATTGCGGGGAATCGTGTTTACCATTGCCATGGTTGCAAGGAACAGAAAGTTTTGTAGAGAATTGAAGCTTGCTGCAGGTTGAGGATCGGCCTTGTCCCTGGCAGACCACCATCTCCTCTCTGTATGAACAGATGATGGGGGGGGGGGTGGGGGGCCCCCGGCGTGTCTCAGGATGTCCCGTGTGTCCAGGCAGAACAAGGCGGTCATTGTCATCCTGCGGATTGTGTGATGGGAAAGGCAGGTGAGGGACTCTGGGACAAAGTGTGTGACAATGGCTTCCTCTGAGGGATCGGTGACGGGACGGTGTAATGGAATCATCCTCACCCCCCCAGGTCTGAGTGCAGCCATTGTGCTGAGGAGTCTCACTTACCACTGTAATGAGGGGCCAAACTCCGGGGGCCACAGTCACACGGGTCTAACATCTCCTCACACAGAGCTCCAGTGATCGAAAGACACAATGTAACCAGAAATGTGACATACAACATGAGGAAGACCCTTCTCTGTTCCCCCATGACCCATCCTTCCCCCTTCCCCCTTCCCTGTGTACAAAGCCAGCTCCAGTAAGACACGGGGTGACCGGTGTGGCGTGGAGGAACCTGAGAGCCCTGACCTCAACCCTACTGAACATCTTTAGGATTAAATGTATATTTACTTTATTATTGGCCTTGGTTTTTGGGATAAGATTTCTAGCTCCATATAGAGTTGGTGTGGAGGAACTCCAGTGTCCTCTACAGAGCCTTGACCTCAACCCTACTGAACATCTTTGGAATAAATTGTAAAGCCAATGGTGAGCCAGGTCTTCTCATCCAACATCAATACCTGACCTCACAAATGGCACAAATTCCCGCAGACACCCTCAAAACCCTATGTAATGTCTTCCCAGAAGAGTGGAGGATGATATAGACACAAATTGTGGAGAACTCCATAAAGTCATTGTTTGACCAGTTTGGTGTGAATCTCAACCCTACTGAACAGCTTTGGTATGTACCGGAACACCAATGGTGAGCCAGGTCTTCTCATCCAACATCAGTGCTAAAACAAAGACAGGAACCCCTGGCTTTTGGTTTCTAGATGGCTGCCCTACATGGTGGACTTTTTCTCCCCCTGTGCCATTAATGACTTTTAACTCCATGGACTTTTGGTTCGATATGTGATCAAGCGCCTGTTAACATTGTGTCATCCAACATCAGTACCTGACCTCATAAATGGGCACACATTCCCACAGGCACCCCTAAAATGTTATAGGAAGCCACCCAAGAGTGGGGCCAGCTCCATAAAGGCATGGTTTGACCAGCTGGTGGGAAAAGAACTCCCGTGTCCTGCAGAGAACCCTGACCCAGGGCCGGTGCTTCCACTAGGCAAACTAGGCGGCCGCCTAGGGCGCACTGCCACCTAGGGTGCAGCCATGGCCAGTGCTACATTCCTCTCCTGTCACCTCCTCATCCCCTGTGGATGTCACCTCTAGAGAGGGGGGCACTTTGTATATGAAGAGGTGTATACAGTTAAAGGGGGGCAGTGTGTATATGAACGGGGTGTAGGGTGTATAGGAAGGGGGGTGTAGGGTTAAAGGGGGCCGTGTGTATATGGGGGTGTAGGGTTAAAGGGGGGCAGTGTGTATATGAAGGGGGTGCAGGGTTAAAGGGGGGCAATGAGTATATGAAGGGGAGTGTAGGGTTGAGGGGGGCAGTGTGTATATGAAGGGGAGTGTAGGGTTGAGGGGGGCAGTGTGTATATGAAGGAGAGTGTAGGGTTGAGGGGGGCAGTGTGTATATGAAGCGGGGTGTAGGGTTGAGGGGGCAGTGTGTATATGAAGGGGGGTGCAGGGTTAAAGGGGGACAGTGTGTATATGAAGGGGAGTGTAGGCTTGAGGGGGGCAGTGTGTATATGAAGGGGAGTGTAGGGTTGAGGGGGGCAGTGTGTATATGAAGGGGAGTGTAGGGTTGAGGGGGGCAGTGTGTATATGAAGGGGAGTGTAGGGTTGAGGGGGGGCAGTGTGTATATGAAGCGGGGTGTAGGGTTGAGGGGGGCAGTGTGTATATGAAGGGGAGTGTAGGGTTGAGGGGGGGCAGTGTGTATATGAAGCGGGGTGTAGGGTTAAAGGGGGGCAGTGTGTATATGAAGGGGTGTGTAGGGTTGAGGGGGGCAGTGTGTATATGAAGGTGGGTGTAGGGTTGAGGGGGGCAGTGTGTATATGAAGGGGAGTGTAGGGTTGGGGGGGGCAGTGTGTATATGAAGCGGGGTGTAGGGTTGAGGGGGGCAGTGTGTATATGAAGCGGGGTGTAGGGTTGAGGGGGGCAGTGTGTATATGAAGGGGGGTGTAGGGTTGAAGGGGGCAGTGTGTATATGAAGGGGGGTGCAGGGTTAAAGGGGGGCAGTGTGTATATGAAGGGGGTGTAGGGTTGAGGGGGCAGTGTGTATATGAAGGGGGGTGTAGGGTTGAAGGGGGCAGTGTGTATATATGAAGGGGGGTGCAGGGTTAAAGGGGGGCAGTGTGTATATGAAGGGGAGTGTAGGGTTGAGGGGGCAGTGTGTATATGAAGGGGGGTGTAGGGTTGAGGCGGGCAGTGTGTATATGAAGGGGGTGTAGGGTTGAGGGGGCAGTGTGTATATAAAGGGGGGTGTAGGGTTGAAGGGGGCAGTGTGTATATGAAGGGGGGTGCAGGGTTAAAGGGGGCAGTGTGTATATGAAGGGGGGTGTAGGGTTGAGGGGGCAGTGTGTATATGAAGGGGGGTGTAGGGTTGAAGGGGGCAGTGTGTATATATGAAGGGGGGTGCAGGGTTAAAGGGGGGCAGTGTGTATATGAAGGGGAGTGTAGGGTTGAGGGGGCAGTGTGTATATGAAGGGGGGTGTAGGGTTGAGGCGGGCAGTGTGTATATGAAGGGGGTGTAGGGTTGAGGGGGCAGTGTGTATATGAAGGGGGGTGTAGGGTTGAGGCGGGCAGTGTGTATATGAAGGGGGTGTAGGGTTGAGGGGGCAGTGTGTATATGAAGGGGGGTGTAGGGTTGAAGGGGGCAGTGTGTATATGAAGGGGGGTGCAGGGTTAAAGGGGGGCAGTGTGTATATGAAGGGGAGTGTAGGGTTGAGGGAGGCAGTGTGTATATGAAGCGGGGTGTAGGGTTGAGGGGGGCAGTGTGTATATAAAGGGGGGTGTAGGGATAAAGGGGGGCAGTGTGTCCAGGAAGGGGGTGTAGGATTAAGGGGGGCAGTGCGTACAGAAAGGGGAGTGTAGAGTTAAAAGGGGAGGTCATTATGTACAGGAAGGGGGCAATGTGTACAGTTTTTTTTTTTTTTTGGCGGGTGGGGGTGCAAGTAGCTGGTCTTGCCTAGGGTGCAAAATAGTCTAGCACCTGGCCTGCCCTGACCTCAACCCTATTGAACACCTTTGTGTTGTATTGGAATGCTGGGCCAGGTCTTCTTTTTTAGTGCCCAGTGTGAGGCCCAACATGTGAGCCAGGACTTCTCATCCTACATCAGTACCTGACCTCAAAAAGGGTATAAATTCCCACAGACACCCTCCAAAATCTTATGGAAAATCTTCCTTCCAACTTCAAAAAGACGTAGTGTGACCAGTTTGTTGTGGAGGAACTCAAGTGTCCTGTACAGAGCCCTGACCTCAACCCTAATGATCACCTATGGGATGACCTGGAACATCGATGGGGAGCCGAGCCAGGTCTTCTCATCCAACACCAGCCCTGTCCTTGTTGGTTAAAGAATATAGGTAATAGGGTCATCCGACCCCAAACTGATATAATATATGGCCTACAGGATGTGAACACTCCTGTAAATGATGGAGTTGAGGTGTCCCAAGTGAAGGGTCCTGGTAATACTCCATCATACAAAGACATTGTAGACAATCGTGCTCCTCCGATCTTGTGGTAACAGTTTGGTGAAGACCTTTTTCTGTTCCTCCATGACTGTGAACCCCCCCCCCCCCCCCCCCCGTGTACAAGACCAGTTCCATAAAGACATGGTTTGACCAGTTTGGTGTGGAGGAACTTGAGTGTCCTCAACCCTACTGAACACTGAGCCAAGTCTTTTGTAATGCCCAATGTGAGACCCAACATGTGGGCTAGGACTTCTCATCCTACATCAGTACCTGACCTCACAAAGGGTATAAATTCCCACAGACACCCTCCAAAATCTTATGGAAAATCTTCCTTAAAGACTGGAGGATGTTAAAGGCCACAAAGTGGACAACTCAATGTTAAAGGCTATTGGGGAACCCAATAATAATGGCCATCGTTTTATATGGAATGTGATGAACACCTTTGTGGTGAATTGGATCACCAATGATGAGGTCTTCTCATCCAACATCATTATCTGACCTCAAAAAGGGGCACAAATTCTCACAGACACCCTCCAATTTCTTCCCACCAAAAGCCTTCCCAGGAGACTGGAGGGTGTTATAAATAAAAAGCGGGGGAAATATCATATTAATGTCCATGAGGGGACCACCCATCAATGGGGGAGGGGGTCAACTCCATGTTAACAGCCAGGAATGTAAATGTATTTTATTGGGATTTTATGTGATAGACGACACAAAGTGGCCATAATTGTGAAGTGGAAGGAAAATGATAAATGATACAAATAAATCTGTGAAAAGTGTGGCTGCATTTGTATTCACCCCCCTTTACTCTGATACCCCCCCTAACTAAAATCTAGTGGAACCAATTACCTTCAGAAGTCACCTAATTAGTAAATAGAGTCCACCTGTGTGTCATTTAATCTTAGTATAACTACAGCTGTTCTGTGGAGCCCTCAGAGGTTTGTTAGAGATCCTTAGTGAACAAACAGCATCATGAAGGCCAAGGAACACCCCAGACAGGTCAGGGATGGAGAAGTGTAAAGCAGGGTTTGGTTATAAAAAAATCTCCCAAGCTTTGACCATCTCACGGAGCGCTGTTCAATCCATCATGGGAAAATGGAAAGAGTATGGCACAACTGCAACCCTACCAAGACATGGCCGTCCACCTAAACTGACCGGCCAGGCCCCTACCAAGACATGGCCCTCCACCTAAACTGACCGGCTAGGCCCCTACCAAGACATGGCCGTCCACCTAAACTGACCGGCCGGGCCCCTACCAAGACATGGCCCTCCACCTAAACTAACCGGCTGGGCCCCTACCAAGACATGGCCGTCCACCTAAACTGACCGGCCGGGCCCCTACCAAGACATGACCGTCCACTTAAACTGACCGGCTGGGCCCCTACCAAGACATGGCCGTCCACCTAAACTGACCGGCTGGGCCCCTACCAAGACATGGCCCTCCACCTAAACTAACCGGCTGGGCCCCTACCAAGACATGGCCGTCCACCTAAACTGACCGGCCGGGCCCCTACCAAGACATGGCCCTCCACCTAAACTGACCGGCTGGGCCCCTACCAAGACATGGCCCTCCACCTAAACTGACCGGCCGGGCCCCTACCAAGACATGACCGTCCACTTAAACTGACCGGCTGGGCCCCTACCAAGACATGGCCGTCCACCTAAACTGACCGGCCGGGCCCCTACCAAGACATGACCGTCCACTTAAACTGACCGGTTGGGCCCCTACCAAGACATGGCCGTCCACCTAAACTGAACAGTTGGGCAAGGAGAGCATTCATCAGAGAAGCAGCCAAGAGGCCCATGGGAACTCTGGAGGAGCTGCAGAGATCCACAGCTCAGGTGGGAGAATCTGTCCACAGGACAACTATTAGTCGTGCGCTCCACAAATCTGCCCTTTATGGAAGAGTGAGAAGAAGAAAGTCAATGTTGAAAGAAAGCCATAAAGAAGTCCCATTTGCAGTTTGGGAGAAGCCATGTGGGGGACACAGCAAACATGTGGGGGGAGGAGCTCTGCTCAAAGGAGACCAAAATTCAACTTTTTAGCTTAAAAGCAAAACGCTATGTGTGGGGGAAAACTAACACTGCACATCACCCTGACCACACCATCCCCACCGTGAAACATGGTGGTGGCAGCATCATGGTGTGGGGATGCTTTTCTTCAGCAGGGACAGGGAAGCTGGTTAGAGTTGATGGGAAGATGGGTGGAGCCAAATACAGGACAATCTTAGAAGAAAAGACTTGAGACTGGGGCGGAGGTTCACCTTCCAGCAGGACAACGACCTGAAACATCCAACCAGAGCTACAATGGAATGGTTTACATCAAAGCATATTCATGTGTTAGAATGGCCCAGTCAGGGCCCGTGCTAGACTATTTTGCGCCCTAGGCAAGGCCAGCTACTTGCACCCCCCCCTCAAAAGAAAAAAAAAACTCTACACATTTCCCCCCTTTCCTGCACATACAGTCAGGTCCATAAATATTGGGACATGGACACAATTCTAATCTTTTTGGCTCTATACACCACCACAATGGATTTTAAATGAAACAAACAAGATGTGCTTTACCTGCAGACTTTCAGCTTTAATTTGAGGGTATTTACATCCAAATCAGGTGAACGGTGTAGGAATTACAACAGTTTGTATATGTGCCTCCCACTTTTTAAGGGACCAAAAGTAATGGGACAGATAAACAATCATAAATCAAACTTTCAATTTTTAATACTTGGTTGCAAATCCTTTGCAGTCAATTACAGCCTGAAGTCTGGAATGCATAGACATCACCAGACGCTGAGTTTCATCCCTGGTGATGCTCTGCCAGGCCTCTACTGCAACTGTCTTCAGTTCCTGCTTGTTCTTGGGGCATTTTCCCTTCAGTTTTGTCTTTAGCAAGTGAAATGCATGCTCAATCGATTCAGGTCAGGTGATTGACTTGGCCATTGCATAACATTCCACTTCTTTCCATTAAAAAACTCTTTGGTTGCTTTCGCAGTATGCTTCGGGTCATTGTCCATCTGCACTGTGAAGCGCCGTCCAATGAGTTCTGAAGCATTTGGCTGAATATGAGCAGATAATATTCCCCGAAACACTTCAGAATTCATCCTGCTGCTTCTGTCAGCAGTCACATCATCAATAAATACAAGAGAACCAGTTCCATTGGCAGCCATACATGCCCACGCCATGACACTACCACCACCATGCTTCACTGATGAGGTGGTATGCTTTGGATCATGAGCAGTTCCTTTCCTTCTCCATACTCTTCTCTTCCCATCACTCTGGTACAAGTTGATCTTGGTTTCATCTGTCCATAGGATGTTGTTCCAGAACTGTGAAGGATTTTTTAGATGTTGTTTGGCAAACTCTAATCTGGCCTTCCTGTTTTTGAGGCTCACCAATGGTTTACATCTTGTGGTGAACCCTCTGTGTTCACTCTGGTGAAGTCTTCTCTTGATTGTTGACTTTGACACACATACACCTACCTCCTGGAGAGTGTTCCTGGTCTGACACACATACACCTACCTCCTGGAGAGTGATCTTGATCTGGCACACATACACCTACCTCCTGGAGAGTGATCTTGATCTGGCACACATACACCTCCCTCCTGGAGAGTGATCTTGATCTGGCACACATACACCTACCTCCTGGAGAGTGTTCTTGATCTGGCACACATACACCTACCTCCTGGAGAGTGTTCTGGATCTGACACACATACACCTACCTCCTGGAGAGTGTTCTTGATCTGACACACATACACTTACCTCCTGGAGAGTGTTCTTGATCTGGCCAACTGTTGTGAAGGGTGTTTTCTTCACCAGGGAAAGAATTCTTCGGTCATCCTCCACAGTTGTTTTCCGTGGTCTTCCAGGTCTTTTGGTGTTGCTGAGCTCACCGGTGCGTTCTTTCTTTTTAAGGATGTTCCAAACAGTTGATTTGGCCACACCTAATGTTTTTGCTATCTCTCTGATTGGTTTGTTTTGTTTTTTCAGCCTGATGATGGCTTGCTTCACTGATAGTGACAGCTCTTTGGATCTCATATTGAGAGTTGACAGCAACAGATTCCAAATGCAAATAGCACACTTGAAATGAGCTCTGGACCTTTTATCTGCTCCTTGTAAATTGGATAACGAGGGAATAACACACACCTGGCCATGGAACAGCTGAGCAGCCAATTGTCCCATTACTTTTGGTCCCTTCAAAAGTGGGAGGCACATATACAAACTGTTGTAATTCCTACACCGTTCACCTGATTTGGACGTAAATACCCTCAAATTAAAGCTGAAAGTCTGCAGTTAAAGCACATCTTGTTTGTTTCATTTCAAATCTATTGTGGTGATGTATAGAGCCAAAAAGATTAGAATTGTGTCCATGTCCCAATATTTATGGACCTGACTGTAATGCCCCCCCTTTGAACCCTCCTTACTGTATACACTGCCCCCTTTAATTCAACACCCCCCTTCCTACACACACTGCCCCCCTTTAATGCTACACCCCCCTTTAACCCTACACCCCCTTCCTATACACACTGCCCTCCTTTAAACCTACACCCCCTTCCTATACACACCGCCCCCCTTTAACCCTACACCCCCCTTCCTATACACACTGCCCCCCTTTAACCCTACATCCCCATTCCTGTACACACTGCCCCCTTTAACCACACACCCCCTTCCTATATCCTACACCCCCTTCCTATACACACTGTCCCCCTTTATCCCTACACCCCCTTCCTATACACACTGCCACCCTTTAACCCTACACCCCCTCCTATACACACTGCCCCCCTTTATTCCTACACCCCTCTTCCTATACAGACTGCTCCCCTTTAACCCTACACACCCCTTCCTATACACACTGCCCCCTTTAACCCTACACCCCCTTCCTATACACACTGCCCCCCTTTAACCCTACATCCCACTTCCTGTACACACTGCCCCATTTAACCCTACACCCCCTTCCTACACACACTGCCCACCTTCCTATACACACTGCCCCCCTTTAACCCTATACCCCCTTCCTATACACACTGACCCCCTTTAACCCTACACCCCCCTTCCTGTACACACTGCCCCCTCTCTAGAGGTGACATCCACCTGGGAAGAGGAGTTGACAGAAGAAGAATGTGACAATGGCCATAGCTGCACCCTAGGTAGCAGTGCGCCCTAGGCGGCTGCCTAGTTCGCCTAGTGGTAGCACCGGCCCTGGGCCCAGTCACAGTCCAGAACTAAATCACATTGAGAATCTGTGGCAAGACTTGAAAATTGCTGTTCACAGATGCTCTCCATCCAATCTGACAGAGACGAGATATTATGCAAAGAAGAATGGGCAGAAATGTCCTCTCTAGATGTGCAAAGCTGGTAGAGACATCCCCAAAAAGACTTGCAGCTGTAATTGCAGGGAAAGGCGGAGCTACAAAGTATTGACTCCGGGGGGTGAATACCAATGCAGCCACACTTTTCACAGATTTATTTGTATCATTTTCCTTCCACTTCACAATTATGGCCACTTTGTGTCGGTCTATCACATAAAATCCCAATAAAATACATTTACATTTTTGGTTGTAACATGACAAAATGTGGGGAATTTTAAGGGGTGTGAATACTTTTTTAAGGCTCTGTATATCAGATTTAATATTACCCCATAGATCAGATATGTGTTACAATCTGTCATTACAACACTAAAAGAAGTTTCCTCCGCCATTCTATAGAAATTGTTGCCTGTGACATCACCCAGATACAATGTGACGTCACCCAGATACACTATGACATCACCCAGATACACTGTGACATCACCCAGATACACCATGACATCACCCAGATGCACCGTGATATCACCCAGATACAATGTGACATCACCCAGATGCACCGTGATATCACCCAGATACAATGTGACATCAACCAGATACACCGTGACATCACCCAGATACAATGTGACATCACCCAGATACAATGTGACATCAACCAGATACAATGTGACATCACAGATGTAGAGATATCACTCAGTGAGATCATCCAGGCAGATGATGACATCACTCAGATACAGTATGAGGTACGGGGAACTGATTCCCATCCAATGTTCATCCTGTGATTTCCGCCTCAGTCCACAAATAGTAACACAATAAATCTTCCTGTGAATTCCCCGCTTTCCTCCTGCGGATAAACTTCCTGTTTTTTTGGTTTCACTGATTGGCAGCGTATCCTGATCCCACGCAGATCAGAGGGGGACACGGGGGGCTCTTCTCTGTACGGATCTGCACTGTCACCGGTGACACCACGCCGATCTCTTCATCCAAATCCCTGCAAACCATCCATGACGTATATAGAAAGCCAAGAGAGAGGTTTTCATGTTATCAATAACAACATCTGAGCCTCCTCTATTGCCTCCTCTCTGCTCACTCCTGAGAGATTAGGAAGCAGAAACGTCTCCCAGATCAGGAGGTGATCTCTACATTGGTAGAAGGGGATCCCTAGATTGGCAGGAGGAGATCCCCACATTGGCAGGAGGGGTTCTCGACATTGGCAGGAGGAGATCCCCACATTGGCAGGAGGGGAGCTCTACATTGGCAGGAGGGGAACCCCACATTGGCAGGAGGTGATCCCTACATTGGCAGGAGGGGATCTCTAAATTGGCAGGAGGGTATCCCCAGATTAGCAGGAGGTGATCCCTACATTGGCAGGAGGGTATCCCCAGATTAGCAGGAGGGGATCTCTACATTGGCAAGGGGGGATCCCTACATTGGCAGGAGGGTATCCCCAGATTAGCAAGGGGGATTCCCACATTGGCAGGAGGGGATCTCTACATTGGCAGGAGGGGATCCCCACATTGGCAGGGGGGATCCCTACATTGGCAGGAGGGTATCCCCAGATTAGCAGGGGGGATTCCCACATTGGCAGAGGGGGTCTCTACATTGGTCTCTACATTGGCAGCAGGGGATCCCCACATTGGCAGGAGGGGATCTCTACATTGGCAGGAGGGGATTCCTACATTGGCAGGAGGGTATCCCCAGATTAGCAGGAGGGGATCTCTACATTGGCAGTAGGGGATCCCCACATTGGCAGGGGGGATCCCTACATTGGCAGGAGGGTATCCCCAGATTAACAGGGGGGGATTTCCACATTGGCAGGAGGGGATCTCTAAACTGGCAGGAGGGGATCCCCACATTGGCAGGAGGGGATCACTACATTGGCAGGAGGAGATCTCCACATTGGCTGGAGGGGATCCCCACATTGGCAGGAGGGGATCCCTACATTGGCAGGAAGGGATCCCCACATTGGCAGGAGGGGTTCTCTACATTGGCAGGAGGGGTTCTCTACATTGGCAGGAGGGGATCCCCACATTGGCAGGGGGTATCTCTACATTGATAGGAGGGGATTCCCACATTAGCAGGAGGGGACCCCCACTTTAGCAGGTGGGGGATCCCCACATTGGCAGGAGGGGATCTCACATTGGCAAGAGGGGATCCCCACATTGGCAGGATATCCATATAGAACATCAGAGGAATGCATAGTAAGGGGTGAGGGTGGACAGCCACAGAGAAGTTTGCAACTTCAGTATTCTGGTGGGAGGACTGACCAAATAAAATGTATCCAAACAAAGCCAAAACTATTTATTTTTTTTTTTGTATACAAACTTTTATTGAAAAAAGGAATATGGTGGTACAAAGAAAGTTGGCAAATTGTCATAACCAACATTGGTATCACATCGGGTTTACAAAAAATAATTCTTCCTAAACATTCTCTTTTAATCTTAATTAGATAAAGCATTGTGAGGTCAGGTCAGGTACGGGGGGGGGGGGGGGGGGGGGATGTCAAATAAAGAACAAAGACTTACAGATTTGAAACAACATCAATGAAATTGTAGAGTGAGTTTAACATATAATATAATCCATAGTTTAAAAATTCAGAAGGGTAACAAAGTATCGAATGAATAAGAATTGATGTATTTATATCTCCAGTATCAGTAGATTGAAAAAATAATTCTGAGTAACAAATGGGTTCCCTTTGTATGAAACTGCATAGAATTATAGAGGTGTGAAAGATTTTTTCCATAATATCGATTGAATTTAGTCTTGCTGTAAGTTGGGAGATAGGGAAAGAATCCGATTTGCAATGTATGGCGATCAGCCATTGTATAGCTGCAGAAATTGTATGAATTAGTCTAGTTTGTGGTATGGAGAGGTTTATTTTAGGGGTAAATAGCAGACAGTTAGGGAGAGACAGTCTGATATTATTATCTGAGATCTTTGATGCGAAGATTTCTAACAATGAATTAAATTTTACCACAATTCCAAGAAATATGTGTGAAGGATCCTGGAGAGGAACGACCTCTGAAGCAATTAGGAGTGGATGGAAAAATAGCGTGTAATTTTATGGGTGTAAAGTAGGGATCGACCGATTATCGGCGTTTTGAATGCTTTTAAGGGCAGAGGAGGGGGTTGGGGTCTTTTAGACCCCCCAGATCCCTCCACAAGAGTACCTGTCAAAAAAAATAAATAAAAAATAAAACATTTTTTTTTAACCACTTCCCGACCAACCGCCGCCTTTTAACTGCGACAGGCTGGCTCTCCTGGTCTACGTCGGTCACATGCGGGAAGCTAGGCAGCAGGGAAGCCGATGCACCGGTCAGGCGGCTCCGATTGCCTCTTGACACCCACGATCGCTCCCCGCTGAGAGAGAAGGACGGTCGAATGTTGTAAACACAGCCAACCATCCTTCTCCCTGGAACGATCACAGAGTGCCTGTGATCCTTCTATATAGGATCACAACTCTCTATGGTCATTTCAGAAGCCACGCCCCCCACAGTTGGAATCACTCCCCCTAGGCTCACATTTAACTCCTTGATCACCTATACTGTTAACCCCTTCCCTGCCAGTGTCATTATTACAGTAACAGTGCATATTTTTAGCACTGATTACTGTAGTAATGTCACTGGTCCCCCCAAAAGTGTCAAAAATGTCAGTTAGGGGTCCGATCTGTCCGCCGCAATGTCGCAGTCCCGCTAAAAATCGCATAGAAGAAAACAAATTGGGCTAAAATGTTAAAAAAAAAAATTTATTTTTAAATTTTTTTTGAGAATTTCATATAAAAAAAATTGAAAATATTTTTTTTTTCTAAATTGTCACATTTTTTTGTTTATAGCACAAAAAATAAAAATCGCACAGGTGATGAAATACCACCAAAAGAAAGCTCTGTTTGTGGGGAAAAAAGGACAACAATTTTATTTAGGTACAGCGTCGCACGACCGCACAATTGTCAGTTAAATTAACGGCAGTGCCGAACCGCAAAATATGGCCTGGTCATTAAGGGGGAAAATCCTTCCGGTCCAGAAGTGGTTGAAGATGTAAAACTGTTTAATGGGATATTTTTGGTACGTAGAATTGTGGTCACGGAGAACGGATTGTTTTTCAAATTGTATCCAACGGGATTTTGGAATTCGGGATATGCCCGAAACGATTTATTTTTTTCATAGTTGTGGACGGAGTAGGAAAGGAGTAGAACCCCTGCCAGGTCTTTATTGCTGTCTGTGTCCCCACCAGAAAGATTCACCCACTCTGTTTGTCCTGGTGTCACCAATACAGGAAGTGATGGGAAATCCAAAATATTACAGTTGTCACCAGAACAGGAATGGAGGGTAAATCTTTCAATTGGGACACTTGCTCTGGTGTTCTGGTACACCAGGGGGGGGGGGGGGACGAGTTCCTTTACTGTGGAGAGATTTCTTCAAGACAGGCAGTGAATGGACATAAAATGGGACAAAAATAAAACCTGGGAGTTTTACCATCCCCCACGCCACTCTAAAATTAAGAAAAAAATATGGTTTTGGTTTAGCACAGCTAAATGGCAGAAATAATCAGGCTGCCATTGCTCACCTCCTGAAAATGCAGCTTACTGGCTGTCTCTGACATCAGGGTTTCCTGTGCCAGTTTCAGGGAACAATCATGCAGCCAGTGAAGTCCCAACTTTGGATCTGGAGTCAGTATTGGTATCACCTGTATACATTGCGACAGCGCGATCAGCAACGTATGTAAGGTGAGAGCAGCCAATCAGAGTGCAGATCCCTGTTACTGGAAGAGCTGATGGGTGATTTCTGATTGTACATCATGCTGAGCGAGACGGGCGATGTGCAGAGTTCTTATTTTCTGTATTATGAGTAATAAAAGTAATAACAACAATAATATTAATGGCAATAAGTATAATAATTATAATATTAGTAATAATGATGATAATATTAACAAAAATAATAATAATAGTAATAACAATAATAATAACAAAAACAATAATATTAATGTCAATAAATATAATAATTACAGTAAACCCCCCTCCATTGCGGGGGTTACGTTCCGGACCCAGCCGCGAAAAGTGAAATTCCGCGAAATAGAAAAACCCTATTACAATGCATTGTAGGCATGTTTTTTTTTTACTGTCACTGTACGTGTAAAAGCATTTTAAGGTCTTTAAACACACTTTTAAAACAATAGAAACTCATTTACACACATAAAAGATACTGAGAGACATAATAAGAGCTATGGAAAACACAAAAATATTTCATTTTTAATGATTTATATAGTAAAATAACATTACAAAAGAAAACGTGAATTACCAGGACCGCAAAAATTGAACCGCGATGGAGCGGGGGATTACTGTATAATATTAGTAATAATGATGGGATCAACAATAATGGTAATAAGTATAATACTAGTAATATTAATACTAATAATAACAGTAAGAATAACATTAGTAATTATAAGAAGACTAATTACAACCACAACAACAACAATGGCAATAAGTATAATAATAATAATAATAATAATAATAATATTGATGATGATATTACTTATAACAACAACAATAATATTGGCAATAAATTTAGTAAGTATAATATTAGTATAATTAATAACAATAAGACAAATAGCATCAACAGCAATAATGGCAAGAAGTGTAATAATTCTACAACAATATTGATAATAAGTATAGTAAGTATAATACTTGTAATATTAATAGTAATAACAATTGTATTAATAACAACAATAATAATAATAATAATGATGATAAAAATAATAATAATGGTAATAAGTATAATACTAGTAATATACTACTAATAATAGTAAGAATGACAATAGTAATAATAATAAGAACATCAATAATGGCAATAAGTGTAATAATTATAATATTAATAATGGTAATAATAGGATTTCTGAGCAGTTCTCCCTGCTGGGGGCGCTGTACTATGTGACGGATCCATTGTTGGCGGGTTATCAGATGTGGAGCTCAGACAGTTTTGTGGTATTTCCTGGTAACACCCAACCAGAGGAATCCGGAGTATTAATAGAGGGCGACAGCGGGGAGGATTAACCCTTCACTGTCCTATGAGAGAGACACCAACTCCCCACCCCCACCACAAATGTCCTCTACTGTATATATGTGCTGTGTGTATATACTGTATATATGTGCTGTGTGTATATACTGTATATATGGGCTGTGTGTGTATATACTGTATATATGGGCTGTGTGTGTATATACTATATATATGGGCTGTGTGTATATACTGTATATATGTGCTGTGTGTATATATAACTATATATATATAATAAAGGATTGCTGATGGTGGTATAATGCTGCTTCATATTCAAATGTTTGTTGCAGATCTCCACGCTCTCCTTTGCAGGGGTGAGGGATCCTCTGCCCCCCTTTGCAGGGTGAGGGGTCCTCTGTCCTCCTTTGCAGGGTGAGGGGTCCTCTGTCCCCCTTTGCAGGGTGAGGAGTTCTCTGTCTTCCTTTGCAGGGTGAGGGGTCATCTGTCCCCCCTTTGCAGGGTGAGGGGTCCTTTATTTGCAGGGTGAGGGGTCATCTGCCCCCCTTTGCAGGGGCAGGGGTCCTCTGTCCCCCTTTGCAGGGTGAGGGGTCATTTGTCCGGTCATCTGCCCCCCTTTGCAGGGTGAAGGTTCCTCTGTCCCCCTTTGCAGGGTGAGGGGTCCTCTGTCCCCCTTTGCAGGGTGAGGGGTCCTCTGTCCTCCTTTGCAGGTTGAGGGTTCCTCTGTCCTCTTTTGCAAGGTGAGGGGTCTTCTGCCCCCCTTTGCAGGGTGAGGGGTCCTCTGTCCTCCTTTACAGGGTGAGGGGTCCTCTGTCCCCCTTTGCAGGGTGAGGAGTCCTCTGTCCTCCTTTGCAGGGTGAGGGGTCATCTGTCCCCCTTTGCAGGATGAGGGGTCCTTTATTTGCAGGGTGAGGGGTCATCTACCCCCCTTTGCAGGATGAGGGGTCCTCTGTCCCCCTTTGCAGGGTGAGGGGTCCTCTGTCCTCCTTTGCAGGGTGAGGGGTCCTCTGTCCCCCTTTGCAGGGTGAGGGGTCCTCTGTCCCCCTTTGCAGGGTGAAGAGTCCTCTGTCCCCCTTTGCAGGGTGAGGGGTCCTCTGTCCCCCTTTGCAGGGTGAGGGGTCCTCTGTCCCCCTTTGCAGGGTGAAGAGTCCTCTGCCCCCCTTAATATATATGATGTGTAATGTGCCCCCTCCCCTCCCCCGTACTGAAAGGTTTGGACCCCCTGGCTGTAGAAGCTGGAAATCCCAGCACTGCCCCCTACTGAAGAGATCCGAAATTACACCTTCCTGTCATCACATCACAACCTTTCCCACAATACATCTACAGGAGAGAGCAATGTCATAGGGGTGTAGTAGAGGAGTAGTCAGGGTGTAGCAGGGGTGTTGTAGTGTAGTAGGGGTATAGTAATGGTGTAGTAGTGGTGTAGTAGGGTTGTAGTAGGGGTATAGAAGTGGTGTAGTAGGGATATAGAAATGGTGTAGTAGAGGTGTAGTAGGGGTATAGAAATGGTGTAGTAGAGGTGTAGTGATGGTGTAGGGGTATGGAAGTGGTGTAGTAGAGGTGTAGCAGTGTAGTAGGGGTATAGAAGTGGTGCAGTAGGGGTATAGAAGTGGGGCAGTAGGGGTATAGAAGTGGTGTAGTAGGGATATAGAAGTGGTGTAGTAGTGGTGTAGTAGAGGTGTAGTAGAGGTGTAGTAGTAGTGTAGTAGGGGTATAGAATTGGTGTAGTAGAGGTAGTGGTGTAGTGGAGTAGTGGTGTCCACCTCAGTGATATCCAGCTTCTAGAGGGACCCCACAGGTCTGGTATATACAGAGTTGATCCAAGCTGTATCTATGTAGAAATATCCGTTCTGTAAGTTGTTGGATATTTCGGGGACTTTTTGGGGTTTTATTTCTCACCTGAACCCCGAACTTTCTAAATGAAGAAAGATAAACATGAAAGATTTGAGAGGTATTTGGTAGATTGTATGATGGGGGAGGGAAGAGGACCTGTCCCGCACATTCTCCGCACTCTGTGTAATCACTCAGTAGGAAGTTTGCTGGGACTGTCTAGACAATGGGCAGCGGGCGATAAGGCGGGTTCCTGGGAGGGGGGGGAGGGGGGACCAGGATCTGTCGTTAGGAAGGAAACGTCAGGTCCCTGTAAGCTCTGGGCACTCCAGATACCGGCCTCCGCCTTTGTTCGCACACATTCCTCTGGACGCCAACTCTCCCCCACCCAGAACCCTCACGTCCGCAGCCCTCAGCTCCAAAACAATCCTGGCGGCGGCGGGATGATGCTGGGCTGGTGGTCAGCTGACCCCCACCCGGCGCAGAGGAAACCGCGGGGCGCTGCTGATATTCCCGCCGTCCAACAAACATTCTCTGTGTGTTTTAGTAACCAAAAATAGCCCGAAAAGTGTAATTCGATGTCTCTGAAAAGTCGCCCACCGCCGCGATTTCTCACCCACCTGGAGAGTGTTGTATCTGCCATAGACACAGCCTTCCAGGTGTCCACCCTTCTCCTTTACTAGAGGAAAATAGGACCCTATAAAGACACCGGGGGGGGCCCTGGGGGACCCCAAATAGTTTCTTCCCAGGCACAGGACAGTGTAAATGTAATATATACATAATATATATGTTTGTATACGTTCAGCTTTTCTGCAGTCTGCACTGTACACAGAGCCCCGTTCCTGCAAAGACCAGGAAAACATCTGGAAGGCTTCCGCTCCTCATACTGATTTGAGTCCCAGGTTTCGAGTGCCCAGGTTTCAAATACCAACAAAAAAAAGCTATTTGTCTGATATAAATGTAAGTTGTGTACATTGTTGCATGGCCGTGCAAGGAACAGTTAGGAAGTGGGAACCAGGACTGGGATCAGGAACAAGCGGAGCAGATATGAGGCAGCAGGGTAAAGGATCAGGCAGGACTTGGGCAACCATGTATCTGGCTAGCAGGCAAAACACAGACATAAGAGGGAAGTGAAGAGGAAGGACTAAATACCCTCCTAGCAGCCAGCATCAGATGAAGGCTAGTTGCTGGGAGACACTGAACTGAAGAGGAAGGACTAAATATCCTCCTAGCAGCCAGCATCAGATGAAGGCTAGTTGCTGGGAGACACCTGCTGGTGGACACCAGAACTACAACCTTCTGGTGCAGGAACCACAGTGCCACCAGCAAGTGATCCAGTTCCTGACAGGTTTAGGATTATTTGATTGCATGCTCCTGGGGTTACAGAATGATATTTAAATTCTTTTGTCTTTGTTTCAGCTTTCGGCATCACTCAGAAGTCGGTGACTCGAAGGCATCTCAGCAAACGGACCCCACACAGGGATACCACCTACATTTCCACCACTTTCACCGAAGGAGGAAACCAGACCCCCTTGTCTGTGACTAATAACACCAACGTGTCCGACATCACTGAGAATCCCACCACTTCCACCACCGACCTGGATATTGGACTCACAAACACTGAGGGAACTGGATCTGTCACTAAGGATTCTGGTAATAAAACGTATTCTAATGGGATGACTCAAGTGTCTGTTACCAGAGCAAAGGATTCTGGGAACACAACGCAAGGCTCTGTCACCATGACACAGGATTCTGCAAATTCCACCGAGACCTCTGCGATTCAAAAAACGGATTTGGAGATTTCTGCCTCCACCACCTACCCTCTGCAGACCCCTTCTTATTTGGTGACTACCTATCCATCCCCTACATCTCACCAGGCTTCAGAATTTTCAGCCCCATTCACTAGTACTCCAGTTACAGCTCCAAACACAACAAGCAACCTCCAAGGGACCGATGTTCCATCTAGCGAGTCCACATCTGTGTCATCTTCACCGACTTCCACCAACTCTTCATTGTCCACCTTTCCAGCTTCCTCCAGCCAGTCGCCATCTTCTCCTTCTGAAGACACAGGAACTGTTTTCAACCAGTCTTCATCTGATGCTTCTTCTTCTTCTCCTATTCCTTCCACAATGGTGTCTTCATCATTCTCAACCTTCCCCACCTTCCCCCCTGAGCCTTCATCAACATTCACCTCCACAAAGTCTTCTGCCCCACAGACCACCCTTCTAACGACTCCCGAACTTCCATTTTTGTCCTCTTCACCTTCTGTACCACCATCTTTACACACAATTTCCTTCACTGATGATGTTATAGGATCAAGCGCCTCCTATAGGACTTCTTTACCACCAGCTAGGACTGACCAAACCTCTGAGACCTATAACATTTCCACAACAACTGACCTTAGAGAGTCCCATACCACAGAAACTGATCAGAGGTTCCTTGATGAGACAACAACAGCATTCATAGACCTAGTAACGACCTTGAGGACCATTGTGGAGACTTCAACGTCAGTTACTTCTCTCGAAGACAGAGGAGCCCCAAACATCACAACAACGCATGTAACCGAGCCTTCAGCTCAGCCAACTAGTCCAATTCCGTTGACCACTTCCAGAAATCTGCCGATCCCGTCACCATATTTTACCACGCAAGGGCCTGTCCGAGATATTCCCGAGACTACAAGACCAGCATTGACCACTGGTGACCCCAACAAGCAGGTGACTTCCATCAGAACAACCAGCATGGACATAAGGACTGTAATGCCAAAAGTGGAGACCACTGTCAGTAATAAGGAGAAGAAGGTGCCGGCACACACCACAACACAACCCAGTGTAGTCACTGTCCAATATTCCACCACCACAGCAACTATTCCTCCAACTCCAGCCGCACCGCCCAGCCCAACCCTGCCAGCACCAGGTATGGCACTGAATGATTCTCTATGTATTATATACACAGCAGAACTTCACAGAAATGTCTTCCTAACAGTTTTCCCATTTCCATAGTCAGCGTCTGTTCCCCAAACCCGTGCCACAACGGCGGAAAATGCGTACAGCGTGGTCACCGGAGAGACTACAGATGTGAGTGTCCCGCGGCCTGGCAGGGGCAGCAGTGTGACAGAGGTAAGTTCTCCGCAGTCAATGCTTCATTCTTACATTTCTAGGTGAAAAGACAAATGTGGGCCCGATGGTCAAACGTAGAAGACTCTCTAGACGTAGAAGACTCTCTAGACGTAGAAGACTCTCTAGGCATAGAAGACTCTCTAGATGTAGAAGACTCTCTAGATGTAGAAGACTCTCTAGGCGTAGAAGACTCTCTAGGCGTAGAAGACTCTCTAAACGTAGAAGACTCTCTAGACATAGAAGACTCTCTAGACGTAGAAGACTCTCTAGGTGTAAAAGACTCTCTAGATGTAGAAGACTCTCTAGATGTAGAAGACCCTCTAGACATAGAAGACTCTCTAGACGTAGAAGACTCTCTAGACGTAGAAGACTCTCTAGGCGTAGAAGACTCTCTAGACGTAGAAGACTCTCTAGGCGTAGAAGACTCTCTAGACGTAGAAGACTCTCTAGAGATGTAGAAGATTCTCTAGACATAGAAGACTCTCTAGACGTAGAAGACTCTCTAGACGTAGAAGACTCTCTAGGCATAGAAGACTCTCTAGACGTAGAAGACTCTCTAGGCGTAGAAGACTCTCTAGACGTAGAAGACTCTCTAGAGATGTAGAAGACTCTCTAGACGTAGAAGACGCAGAAACTCATTAATTGCAGAAAATATTTTTTGACTGTTTTAGACTTTTTTTGGGGTTCATTTTAACCTCTTCCCGACGGCCTCATGGTGGGTGGGCTTTAAGTCTGAGAGGGTGCATATATGCGGCCCTGTGTAAACACAAAACTGTGCTGAGGGCCCACACCCTGCGTGTTCCCAACACAGTCACTTTATTTTCATTTTAATCTCCGGGGGCCTCATATTTTAGAAAATACATAAAATGTTGGGGCTTTTTAAGAAATTTTATGGCCAAAAATGCAGATTTTAGATGTGTGCAAAAATGAAAAAATGTCTCCAGATCAGAACTGGATAATGGCCCATGGTTCTGGAATGGTCTGGGAGTGGTCCTGTAAAAGTCTGGGAATGGTTCTAGAATGGCCTGGGAATAGTCCTGGAATGGTCTGGGAATGGTTGTGGAATGGTCTGGAAACGGTCCTGGAATGGTTCTGGAATCGTCTGCAAATGATTCTGGAATGTGCTGGAAATGGTTTTTGGAATGATTTGGAATGGCCTGATAATGATTCTGGAATGTGCTGGGAATGGTTGTGGAATTGACTGGGAATGGTCCTGGAATGGTTCTGGAATGGTCTGATAATAATTCTGAAATGTGCTGGGAATGGTTCTTGGAATGGTCTGGTAATGGTTCTGGAATGATCTGCAAATGGTTCTGGAATGTGCTTGGAATGCTTCTTGGAATGGTCTGGGAATGGTTCTGGGATGGTCTGATAATAATTCTGAAATGTGCTGGGAATGGTTCTTGGAATGGTCTGGTAATGGTTCTGGAATGATCTGCAAATGGTTTTAGAAGGGTCTAGGAATGGTTCTGGAATGGTCTGTAAATGGACCTGGAATGATCTGCAAATGGTTCTGGAATGGTCTGGTAATGGTCCTGGAATGCTCTGATAATGGTTCTGGAAATGGTTCTATAATGTTCTGGGAATGGTCCTGCAGTTGTTCTGGAATGGTCTGAGACTGGTCCTGGAAATGTCTGGGACTGGTCTGGGAATGGCTCTGGAATGGTCTGAGAATGGTCCTTGAATTGCCTAGGACTTTTAGTGGCTCTGGAATGGTCCTGTAATAGTCTGGGACTGGTCTGGGAATGGCTCTGGAATGGTCTGGGAATGGTCCTGGAATTGTCTGGGAATGGCTCTGGAATGATCTGGGAATAGTTCTGGAATTATTTTGGAACTGTTCTGAAATGGGGTGTCCAACCAACTGATACAGGTGTTATAGTCAGCAGGGTTCACTAACTTTTTGCCTCCTCTGTATAGCGTCCAGGATGTCCTTCTATTGTGTATTTGTTGCATTGATCTCCCTGTCTGTGGACGGTCATCTCACCTTCTTCTCGTGTCTCACCAGATGTAGATGAATGTCTCTCCAGACCATGTCCAGCCCTGGCCACATGTGTGAACCTTCGGGGGTCCTTCACCTGCCGCTGTCCTTTGGGGTACATCCTGGAGAACGGCGCCACCTGCGTTCAGGGTGAGATATCGGGAAATGTGATTTATTTCTCTGTATGTTCCCAGATAGAGGATGGAGTCTCACTTCTCTGTGACCACGATAGGTAGAAGCTTTCTGATTGGTGGCCAGCATCTCCCCCCCCCCCACTCTTATTTGCCCTGACAGATGAACTGACAGCCTGAACTGCGTTTTCATTGGTTGTTTTATCTTTTCAGTGAGGACGTTTCTCGGCCACATCGAACTCCCGAGAAGTTTGTTGAACGGCTCTGACAGGAAATTCACCAAATTACAGCAGATCGAAGATGAGATTGTACATATCGTGAGTAGAGCGAACGCCCAATCAGGCATTTCACTGTTAGAGATATTTAAGGTGGAACTCTAGACAAATGAAAGACATGTATGGGAGCTGTTATAGTTCTGCTCAGCCATTCCTGAGATTTACACTTATCTGCCAGACAGTACAGCCACCCTGGTGCCCTGACTCTTCTCTACTGCAGATACTCAGTTCAGTGAGGCGCTCCAGGTGCCTTTGGTGTCTCACTGGAGATGGAGGAATCCAGTGGGGCCACACACCAATACACTATGGTCATCTGGAGAGCCCTACTTACAGAACTCCGGAGGACCTCACACAGGACTCCATAGGGGCTCCACACAGGTCTCCAGAGGGGCCCTAGACACTAATACACCATGGTCATCTGGAGAGCCCTACACATAGAACTCTGGAGGACCTCACACAGAACTCCAGAGGACTCCACACAGATCTCTAGAGGGGCCCTAGACACCAATACACCATGGTCATCTGGAGAGCCCTACACATAGAACTCCGAAAGACCCCACACATGACTCAAAAGGGGCTCCACACACTAATACACCATGGTCATCTGGAGAGCCCTACTCACAGAACTCCAGAGGACTCCACACAGCACTCCATAGGGGCTCCACACAGGTCCCCAGAGGGGCCCTAGACACTAATACAGCATGGTCATCTGGAGAGCCCTACACACAGAACTCCAGAGGACCCCACACAGGACTCCATAGGGGCTCCACACAAGTCTCCAGAGGGGCCCTAGACGCTAATACACCATGGTTATCGGGAGAGCCTTACACACAGAACTCCCAAGGACCCCACACAGGTCTCTAGAGGGGCCCCACACACTAATGCACGATGGTCATCTGGAGAGCCCCATACACACTCATTTTTCTTTGGTAAAGATGTACAAAAAATATTTTCTTACTGTCTAACCTGCAGTCAGCAGAGCCCATTTTTCAAAAATCCATCCAGGTACACCTGGTGGTCCCAACTGGAAGCAATATGGACATCTATAGGGTCCCACTGCAGACATCATGGACAACTGGAGGGCCCCACTGGAGACACTATGGACAACCGAGGGATCCACTGGAAGCACTGTGGACACCTTGAGGGCCCAACTGAGACACCATAAACACCTGGAGGGCCCAACTGGAGATACCATGAACACCCAAGGGCCAACCCCTGGAAACTCTGTCGGCCCAACGGGAGACAACATGAACACTTGGGGGGACCCACCGGAGGCACCTTGAACAGCTGGAATGCCCAACTGGAGATTACATAGACACAAAGAAAACCCCACTGGAGACACTATGAACACTACCATCCTTGGAGGGACCCACTGGAGATACCATGGACACTCGAGGACCCCACTGGAAACACTGTGGACACCTGGAGGGCCCAACTGGGGACAACATGAACACCTACAGGGCCCCACTAAAGACAAAATGGATACCTGGAAGGCCCAACTGGAGATACCATGGACTCCTGGAGGGCCCAACTGGACATATCATGGACACCCAGGGGCCCGACTGGAAACACTAATTAATCCACAACTATTTTTTTTTTAGCAGTTATTAAAAATATCACTCACGGGGGGTGGGTATTAAATAGTATGATAAAAGTCGGGGTTCCCCTTTATCTGACAGTCCCTCATGCCTTGTTACACACGGGGCAGATTGCGGTTTCAGGCGGAGTTCCTCTTCTAAATTCTTTGCTCTCTCTCTTCCTTCCTGTAGCTGAATTCCTCCTTCTCTGTGATTGGTGGATATTATCAATCGTCTGTCACCAACAGCAGGTGAGATTCGCAGCATTGGCTCTGCCGTGTGTGGGAGGAGTCTGACCATTTCTGACACACATTCTGTCGCTGTTCAGTTTCAGCAATCGCATCGAGCTGTCCGTCCAGAATATCTTCCTCCTCTCCTCCAACGTCACCCTGTATGACCTGAGACGCAACATCCAGCGCTACAAAAAGGGGTGCCAGACCGCCGCCGACCCCTCCCCCGCGTGCCAGCTCATCCTCCACCCTGAACTGTATTATATAGGTAACGTGCTATACAGTACTGAGGAGCTTACACTCTAATCTCCCCCACAGTCACACAATATTATTATACATTTATATATCTCTGACATATACGGCAGCGCCTTACAGAGATCACTGAGCCGATCACATCAGTCTCTCTACCAGAGGAGCTTACACTCTAATGTCCCCTCCCCCCACAGTCTCATCAGTCTCTGTACCAGAGGAGCTTACACTCTAATGTCCCCTCCCCCACAGTCACATCAGTCTCTGTTTCAGAGGAGCTTACACTCTAATGTCCCCTCCCCCCACAGTCACATCAGTCTCTGTATCAGAGGAGCTTACACTCTAATGTCCCCTCCCCCACAGTCACATCAGTCTCTGTATCAGAGGAGCTTACACTCTAATGTCCCCTCCCCCACAGTCACATCAGTCTCTGTATCAGAGGAGCTTACACTCTAATGTCCCCTCCCCCACAGTCACATCAGTCTCTGCACCAGAGGAGCTCACACTCTAATGTCTCCTCCCCCACAGTCACATCAGTCTCTATACCAGAGGAGATTACACTCTAATGTCCCCTTCCCCACAGTCACATCAGTCTGTGTACCAGAGGAGCTTACACTCTAATGTCTCTACTTATCATTCTCTATCTGTTCTCAGCTGTCAGTCTGTGCAAATTTAAGAATCCGGGATGTGACAATGAGACAACGGAGTGCGCAGATCCAGCCGGCATCGCCCAGTGCCAGTGTAAGGCCGGATACTTCAAATACAGCGCAACGGACCGCTCCTGCCGAGGTGAGAGGCTGAAATCCCTGACCAACCGAGAGATAGAGAGATACAAAGTAACATTGTTTATAAACATTGATCAAAGGGAAGAACTTTGATATGCAGATACTGTCAGTCAAAACAACGTGACAAATAACAAAATCGTTTATATATATATACAGTGCTGTATCTTGGCCTAGGCCAACAAGGCCCAGGCCTAGGGCAGCACTTTGCAGGGGGGGGGGGGGGGGGCAGCAAAAAAGCTGCACCCCACACAAAAAAAAAAAGAGCCTTCTCCCGAAAAGGGTCCTTGTTGGCTTGATCTACACTTTTAGTATAGGGCCAGTCGAATTGGGCTGGAGGGCAGGGTTCAGGAGGAAAATCAGTCTGGCATCCCCATAAAGCGGTCACACTGCTACCTGTCTGTATAATACCGGCCGGTGAGGCCATTCAGACAGACCTGCAGGCCGGCGACCACACTTAATACAACTGGCCCGATGTCCGCCAATGCTAATAAGTGTGGCACTGCAGCCTAATGCTCCGCCTACCCTCCTACACCCCCAGGTATGGCGGGTATCATGTCAATAATATAATTTAATTTCTTTAAACATCCTTGAACGAGCAGATTGAATTGCATCATATACAATTAAGACTTTTAATTGTATATGATGGAAATAATATTTTGGACCTGATCACCTCATATATGCTATAGCAATATGTCACTGGATGAGTGCGATTACTCCAATCTTATAAGATATTGGACTTGTGTTTGCTGCCACTGATTATTTCACTGATTTCTATAATGACTCCGGACTTCCTATTCATCATACAAATAAGTGAAATAATCCGATGATTACAATCAGTGGCGGTACAAGTCCAAATATCTTAAAAGAAAGGAGTAATCTTACTAATCCAGTGACAGAAGGCTGTACTAATGTGAACTGATAAGGCTGTACTAATAGCCACTGATGAGGTGACACTGATATGCTGCACTGATATGCTGCACTGATGGGCGCTAATAGGCTGCACTGATGGGCACTAATATGCTGCTCTAATGACCACTAATGAGGTGGCAATGGTGGGTACTGATATGCTGCACTGATGGGCACAAGGTGGCACTGATAAGCTTCACTGATGGGGCAGCACTGATTTGCTGCCCTGATGGGCACTGATATGTTGCACTGATTGTGCTGCATTGATGGGCACTGATATGATGCACTGATAGGCTGCACTGGTGGCCACTGATCGGGCTGTACTGATGGCCACTGATGAGGCCGCACTGATTTGCTGCACTGATGGGCAGTAATGAGGCTGCACTGATGGGCACTGATGAGGCTGAACTTATGGGAACTGATGAGGCTACACTGATGGGCACTGATAGACTGTTGTTTTGGTCTGTAGATTACAAATTACAGGGTGGGTCATAAACTGGAAGGGGTGTGGCCTTTACAGGAAGAGGTGTGTTAGCTCAATCTTGTCAGGAGGCAATTACAAGATGATATACAGCCCTTCAGTCCCAACTCCCCCTGTATAGTGAATTCTCTCTCTGCTGGCTAGGAGATGCGACGACACACAGCAACTTAAGTGTAGCGTAGACACATCTAGTTTATTTCAAGTTTCGCTCACACATTTAAAGGAAATTTGGGCAGCAAAACCCAGTTTAAACCAGTTACAATTCATGGGTCAACTTATCAATAGAACATATCTCACAGAAACAATACATGAAAAGGCCCTTGTGTCTGAAATTGTGTTTTGTGGGAGAGCCGATCCGTCTGTGTTCAGCTGTCTGATGTGTTAATGTAAGCAATTGTCAAATGTGTTTAGGTGGTGTCAGTAATCTCTATGCGAAGCCTTAACTTGTTAAGTGTCCAAATGAATGAATGAAAAGGTGTTTAACATGTAAACACCTATCACTGTCTGTCGTCTATATGCAAAATACAACTGTCAAGTGTCCAGGGTGTATGAATGAAAAGGTGTTTAACATGTAATTGCAAGTGGCCACATTCCATTGTAGAGTGGGCACGAGCTGAAATGTATTTTGAAATATAATATTTCAGTAAGGCGCATTGATACACTCTTTCAAGGTGGGTCATATTTAAATTAGGGGGGTGCCCAGGTTTAGTCAGGCCTAGGGCAGCACAAAACCTAAATACACCACTGTATATATATATAAAATGTATCTGATTATATCCTTATTAACCCTTAGTTTTCTGTAATTATCCCATAATAATTCCTTCTACCTTTAACTATATTTTCCTGCTGTTTGTTTATTTGTATTTTATTACTATTAGAGCCCATTCACACTAGGGCGACTTATGAGGCGAGCAGGTCGCTTGACATAACAAAAGCAATGTTAATCAATCAGTGCCGTCTTAATTGGCACTACTGAAGTCGCTCCGACTTCAGAAAAGGGTCCGGTACTACTTTAAGGCGACCTGTGATCTGACTTGTCCCATAGACTTCAATGGGAGTCGCCTCCTTATCTTAATTAAAGCGACTTGTGATCGCTTCTCGGCCTTTTGGCTAAGATCAAGTGTAGTATCTGTTCTTATCAGTGTTGGAATGGAACCTGAAGGTTAGTATCGGTGGTGGCCGAAGTTAACCGGGCCGCTCTGGGCGTAACTGGAGGACCGGAGTAGGCCAAACAAGAGAAAGCTGGAGGGTTCCAATGCCTTCCTGATTTGAATGGGTCCGCCCCTGCCAGTTTGAAGGGAGCGAGAAAACTGGATCTGCGGCCAGTTAGTACTGCTCCTGGATGTGATTGGTAAGGAACGGCGGATGGCGGTGGGAGGGCCTTTCCTCCTGGGTTGAATCTGGCCTTGTAAAAGGCTTGTCCCCAGTTGAAGGCAGGCTCACCCTAAGCTGTCCAAAGTTCTGATGCCTCCTGGTAGGTTAGGGCTACACTCGGTCTGGCCTTTGGGCCGGGGTAGAGAAAGCCCGTAGTGTATGTGCCCCTGGGGTGGCAGCCCAGGGGTGCCTTAATTCTCACTGGTGAGGGGCAGCTCGCCTTGAGTTTTTCGGCACCATGGTCACTGCACCTACGCACACTTTTTTAAGCACCTGCCTCTTGGGCAAGGCCTTTTGGCTTCGACCAGAGGAATTTTTATTCCGGCCGGAAGGCCTGCCTTTGTTTTTCACTTAGGCACTAATTCCCTTCTCCACTTCCCCTCCCCCACCTTTTTGTTTGTGTGTGCTTTTTCTTTGTAGTGTTTTGTCACTTCACTATCACCTTTTTCTTCCTCTGCACGACGAGTACGGTGTGGGTCTCTGGGCCTACCTTGAAAGTCTTGGGAGGGGGTGGACATGGCCTTTTGGCTTAGTTCGCCCTCTCTCATGGGGGTCTCCCTTCGGGGGAGCCCCACCCAGTACTTGGGGTGGGCTGTTTCGGCAGTCCCCCTGGAGAACGGGGTTTGCCAGGTCTCGGCCAGGCAAACCATAGGAAGTACCTCAGTCCCTGTCAGGAGTCTTGCGCCCCGGGGGATCAAGGTATAGGTCCAACCTCTTCGGAGGGAAGACCATTTTGCACACCCTGTGCAGTTTTTGTGTGTTCACGTTTGCGTGTGTGCACTTTTTATGCACCGGGTGAAGTCTTTTTTGAGTGTGATTTCACACGCTTCGGGCTTTTAAAACAAAAAGAAGCGACTTGTGATCCGACTTTCCATAAAAATGGTATTGAACAAGAAAAAAAGAGGCAGGCATGACTTTTTTTGGATTTAGCATCTGGGGGGTCTAAAAAGTGTCCCTGTGAAGTTTCAGCTCTGTAGCATGTCCAGAACCCACACTGCGGTATTAATAATTATAAGAAAAATGCTTTTTTTTTTCTGGTTCTGGACATGCTACAGAGCTGAAACTTCACAGGTACACTTTTTAGACCCCCCAGATACTAAATCCAAAAAAAGTCATGCCTGCCTCAAAAAATGCCCGATAAATGCCTGCAAGAAAAAATGCCAGGCGGAAAGGAGCCGTATTCCTGTTCTTTTAAAAATGATAAGAAAAATGCTTTTTTTTCTGGTTCTGGACATGCTACAGGGATGAAACTTCACAAGGACACTTTTTTCATATTCTGATTGGCCAAATACAAAGTCGTTCAAAGTCATCTATCATACAAGTCGCGTAAAAAAATTCACAAGTCGCGCTGAAGTCGCGCTGAAGTCGCGCTAAAAGTCGCGCTAAAAGTCGCCCCTTTATGAGGCGACTTAGAGGTCGCGCTAGTGTGAATGGGCTCTTAGAATTTCAACTTTTTGTTTATATTTGTTTTGTTTGCTCATTTTTTATAGTATCTCATTTAAAAAATAACTATTTCATTTGTAAAAAAAATTCTTTGCAGCCTTTCTTAAAAAACAACATACAGTATATATAATATATAATCCAGTATATATATATATATAATGTATATATTATATGGCGCCATATAAATCCTGTATGATAATAATAATAATCATAACTATAATAATAAAAAGCAGGTCCATAGAATAAATGTTAAAACTGCTGTGCATCATAGAGGTTGAAGGGGATTGGGTAGGGGGGATTGGTTAGGGGTTGTAGGGGGTGGGTGGGGGAGGGGTGGTTAGGAGTTGAAGGTAGTGGGTGGGGGAGTGGTTAGAAGTTGTAGCGAGTGGGTGGGGGGGGTGTGGTTAGGGGTTGTAGGGGGGTGGTCAGGGGTTGTAAGAGAGCGTGTGGGGGGGAATGGTTAGGGGTTGTAGGAGGGGAGCGGTTAGGGGTTGTAGGGGGGTTGGGTGGGGGGGAGTGGTTACGGGTTGTAGGAGGGGGAGTGGTTAGGGGTTGTAGGGGTGGGTGGGGGTCAGTGGTTAGGGGTTGTAGGGGGGTGGTTAGGGGTTGGTTCCTCTGCTGTTATTACATCACTCAGTATCATTCTGAGCATGGAAGTCCCGCCCCTGCAGAACTATCCATTCTCTCCTACTGAGCCCCTTGAGGGTGGAGCTTAATTATCCTTATGGTGAAGGGAATGGCAGTGGTGGAGACACCAGCATCCACCTATAACTGAAATGTCACTTTAGCCTGGAGCCAGCTGAGTATTACTAATACTGTCATTTCCTCCACAGCGTGTGACGACGGCTATCAACTTCAGGAAGGAGTCTGTGTGAGGTGAGGAAGGGCGGAGTTACGCATTCAGTGTGATGGGGGTTGTGTTTGATGTTTGGATCACGCCGGGGTAACAAGCTGGGGCATCGCTCTGTGGCAAACAAATAAAAATAAATGAAGGGAAGTTTCTAGAAATTACACATTTTAAATATTGGATTTCATTAAGGATGGTGTAATCACTCCCCCTAGTGGTCAGCGGTATAAAAAGGAATGCAGGGTTGCTAAGATAAGCCCAGTTAGCCTCATAGACAGTGAGTTGTCTTTAGTCAGATTCATAGACTTTCACTGCAGCGGTCCAATCACTGTGCAGCACTCAGTGGGACACAGAACATGTATGACGGCCCCACATATAACATATATACTTCCAGGCATGAGAAGTACATACTTACATGAATAAGCTCACTATCAGTGTTACACCAATTAGATAAATAATTGTATCTAAAACCTGTATCCAGAGTTTCCCTTAAACACAAAACCTGTGAGGACTGGAATGTGGGAGGAGCCACTTTTGACTTGCTTTTAAAGTAATTATTGGCTGAATGTCTATCCACACGATTTATTAAAGGTAGAAGAGTCATGTGACCCACAGCAACCAATCACAATTCATCCTTCAAGTTTACCTTTAGCCAAAACTTTTTTTTTCACAGTGTTTGATGGAGGGGCGGAGCCTTTGTTGGTGACCCCCGTTGGGTATATTTCCTCACTTCCTGTCTCAGGGACACCTGAGGGACTAATGAGGACTCGGGAAGGAAGGAAAACCCGTCAGTGTTGATAGTATTAATTTCCCCAACACTTCCTTCCATCCATGTTTTTTCCGGAGTCCCACTTTAACTGCTCCGCTATCAGTGGAAGGTGAAATCTGATTGGTTGGAAATGGAAATCCATTGTTTGTAAAGTGTGAGTGCGGAATTGTCTCCGGATTTTTATGCTGATTCTTCTGCTTCTTATTTTCTAGATGTCCGTTTGGACTGGGAGGATTCAACTGCTCCAACCGTAAGTTTAATGCTGCGCGTTCAGCTAAAGGTGGAGAAAAGGCTCCGCCCATTATTGGTTTATTTACCCATTTATAGCCCCTCCCCCTTCCATTGAACACAAATTCCTCTTTACTGTCAGACGTCCCCCTTCCCACTCTCATGTATAACGCTGTATACATTGTGTGTATATATATATATATATATATGTCCCCCACATTGTGAACCCCGCAGATTTCCATTTCTGTGCCATTAACACCTTGCAAAGCTTACTGGGATGTCGGGGGATGGAGATAATGTGAATAATCTGCTGGAGAGTTCAGATTGTATCAGACTGTATTAGATTGTATTAGATTGTATCCGATTGTATCAGATTGTATCCGATTGTATCCGATTGTATTAGATTGTATCAGATTGTATCAGATTGTATTAGCTTGTATCAGATTGTATCAGATTGTATCAGATTGTATTAGATTGTATCAGATTGTATTAGATTGTATCAGACTGTATTAGATTGTATCAGATTGTATTAGATTGTATCAGATTGTATCAGATTGTATTAGATTGTATTAGATTGTATCAGATTGTATAAGATTTTATCAGGTTGTATCTGGATTGTATCAGAGTGTATCAGAGGATATCAGAGTGTATCAGGTTGTATCAGACAGGGCTTATTTTCTCATAAAATGGGTGAAGGAACTCATTGACGACCCCCCAAAACCCCCCTTTCCCCACCTAAACACACCCTCCAAACCTCATCATATAGTGGGTGTGGTCAAATTTCACTAATGGTGGGAGGGTCTTAAAGGGTTATTAATACCAGGAGTGCATAGTACAGTATATAGTAAGTACAGAGTTTGGGGGTGCATTACACACAGAATGCAGACTTCAGCCTTATTCCACAGCTTCTTACCTTTGCATCCCCCATCCACATCTCACTTCCACTCCTCTTCTTTTCTAGTACCTCTCCCCCCCCCCCCCCCCGTACACTGTAGGGGGCTCTACCTCTCTCACTTGCAGGGAGATAATCCAATGGGGGTGTCAGCATCCGCACTGCATCCCCCGGTCCATCTCCCTTGTCCCCCTCCAGCACTCAATGGGGTCCCCATCCTGCATTCAGTGGGGTCCTCATCCTACACTCAGTGTGGTCCCCATCCTGCACTCAGTGTGGTCCTCATCCTGCACTCAGTGTGGTCCCCATCCTGCACTCAGTGTGGTCCCCATCCTGCACTCAGTGTGGTCCCCATCCTGCACTCAGTGGGGTCCCCATCCTGCACTCAGTGTGGTCCCCATCCTGCACTCAGTGTGGTCCTCATCCTGCACTCAGTGTGGTCCTCATCCTGCACTCAGTGTGGTCCCCATCCTGCACTCAGTGTGGTCCCCATCCTGCACTCAGTGTGGTCCCCATCCTGCACTCAGTGGGGTCCCCATCCTGCACTCAGTGTGGTCCCCATCCTGCACTCAGTGGGGTCCCCATCCTGCACTCAGTGTGGTCCCCATCCTGCACTCAGTGTGGTCCTCATCCTGCACTCAGTGTGGTCCCCATCCTGCACTCAGTGTGGTCCCCATCCTGCACTCAGTGTGGTCCCCATCCCGCACTCAGTGGGGTCCTCATCCTGCACTCAGTGTGGTCCCCATCCTGCACTCAGTGGGGTCCTCATCCCGCACTCAGTGTGGTCCCCATCCTGCACTCAGTGTGGTCCTCATCCTGCACTCAGTGTGGTCCCCATCCTGCACTCAGTAGGGTCCTCATCCTGCACTCAGTGGGGTCCTCATCCTGCACTCAGTGTGGTCCCCATCCTGCACTCAGTGGGGTCCCCATCCTACACTCAGTGTGGTCCCCATCCTGCACTCAGTGTGGTCCCCATCCTGCACTCAGTGGGGTCCTCATCCTGCACTCAGTGTTGTCCTCATCCTGCACTCAGTGTGGTCCCCATCCTGCACTCAGTGGGGTCCCCATCCTACACTCAGTGTGGTCCCCATCCTGCACTCAGTGTGGTCCCCATCCTGCACTCAGTGTGGTCCTCATCCTGCACTCAGTAGGGTCCTCATCCTGCACTCAGTGTGGTCCTCATCCTGCACTCAGTGTGGTCCCCATCCTGCACTCAGTGGGGTCCTCATCCTGCACTCAGTGTGGTCCCCATCCTGCACTCAGTGGGGTCCTCATCCTGCACTCAGTGTGGTCCCCATCCTGCACTCAGTGTGGTCCCCATCCTGCACTCAGTAGGGTCCTCATCCTGCACTCAGTGTGGTCCCCATCCTGCACTCAGTGGGGTCCTCATCCTGCACTCAGTGTGGTCCTCATCCTGCACTCAGTGTGGTCCTCATCCTGCACTCAGTGTGGTCCCCATCCTGCACTCAGTGTGGTCCTCATCCTGCACTCAGTGTGGTCCTCATCCTGCACTCAGTGTGGTCCCCATCCTGCACTCAGTGGGGTCCTCATCCTGCACTCAGTGTGGTCCTCATCCTGCACTCAGTGGGGTCCTCATCCTGCACTCAGTGTGGTCCTCATCCTGCACTCAGTGTGGTCCCCATCCTGCACTCAGTGGGTTCCACTTAGGAGATGAGATCTGGGGGAGTCGTTGGAAGTCGTTTATCGGTGATAGTGGTGAGCGGGGAGAAGAAATCCGGAGTCAGAGGTGGTGGAGCGGAGTTCAGCTGAAGGAAAGCCGATTGTATTAGTTTGTAATTTGATTGTATCAGAGGACATCAGACTGAATCTAGATTGTATCAGACTGTATCAGAGTGTATCAGATTGTATCAGATTGCATCAGATTGTATCAGACTGTATCAGAGTGTATCAGATTGTATCAGATTGTATCAGATTGTATCAGATTGCATCAGATTGTATCAGAGTGTATCAGATTGTATCAGAGTGTATCAGATTGTATCAGATTGCATCAGATTGTATCAGAGTGTATCAGATTGTATCAGATTGTATCAGAGTGTATCAGATTGTATCAGAGTGTATCAGAGTGTATCAGATTGTATCAGAGTGTATCAGATTGTATCAGAGTGTAACAGATTGTATCAGAGTGTATCAGATTGTATCAGACTGTATCAGATTGTATCAGATTGTATCAGACTGTATCAGAGTGTATCAGATTGTATCAGACTGTATCAGATTGTATCAGATTGTATCAGATTGTATCAGAGTGTATCAGACTGTATCAGATTGTATCAGATTGTATCAGATTGTATCAGACTGTATCAGATTGTATCAGGTTGTATCAGACTGTATCAGGTTGTATCAGAGTGTATCAGATTGTATCAGATTGCATCAGATTGTATCAGAGTGTATCAGATTGTATCAGATTGTATCAGAGTGTATCAGATTGTATCAGAGTGTATCAGATTGTATCAGATTGTATCAGAGTGTATCAGATTGTATCAGAGTGTATCAGATTGTATCAGAGTGTATCAGAGTGTATCAGATTGTATCAGATTGTATCAGACTGTATCAGATTGTATCAGACTGTATCAGATTGTATCAGATTGTATCAGATTGTATCAGAGTGTATCAGACTGTATCAGAGTGTATCAGATTGTATCAGACTGTATCAGATTGTATCAGATTGTATCAGATTGTATCAGAGTGTATCAGACTGTATCAGATTGTATCAGACTGTATCAGATTGTATCAGATTGTATCAGGTTGTATCAGACTGTATCAGACTGTATCAGATTGTATCAGAGTGTATCAGATTGTATCAGATTGTATCAGAGTGTATCAGATTGTATCAGAGTGTATCAGATTGTATCAGAGTGTATCAGATTGTATCAGATTGTATCAGAGTGTATCAGATTGTATCATAGTGTATCAGATTGTATCAGAGTGTATCAGATTGTATCAGATTGTATCAGAGTGTATCAGATTGGATCAGAGTGTATCAGATTGTATCAGATTGTATCAGATTGTATAAGATTGTATCAGATTGTATCAGACTGTATCAGAGTGTATCAGATTGTATAAGATTGTATCAGATTGTATCAGACTGTATCAGATTGTATCAGACTGTATCAGATTGTATCAGATTGTATCAGATTGTATCAGAGTGTATCAGACTGTATCAGAGTGTATCAGATTGTATCAGACTGTATCAGATTGTATCAGATTGTATCAGATTGTATCAGAGTGTATCAGACTGTATCAGATTGTATCAGATTGTATCAGATTGTATCAGATTGTATCAGAGTGTATCAGACTGTATCAGATTGTATCAGATTGTATCAGATTGTATCAGACTGTATCAGATTGTATCAGGTTGTATCAGACTGTATCAGGTTGTATCAGAGTGTATCAGATTGTATCAGATTGCATCAGATTGTATCAGAGTGTATCAGATTGTATCAGATTGTATCAGAGTGTATCAGATTGTATCAGAGTGTATCAGATTGTATCAGATTGTATCAGAGTGTATCAGATTGTATCAGAGTGTATCAGATTGTATCAGAGTGTATCAGAGTGTATCAGATTGTATCAGATTGTATCAGACTGTATCAGATTGTATCAGACTGTATCAGATTGTATCAGATTGTATCAGATTGTATCAGAGTGTATCAGACTGTATCAGAGTGTATCAGATTGTATCAGACTGTATCAGATTGTATCAGATTGTATCAGATTGTATCAGAGTGTATCAGACTGTATCAGATTGTATCAGACTGTATCAGATTGTATCAGATTGTATCAGGTTGTATCAGACTGTATCAGACTGTATCAGATTGTATCAGAGTGTATCAGATTGTATCAGATTGTATCAGAGTGTATCAGATTGTATCAGAGTGTATCAGATTGTATCAGAGTGTATCAGATTGTATCAGATTGTATCAGAGTGTATCAGATTGTATCATAGTGTATCAGATTGTATCAGAGTGTATCAGATTGTATCAGATTGTATCAGAGTGTATCAGATTGGATCAGAGTGTATCAGATTGTATCAGATTGTATCAGATTGTATAAGATTGTATCAGATTGTATCAGACTGTATCAGAGTGTATCAGATTGTATAAGATTGTATCAGATTGTATCAGACTGTATCAGATTGTATCGGACTGTATCAGATTGTATCAGATTGTATCAGACTGTATCAGATTGTATAAGATTGTATCAGATTGTATCAGACTGTATCAGATTGTATCGGACTGTATCAGATTGTATCAGATTGTATCGGACTGTATCAGATTGTATCAGATTGTATCAGACTGTATCAGATTGTATCAGAGTGTATCAGCAGATAAAATCTCATTATCTCAATCTGAAGAGCAATCACAGAAAACAGAAATGCATTTTAGTAATTTATTTATAGTAATTCTTCCAGTGAGAGTTTCTGTGAATGGGCAGAATGAAGTGTCAGCCTGCGGGACGAGTCTTCCCATTAGTGGGGTCACTGCACTCCCTATGAAGGTTTTTATCATTGATCTTTTGGATCACCTCACTGATTCACAATAAGGGTTCCTATGAGGGAATCCTTCATCTACAGAGATCCTGAACCCCGGAGAAGTCCTGACCCCACTATACAATGCGCTCCTCCTGAACTACCAGCAATATAATGGACAGCAATGCTGAGTTATAGAAGTGTAGGGGGGGGGGGGGGCATGCAGGAGACTAGAAGGAGATTTAAAGAAGCAGCTTCTAACTGCTGGGACTTGTAGTTCTATATTGGCTGCTATTCAGACACTGGGACTGCTGGGACTTGTGGTTCTGTATTGGATATGTGCTACTATCTGGACACTGGAATTGCTGGGATTCTGATGCTACCCTGACACAAGTGTAAATGTTGGTGGCGCCCCCATATTTCTACTTTGTGAATTGTTGGAAGGTTGACCCAGACTTGTCATATCTGTACCCCCATTCTGGTCCCCTCTGTCCTCTATGCACTGAACCCCCCTCAATAATCCCCCCTCAGGTCCGGTCTTGTGCACTGAACCCCCCAATAATCCCCCCGGGGGTCCGGTCCTGTGCACTGAACCCCCCTCCCCTCAATAATCCCCCCGGGGGTCCGGTTCTGTCTCTCTGCTCTCTGAGTTTATCACAAAATTTCAGAACTGGAGAAAAGAAAATGAGAAGAGAATTGTGGGTGTCGCCTTTAATTTTGGGGGAAGAAATCTGATTGGTCAGTCCGGCCATTGGCTGCAATTTGTTCTCCTTTTCTGGGTCCCCAGAGAGAGGGTGGAGTACACAGCCAGGGCAGAGCGCGGCACCATCACAGCGGACCCCTCAGATAGGGACCCCAGAGGGACCCCAGGACCATCTAATGCTGGACAGTCCCCAAATACAGATCCACAACTCTGCCCACATATGAAATATACCCCCGACATCACTTATGGGGTCTCACACAGCTCATTGGAATGAAGGATTCTGGGTGGAGTTCAGAATTCTCAGATGTAATTCCTGAAAATAAACTTCCCCAGCCAAACCTCTCCCAGTTCTGCAGCAACAGTGACACCCTGTGGACACATCGAGTAATGCAGGACAAATGATTGTATCAGTGTTAAAGAGAACCTCCAGCCGAACACTCAGGACTGACTCCTAGAGTGCAGGCAAACCTCCGCCTGCTGGTTGTTGTGGAACTACAACTCCCATAAGGCATTGCAAAACTATGATAGCCACAAACATAGCCAAGGAACGTTGGACTTGTAGTCCTGCAACAGCTGGAGGGAAGAGTTCTGCCCACCCCTGACAACTGCCAAAAAAAGTCATTCTTGTGACCCCCCCCCCCTTCATTTTTTGTTTACAATTATTAGTTATTACAGGCATTTAAATGGCTCTGATAATTTACACCCTGTATGATCAGTCCCTGACCTCAGGAGCTTGCAATCTAGGGTCCCCATCTCACATACTAGGATCAGTTTAAACAGGAAGCCGGATAACCGACCAGCATGGGAGGAGCCTCACTCACCCACTCAGGATGGACTCGTGTCTTTATTCAACCTTACCAACTACATATGTCAAGCACAGGAAGAACATGCAAACTCCATGCAGTTAGTGTCCTCAGGGGCGTATGTACAGGGGGCACAGGGGTCCTGATTGCACCCCGGCCCCGCGCACCCCTATGCACCTAGATAGAAGGGCGGCGCATGTAGAGGAACCGGATCCTCTAAGTAGCCGCTGAATGCCCGCTTCTCCTCCTCTCCTTCCCGCAGGCTTTCAGCAGCTGCAAGAAGAATATAGACGGATCGGTTCCTCTATATACCACCCCTGACCTCTCCCCTCTATATACCACCCCTGACCTCTCTCCCCTCTATATACCACCCCTGTCCTCTCCCCTCTATATACCACCCCTGACCTCTCCCCTCTATATACCACCCCTGTCCTCTCCCCTCTATATACCACCCCTGACCTCTCCCCTCTATATACCACCCCTGTCCTCTCCCCTCTATATACCACCCCTGTCCTCTCTCCTCTATATGCCACCCCTGACCTCTCCCCTCTATATACCACCCCTGTCCTTTATCCTCTATATGCCACCCCTGACCTCTCCCCCCTCTTCTCTTTATGCCACCACTGTCCTCTCTCCCCTCTTTATGCCACCCCTGACCTCTCTCCCCTCTATATACCACCCCTGTCCTCTCTCCTCTCTATATGCCACCCCTGTCCTCTCTCCTCTCTATATGCCACCCCTGTCCCCTCTCCTCTATATGCCACCCCTGTCCTCTCTCCTCTATATGCCACCCCTGTCCTCTCTCCCCTCTATATGCCACCCCTGTCCTCTCTCCTCTCTATATGCCACCCCTGTCCTCTCCCCTCTATATGCCACCCCTGTCCTCTCTCCTCTATATGCCACCCCTGTCCTCTCTCCTCTCTATATGCCACCCCTGTCCTCTCTCCTCTATATGCCACCCCTGTCCTCTCTCCCCTCTATATGCCACCACTGTCCTCTCTCCTCTCTATATGCCACCCCTGTCCTCTCTCCTCTCTATATGCCACCCCTGTCCTCTCTCCTCTATATGCCACCCCTGTCCTCTCTCCCCTCTTTATGCCACCCCTGACCTCTCTCCCCTCTATATACCACCCCTGTCCTCTCTCCTCTCTATATGCCACCCCTGTCCTCTCTCCTCTATATGCCACCCCTGTCCTCTCTCCCCTCTATATGCCACCACTGCCCTCTCTCCTCTCTATATGCCACCCCTGACCTCTCTCCCCTCTATATACCACCCCTGTCCTCTCTCCTCTCTATATACCACCCCTGTCCTCTCTCCTCTCTATATGCCACCCCTGTCCTCTCTCCTCTATATGCCACCCCTGTCCTCTCTCCCCTCTATATGCCACCACTGCCCTCTCTCCTCTCTATATGCCACCCCTGATCTCTCTCCCCTCTATATACCACCCCTGACCTCTCTCCCCTCTATATGCCACCCCTGTCCTCTCTCCTCTATATGCCACCCCTGTCCTCTCTCCTCTCTATATGCCACCCCTGTCCTCTCTCCCCTCTATATGCCACCCCTGTCCTCTCTCCCCTCTATATGCCACTCCTGTCCTCTCTCCCCTCTATATGCCACCCCTGTCCTCTCTCCCCTCTATATGCCACCCCTGTCCTCTCTCCTCTCTATATGTCACTCCTGTCCTCTCTCCCCTCTATATGCCACCCCTGTCCTCTCTTCTCTCTATATGCCACCCCTGTCCTCTCTCCCCTCTATATACCACCCCTGTCCTCTCTCCTCTCTATATGCCACCCCTGTCCTCTCTCCCCTCTATATGCCACCCGTGTCCTCTCTCCCCTCTATATGCCACCCCTGTCCTCTCTCCCCTCTATATGCCACCCCTGTCCTCTCTCCTCTCTATATGTCACTCCTGTCCTCCCTCCCCTCTATATGCCACCCCTGTCCTCTCTCCCCTCTATATGCCAGCCCTGTCCTCTCTTCCCTCTATATGCCACCCCTGTCCTCCCTCCCCTCTATATGCCACCCCTGTGAGAGCAGGCAGGCAAACTTCTGCCCTCTGGTTGTTGTGGAACTACAAGTCCCATGATGCATTGCAAAACTCCCCCTCTCCCCTCTATATGCCACCCCTGTCCTCTCTCCCCTCTATATGCCACCCTTCCTCCCTCCCCTCCATATGCCACCCTTGTCCTCTCTCCTCTCTATATCCCACCCCTGTCCTCTCTCCCCTCTATATGCCACCCTTGTCCTCTCTCCTCTCTATATCCCACCCCTGTCCTCTCTCCCCTCTATATGCCACCCCTGTCCTCTCTCCCCTCTATATGCCACCCCTGTCCTCTCTCCCCTCTATATCCCACCCCTGTCCTCTCTCCCCTCTATATGCCACCCCTGTCCTCTCTCCCCTCTATATGCCACCCCTGTCGTCTCTCCCCTCTATATGCCACCCCTGTCCTCTCTCCCCTCTATATCCCACCCCTGTCCTCTCTCCCCTCTATATTCCCCCCTTGTCCTCCCTCCCCTCCATATGCCACCCCTGTCCTCTCTCCTCTCTATATCCCACCCCTGTCCTCTCTTCCCTCTATATGCCACCCCTGTCCTCTCTCCCCTCTATATGCCACCCCTGTCCTCTCTCCCCTCTATATCCCACCCCTGTCCTCCCTCCCCTCTATATCCCACCCCTGTCCTCTCTCCCCTCTATATCCCACCCCTGTCCTCTCTCCCCTCTATATCCCACCCCTGTCCTCTCTTCCCTCTATATGCCACCCCTGTCCTCTCTCCCCTCTATATGCCACCCCTGTCCTCCCTCCCCTCTATATCCCACCCTGTCCTCTCTTCCCTCTATATGCCACCCCTGTCCTCCCTCCCCTCTATATCCCACCCTGTCCTCTCTTCCCTCTATATGCCACCCCTGTCCTCCCTCCCCTCTATATCCCACCCTGTCCTCTCTTCCCTCTATATGCCACCCCTGTCCTCCCTCCCCTCTATATGCCACCCCTGTCCTCCCTCCCCTCTATATCCCACCCTGTCCTCTCTTCCCTCTATATGCCACCCCTGTCCTCCCTCCCCTCTATATCCCACCCTGTCCTCTCTTCCCTCTATATGCCACCCCTGTCCTCCCTCCCCTCTATATCCCACCCCTGTCCTCCCTCCCCTCTATATGCCACCCCTGTCCTCTCTTCCCTCTATATGCCACCCCTGTCCTCCCTCCCCTCTATATGCCACCCCTGTCCTCTCTCCCCTCTATATGCCACCCCTGTCCTCCCTCCCCTCTATATGCCACCCCTGTCCTCCCTCCCCTCTATATCCCACCCTGTCCTCTCTTCCCTCTATATCCCACCCCTGTCCTCTCTCCCCTCTATATCCCACCCCTGTCCTCCCTCCCCTCTATATGCCACCCCTGTCCTCCTTTCTGGTCCCCCCCTCCTTGTGCTGTCTTCGGGCCCCTGTGTGCAGACCCCCGCCCCCCCCTCCTCCCCTGCAGCACTGCTGTGTTCCCCCCTCTCCTTTCCTGCTGGATGCTGTGGGGGATGTGTCAGTGTAACAGATCAACCGACACCCCGACTGGGTACCTCCGTTGACAGATGCTCCTAGTGCTTCCCGAGGGCTCCAAGCACTCCACCAGACACCATAACAACCACAAACCCCACGAACCACCGCAGCTTGGTTGGGGTCTCACCATCCCCTACCCACCCTGGACCTACAACAAGGCTCCAGGTTCCAGTGGGTGAACCTCTCTTTCCCCAGAGAGTGAAGCAGGAACAGGAACAAGCTCTTACAAGAGCTTAGTGATTATTCAAGGGAGTATAAAGAGCATAACAATCCCTTGTAGCAGATTCCCCCAATGAGAGACAGGACTCTAGATTGAGGGTGAAGTATGACTCAAACTTTAATGGTACAGCTGCTCTTTTATACAGTTTTCCCCCCACAAGGTTACCGCCCAGGTGGACCTTGTTGAGAACAGACCACAATCCAATGAAAACAGAGTTTTACACTCCCATGCAGTGTACACAATCCCTCCCCTCTGCCTGATTACATTATCATATGCAGATGAAAGTGTATACAGGAACAGAATTAACCTAAACTAATTATCTGGCCATCTGGACAGAACAATGTAAGGTCATTATCTCTCTCACAGACAAGTACATGGAATACACATCTCAATACACAAACAATAGTTAAAGCCTTTCTTACCGTCACAGTCAGGATGGAGAGTGGGGAAAGATCTAGATAATATGTCATTTATCGGCCCCTTTCTTGTCTGAATGAGTAGAGTCAGTGGTTGGTTTTCATTCATATCTGAGACATAGTAATCGGTGTTTGCTATGCTTCAGTTTGTGAATGAACAGGAAGCCTCTGTACAGCACTCCTCCTGTCCATTCATGCTGTTCTGCTGAGGCCTGTGTCATCAATCTCCTTTCTCTGTCTCAGAAATCTGTTTAGATCCCCGTTATCCCACCAAAGCCCCCCCCAGGGGGCTCCGAAAATGTTTTAAAAAAAATAAATAATGATGTTGGGGGGGGGGGTGTATTTATGTGGTGGGGGAGGGGTGTGTATTGATGTGGTGGGGGAGGGGTGAGTATTGATGTGTTTGGGGGTGTTCGGGGCGCGGTTGGCGGACGCAGCGATTATATTATCCGGAACATTCTGCGTCTGTAGCGCTCGGAGATCTTTGCCCAGCGCGGGATTGGTGACTCATTCCATCTATAAATAGATCTCCGATAAGCAGAATTTATATGAGACGCCATAAAACATTATTACCCCCTCCCCCTCCCCCTCCATTACATACATTACTGATAAAGAGGCTCCGCCCACATTTTAGTACAATGTTCTAAAGGTGAAGAAGCAGGATGCAGTCATGTGATCGGCGGTGACATCACCGGCTCCCCCCCCCCCCAACCATCAATCACACATCTGCAGCTGACATTCTCAGGAATGAACGTTACATTGTATCCGATCCCGGGAACACCAATGTAATATTTGTATCGTTTCATTTCTCTGTGATCCCGCCAGTAACACCCTTCCTGTCCTGAGGTGACAACGCTCCCCGCACTGTATGTATGGAGGAGCAGCGTTGTCACCCCAGGATGGGACTGCAGAACATTTGTAGATAAAAGAAAGCCGGCAGCTCGATCTTCCGCAATGAATGAGTTTATTGATCCAGGCGTGGTGCAAAATAATACAGCGCTTACGCATTTCAGCATGTAGCCTTAATCAGGACAGGACTACAGAACACCTCCCCCTCATCTCCATAATACAGAGAGGAGGTTGAAGGAGTGACACCGGCGTTTTAGGTCTTCAGACCATCACCCACCTTTCTTTTATCTCAGAGAGTGCTGTGTCCCTATTGGCTGTTCCTTATTTTGTAGCATTGTGTCATTCATAGACCCACCCCCTGCGTCTGATTCCCGCACTCGGGTGACGCCCTCTTGTGTTTTGTTTTGCAGCGTACCAGCTGATCACAGTGATCATATCGGCGGCCGGCGGGGGGCTCCTCCTCATCCTGGGCATCGCTCTGGCCATCACCTGCTGCAGGTCCGTATTTCTTGCTCCCTGGGGGCCTCGGAATGTGGATAATGTAGAGGGAGGGGGGACACATGGGGGCTGGGGGCCCCGGAATGTGAATAATATAGAGGGGGGACTGGGGCCCCGGCATGTGGATAGTGTAGAGGGAGGGGGGACACATGGGGGGGGCTGGGGGCCCCAGAATGTGGATAATGTAGAGGGGGGGACACATGGGGGAGAGGAGGGTGGGGGCCCCAGAATGTGGATAATGTAGAGGTGGGACACATGGGGGGGGCTGGGGCCCCGGAATGTGAATAGTGTAGAGGGGGGGCACCTGGGGGGGGCTGAGGGCCCCCGGAATGTGGATAATGTAGAATGTAGAGGGGGGACACACAGGGGGGACTGAGGGCCCCAGAATGTAGATAATGTAGAGGGGGGACAATACACGGGGGTAGGGGGAGGGGGAGAATGTCGATAATGTAGAGGGGGACTGGGGGCCCCCCGGAATGTGGATAATGTAGAGAGGGGACACATGGGGGGGCTGGGAGCCCCGAAATGTGAATAGTGTAGAGGTGGGGGGGGGGGGGGGTCAGTACTTTCCTGACCTGACGATGAATCGGGTGGGGGATGGGACAGATTTCATCCAATGTAATTCTGCGTTTCAGGAAGAGCAAACACGACATCAGCAAACTCATCTTCAAGAGTGGCGACTTCCAGATGTCCCCGTATGCCGAGTACCCCAAATCCCCGCGATCCTCTGATTGGGGGAGGGAGACCATCGAAATGCAGGAGAACGGGAGCACCAAGAACCTCCTGCAGATGACCGACGTCTATTACCCGGTAAGGGATTCCCCCGGGAGGGTTCAGGAGCAAATCCACAGCCACACTGCAGCCTCCAGTCATAGGATCCTCCTCTGTGCAACCTCCCACTCATGGTTCATTGTACAACCAGAAGAGGGATGGCGCTGGAACACAACAACTGCATTTAAAGTACGATATGAGAAGCAGGAGGGAGTAGATGGAACAGTCCGTGGCAAATGTCTCAGGGGTCCGCCACCCATCAGGGGCCCGCCACCCATCAGGGCTCCACCACCTATCAGGGGCCCGACCCCCATGAGGGGCCTGCCACCCATCAGGGGCCCTCCACCTATCAGGGGTCCACCACCCATCAGGGGCCCGACACCCATCAGGGGCCCCCCCACCTATCAGGGGTCTGCCACCCATCAGGGGCCTCCCACCTATCAGAGGTCCACCACCCATAAGGGGCCCCCCACCTATCAGGGGTCCACCACCCATTAGGGGCCCCCCACCTATCAGAGGCCTGCCACCTATCAGGGGCCCCCCACCTATCAAGGGTCCGCCACCAATCAGGGGCCCGCCACTCATCAGGGGTCTGCCACCCATCAGGGGTCTGCCACCCATCAGGGGCCCACCACCCATCAGGGGTCTGCCACCCATCAGGGGCCTCCCACCTATCAGAGGTCCACCACCCATAAGGGGCCCCCCACCTATCAGGGGTCCACCACCCATTAGGGGCCCCCCACCTATCAGAGGCCTGCCACCTATCAGGGGCCCCCCACCTATCAAGGGTCCGCCACCAATCAGGGGCCCGCCACTCATCAGGGGTCTGCCACCCATCAGGGGTCTGCCACCCATCAGGGGCCCACCACCCATCAGGGGTCTGCCACCCATCAGGGGCCTCCCACCTATCAGAGGTCCACCACCCATAAGGGGCCCCCCACCTATCAGGGGTCCACCACCCATTAGGGGCCCCCCACCTATCAGAGGCCTGCCACCTATCAGGGGCCCCCCACCTATCAGGGGTCCGCCACCAATCAGGGGCCCACCACTCATCAGGGGTCTGCCACCCATCAGGGGTCTGCCACCCATCAGGGGCCCACCACCCATCAGGGGTCTGCCAACCATCAGGGGCCCAACTGAGTGTATAGTGTGCTATGAGTAGCTGGAAATGAACATTCGTGTACAGTCTGTAAACTGTATCTTCATTTTGGATAGTGTGGGCAGTGCTGGGTGCAGGTCATCCACAGATCCACCTCTGCTGAAATCTCCCCTCCCAGCCTGAATCCACCCCCTGCTAAAAATCTCCCCTCCCAACCTGAATCCACCCCCTGCTGAAATCTCCCCTCCCAGCCTTAATCCACCCCCTGCTGAAATCTCCCCTCCCAGCCTGAATCCACCCCCTGCTGAAATCTCCCCTCCCAGCCTGAATCCACCCCCTGCTGAAATCTTCCCTCCCAGCCTGAATCCACCCCCTGCTAAAAATCTCCCCTCCCAGCCTGAATCCACCCCCTGCTGAAATCTCCCCTCCCAGCCTGAATCCACCCCCTGCTGAAATCTCCCCTCTCAGCCTGAATCCACCCCCTGCTGAAATCTTCCCTCCCAGCTTGAATCCACCCCCTGCTAAAAATCTCCCCTCCCAGCCTGAATCCACCCCCTGCTGAAATCTCCCCTCCCAGCCTTAATCCACCCCCTGCTGAAATCTCCCCTCCCAGCCTGAATCCACCCCTTGCTGAAATCTCCCCTCCCAGCCTGAATCCACCCCCTGCTGAAATCACCCCTCCCAGCCTTAATCCACCCCCTGCTGAAATCTCCCCTCCCAGCCTGAATCCACCCCCTGCTGAAATCTCCCCTCCCAGCCTGAATCTACCCCCTGCTGAAATCTCCCCTCCCAGCCTTAATCCACCCCCTGCTGAAATCTCCCCTCCGAGCCTGAATCCACCCCCTGCTGAAATCTCCCCTCCCAGCCTTAATCCACCCCCTGCTAAAAATCTCCCCTCCCAGCCTGAATCCACCCCCTGCTGAAATCTCCCCTCCCAGCCTGAATCTACCCCCTGCTGAAATCTCCCCTCCCAGCCTTAATCCACCCCCTGCTGAAATCTCCCCTCCCAGCCTGAATCCACCCCCTGCTGAAATCTCCCCTTCCAGCCTGAATCCACCCCCTGCTGAAATCTCCCCTCCCAGCCTGAATCCACCCCCTGCTGAAATCTCCCCTCCCAGCCTGAATCCACCCCCTGCTGAAATCTCCCCTCCCAGCCTGAATCCACCCCCTGCTGAAATCTCCCCTCCCAGCCTGAATCCACCCCCTGCTAAAATCTCCCCTCCCAGCCTGAATCCACCCCCTGCTGAAATCTCCCCTCCCAGCCTGAATCCACCCCCTGCTGAAATCTCCCCTCCCAGCCTGAATCCACCCCCTGCTGAAATCTTCCCTCCCAGCCTGAATCCACCCCCTGCTAAAAATCTCCCCTCCCAGCCTGAATCCACCCCCTGCTGAAATCTCCCCTCCCAGCCTTAATCCACCCCCTGCTGAAATCTCCCCTCCCAGCCTGAATCCACCCCCTGCTGAAATCTTCCCTCCCAGCCTGAATCCACCCCCTGCTAAAAATCTCCTCTCCCAGCCTGAATCCACCCCCTGCTGAAATCTCCCCTCCCAGCCTGAATCCACCCCCTGCTGAAATCTCCCCTCCCAGCCTTAATCCACCCCCCGCTGAAATCTCCCCTCCCAGCCTGAATCCACCCCCTGCTGAAATCTTCCCTCCCAGCCTGAATCCACCCCCTGCTAAAAATCTCCCCTCCCAGCCTGAATCAACCCCCGTCTGAAATCTCCCCTCCCAGCCTGAATCCACCCCCTGCTGACATCTCCCCTCCCAGCCTGAATCTACCCCCTGCTGAAATCTCCCCTCCCAGCCTTAATCCACCCCCTGCTGAAATCTCCCCTCCCAGCCTGAATCCACCCCCTGCTGAAATCTCCCCTTTCTGCATATGCAGAGAGATCAATATCCTATCACAGGGGGCTGTGTAATGTAAAGGAGGCCAGAGGTGCGGGGGTTGTGTAATGTAAAGGAGGCCAGAGGTGCGGGGGCTGTGTAATGTAAAGGAGGCCAGAGGTGCGGGGGCTGTGTAATGTAAAGGGGGCCAGAGGTGCGGGGGCTGTGTAATGTAAAGGAGGCCAGAGGTGCGGGGGTTGTGTAATGTAAAGGAGGCCAGAGGTGCGGGGGTTGTGTAATGTAAAGGAGGCCAGAGGTGCGGGGGCTGTGTAATGTAAAGGAGGCCAGAGGTGCGGGGGTTGTGTAATGTAAAGGGGGACCACAGCTGAATGCAGCCGCATGTAATCACATGTAATCGCAATGTACAAATGTGAATAATCTTTGTGCCAGGAGTGTTGGAATTTCAAAATAACAAAACACGCTTTATGTTAAGGTCCCGGCCTTATAGCGCCCTCACATCAGTGTGCTGCAGTTTGGCCGCAGTGTGATTGTATGTGCGCTTTTCATGCGGTTTCAGCTGCGCTCCCATTGAATTCTATCAGGAAATGCGTTTTGTGAATGCGCATCAGATGCAGCATGCAGGAATTTCTTGTACTTCCATGAAAATGCGTCCTAAAATAATTTATTAGAAAGAGAAAAACATTGGCCAAGGGGGCTTTAGATGAAGCGAATCACTCGAAAAATCCATAAAGTGCAAAATAATAATAAATGTATTACATGATAACAATCTAAAAACATGATTAACCACTTCTGGACCGGAAGGATTTACCCCCCTTAATGACCAGGCCATTTTTTGCGATCGGCACTGCGTTATTTTAACTGACAATTGCGCGGTCGTGCGACGCTGTACCCAAATACAATTGATGTCCTTTTTTTCCCACAAATAGAGATTTCTTTATGTGGTATTTGATGACCTGTGCGATTTTTATTTTTTGCGCTATAAACGAAAAAAGAACGACAATTCTGAAAAAAAAAAAAAAACAATATTTATCACATTCTTCTATATGACATTCCCAATAAAAAAAAATGTAAAAATGAATTTTTTTCATAATTTTAGGCCAATTTGTATTCTGCTACATATTTTTGGTAAAAGAAAACCCTAATAAGCGTATTTTAATTGGTTTGCGCAAAAGTTATCGCGTCTACAAACTACGGGAAAGATTTATGTCAATTTTATTTATTTATTTATTTTTTTACTAGTAATGGCGGCGATTTGCGTTTTTTTTTTTTTTAGCGGGACTGCGACATTGCCCCTGAGCACCACACACGTGACCGATGTAGGGCTACGTTGGTTCGCGCAGGAGAGCCAGCCTGCCGCAGTAAATGTGCGGCGAGCGGTAGGGAAGCGGTTAAGTATATATTTCATACATAGATGATGATTGTGATTATCAGAGAACTTTATACTATAATATCTGCTTGACTTTACGCCAATTTAGTTTTCACAATTTTTATATTGGCTTATTTATTAATTTATTGTCGATCATTCGGGATCATTTTATTTCATTTCGTACTTTGCACAATTATTTATTTCCGTGTCTGTTTTAGAATAGCGCGGCACCGTTCTTCTCTATTAGAACTGTATGAATGTTTATTTGATGTTGATAACGATACATAATAAACATAATATACAATATATACATGATATACATGATATACAATATATACATAATATACAATATATACATGATATACATGATATACAAATATACAATATATACATGATATACATGATATACAAATATACAATATATACATGATATACATAATATACATAATATACATGATATACATGATATACATGATATACATAAAATACATTATATACATAATATACAATATATACATGATATACACGATATACATGATATAAAATACATGATATACACGATATACAAAATATACAATATATACATGATATACATAATATACAATATATACATAATATACAATATATACATGATATACATGATATACAATATATACATAATATACAATATATACATGATATACATGATATACAAATATACAATATATACATGATATACATAAAATACATGATATACATAATATACATAATATACATGATATACATGATATACATAATATACATAATATACATAATATACATGATATACATAAAATACATTATATACATAATATACAATATATACATGATATACACGATATACATGATATAAAATACATGATATACACGATATACAAAATATACAATATATACATGATATACATAAAATACATTATATACATGATATACATAATATAAGCAAACACTGCAATCAGCAGATGATATAATAATACAAACCTCTCTCTGCATCCTGTAACTCTGCACTAATTCACACAGCTTCTCTGCATGTTTGTTTCCGCTAATAATAATTTTAGTGTATCTTTAGTGAAAATATTGTGTTGAACATTTTCTTTTTTTTTGGGGGGGGGGGGGGGGGCGCTGCCAGGTAGGCTGTACGGGGCCCCGTGATTTCTAAGAACATCCCTGAGAGTATTATGTATCCATGAAGGAGTGCAGAGGAAGTGCGAAGGTTACATTATAGGGACAGGATAGTCAGTAGGGGAGTAAACTGGGATGGAAAGGGTGTCAGACATATGGGATGGGGGGGATGTCTGGAGCTGAGACTGGGGGGGGGGGTTGGGGGGTGGTAGGTGGGCAATGGGGGAGGGTGGGGGGATCAGTGTCAGGACAAGGTCATCCAGAGCCTGGGACGAACATGCCAAATTGCTGCCCCCCCCCCCCCCAAGATATGTTAGCATTATGTGTCAGCAAAAATCCCCCCCCCCCAAAAAAAAATAAAAAAACAAGTGCTAATCTGCATTCTAAGCTCACATCTTCTCATTCCACACCACAGCACCCCCTCCACCCAAAAAAAAAAAAAATCCCTAGCACAGTTACTCTACCCTAAAATGTCACCTTCAAGCATAAATCCTCTCCCCTCCCCCACTCCGAATCCCAATCCCACAATCCCCCATCCTAGCACAACCCCCGCAAATGTCCCCTACTAGCACAAATATCACAAATCATCCCTACTAGCATAAATCCCCCTCCCAAAAAAATGTCCCCTCTTAGCACAAATTCCCCCCCCCCCCCAAAACACCCCCCCATTCCAAATCCCCTTCATTGCACAAATTCCCCTCCCCAATCCCCAATTTTAGCACAACCCCCGCAAATGTCCCCTACTAGCACAAATAAGTCAGTGTTGGGACAAGGTCATCTAGAGCCTAGGGTGACCATGCCAAGTTGCACCCCCCCTCCCCAAGATGTATGAGCATTATGTGTCAGCAAAAATCCCCCCCAACAAATCAAGTGCTAATCTGCATGCTAAGCTCAAATCTTCCACACCACATATGCTCCCAGCACACCCCCCCCCCCAAAAAAAATCCTCCTCCCTAGCACAATTACTCTACCCCTAAAATTCCCCCTCCCCCACTCCAAATCCCCCTCCTTGCACAAATTCCCCTCCCCCAATCCCCCCATCCTAGCACAACCCTCGCAAATGTCCCCTACTAGCACAAATAACCCCAATCATCCCTACTAGCATACAGTAAATCCCCCTCCCAAAAAAAATATCCTCTCTTAGCACAAATCCCCCCCCCTCCCCCAAAACACCCAACAAGCAAAATCCCATTAATTTCCATGGCCCCTGTTCACATATGAGCGTTTTGTCGCCTGAAGCTCAGAAAAGTACATGAGCGTCTTTTTTGGCAGATTTCAGGCGTTTTTGTTAGATGTCAGCGCCCGCCTCCAAACACCTGGAAAAAAATGCCCGAAAAAAAAAAAAACGCCTGAAGACGATACGTTCGGGTGTGAATGGAGCCTCATAGATGAGTGTTATACCAGCTGAAAACGCTCGGGTGTGAACGGGGTCTGAGGCTCCAATCACATACAGGCGTCTCGGATCGCGGGCAGGATTGCAGCGATTCTGCCCATGATCCCAAACCATTACAAGTCATGGGATGCCCGGGCAATTCCCCCGAATTGCAATGGCACCCCAAACATGGTGTGATTTTCCCGCAATTGTCGCCCGACGAATCACGGTCAAATCGCGGGAAGCCTGTCGCCCCAAAAAAGTACACAAACTTATTTTGGGCGACAGGCGTCCCGCGATTCTGTTTGCACAATTTTACCGTGATTCGTCGGGCGACAATCTTGGCAAAATCACGCTGTGTTTGGGGTGGCATTGCAAGTCATGGGAATCGCATGAACGTCCTGCGACTTTCAATGGTTCGGGATCGTGGGCAGAACCGCGGCAATTCTGCCTGCGATCCGAGACGTCTGTATGTGAATGGAGTCTGATAGTTGCAGGAAGGAGAGAAGTGCGAGTGATTGGAATCGCAGTGTTGGGGAATCGGCACACGGTGAATATGATGGAGAATGTCTCTCCTGTCAGGCAGGAGAAACAGCTCAGGCTCTCCCCCCCCCCCATTGTCTCAGCAGAAGCGCCTCTACCCCCCCCCCAATGTCTCAGGAGAAGCGGCTCAGGCTCTCTCCCCCCCCCAATGTCTCAGAAAAGGCTCAGGCTCCCCCCCCAATGTCTCAGGAGAAGCGGCTCAGGCTCTCCCTCCCCCCAATGTCTCAGGAGAAGCGGCTCAGGATCTCCCCCCCCCCCCAATGTCTCAGGAGAAGTGGCTCAGGCTCCCCCCCCAATGTCTCAGGAGAAGCGGCTCAGGCTCCCCCCCCCCCAATGTCTCAGGAGAAGCGGCTCAGGCTCTCCCCCCCCCAATGTCTCAGGAGAAGCGGCTCAGACTCCCCCCCAATGTCTCAGGAGAAGCGGCTCAGGCTCCCCCCCCCAGTGTCTCAGGAGAAGCGGCTCAGGCTCCCCCCCCCAATGTCTCAGGAGAAATGGCTCAGGCTCCCCCCCCCCACCAATGTCTCAGGAGAAGCGGCTCAGACTCCCCCCCCCAGTGTCTCAGGAGAAGCGGCTCAGGCTCCCCCCCCCCAATGTCTCAGGAGAAGCGGCTCAGGCTCCCCCCCCCAGTGTCTCAGGAGAAGCGGCTCAGGCTCCCCCCCCCAGTGTCTCAGGAGAAGCGGCTCAGGCTCCCCCCCCCCAATGTCTCAGGAGAAGCGGCTCAGGCTCTCCCTCCCCCCCAATTTCTCAGGAGAAGCGGCTCAGGATCTCCCCCCCCCAATGTCTCAGGAGAAGCGGCTCAGGCTCTCCCTCCCCCCCAATGTCTCAGGAGAAGCGGCTCAGGATCTCCCCCCCCCCAATGTCTCAGGAGAAGCGGCTCAGGCTCTCCCTCCCCCCCCAATTTCTCAGGAGAAGCGGCTCAGGATCTCCCCCCCCCCCAATGTCTCAGGAGAAGCGGCTCAGGCTCTCCCTCCCCCCCAATGTCTCAGGAGAAGCGGCTCAGGATCTCCCCCCCCCCCCAATTTCTCAGGAGAAGCGGCTCAGGATCTCCCCCCCCCCAATTTCTCAGGAGAAGCGGCTCAGGATCTCCCTCCCCCCCAATTTCTCAGGAGAAGCGGCTCAGGATCTCCCCCCCCCCCCCAATTTCTCAGGAGAAGCGGCTCAGGCTCTCGCCCCCCCCCAATGTCTCAGGAGAAGCGGCTCAGGCCCCCCCCCCCCCAATGTCTCAGGAGAAGCGGCTCAGGCTCCCCCCCCTCCCCTCCTGCCCAGTCACTGTAACCCTGCTGATTCGGCCACTGTTGGAGGTCACATTCGCCCCTCCCCCGGCGTCTGGCTGTATCAGGAAATGGTGTCTTTATTCCATAGATTTCCCTATCAGATTATTGATCTTTTATGGTTGTTGCAGCGCCGGTGTGTCGGTCTCAGTGATGAAATCCCATCCTCCTTCCTCATGGGGAAATTCCCGTCTCTAACAATCTTTTCATTGTTTATTTTTAGCCCGGATTGCGTAACTCGGAGATTGAACGGAACGGCTTGTACCCGTACACCGGACTCCCCGGATCCCGCCACTCCTGTATCTACCCCGGACAGTACAACCCGTCCTTCATCAACGAGGAGAACCGCAGGAGAGACTACTTCTAGAGCCGCTGCGGGTAGAATAGAGCTGTAGAGAGAGTGAGAGCCATCCACCGACATCGCAACGGAGGTTCTCCAACCCCAAACCCGACAAGAGGCGCGCAGCAGCTGTGACCTGGGTCGGTGCGCTCCGCCGGGGCGCCCTCTGGTGGAGGGTCTCAGTATTGGCCGCATTGAATAGAGCTAGATGGATTCTGCAGCACCTCCAGGAATATCGATGGTTCGCGGATGATCCGGAGGCGCGCTTTTCTCTGCGATTCGCGGTCTGTGTCCTGTGTGCAGCGAACCGCCACCGACCAACCAATCCTCTCTGTGATAAGACTCCTCCTGTCATTCCTTTTCCACTAATTTATTCATTGTGTGTCTGAAGTGTGAAGGATCTTATCTAAAGCATGGGGCCCCAAATCAGTGAGGGGCCCGACTCAGCGAGGTGCCCCAAATCAGCGAGGAGCCCCGAATTCAGCACGGGGCCACGACTCAGCACGGGGCCCCCGACTCAGTGTGGGGCCCCGACTCAGCACAGGGCCCCTACTCAGCGTGGGGTCCTAACTCAGAGCGAGACCCCGACTCAGTGTGGGGTCCTATCTCAGCAAGGAGCCCTGACTCAGCGTAGGGCCCCTATTCAGCACAGGGCCCCTACTCAGCGTGGGGTTCTGACTCAGAGCGAGACCCCGACTCAGTGTGGGGCCCTAACTCAGCAAGGAGCCCTGACTCAGCATAGGGCCCCTACTCAGAACGAGGCCCCGACTCAGTGTGGGACCCTAATTTAGCAAGGAACCCCGAATCAGCGTGGGGCATGTCAGTGCGACTTCAGGTGCGACTTGGCTGCAACTTTATGCATAGATGTCTATGCAAGTCGCAGCTGAAATTGCTAAGAATAGTGCAGGAACCGGTTTTTCAAATCGGTGCGGCACCCCAAAGTTGCTTCGATTGGAACAGTTCCATTGCCAACAAAAGGGTGCAACTTGTCGTGCGATTTGGACCTGTGGAATCGCATGAGAAGTCGCTCTGGTGTGAACAGGGGCTTAAACTGGAATTTGTTTTTAGGATTTATTTTTTTTTTTTTTGTTCAGAGACGCCTCTCTCCCTGAAATTGTGAACATTGGGCTCTAGGTAATGATTGGTTAGATATAGGGAGGCGATTTCTTCCTCCCCCATAGAAGAAGTCGCAGATGCAAGGAATTTTTATACTTTCTGTAACATTGAGGGGTCTATTATTGCATTATTGAAGAATTTGCAAAGTTTTCATCCAGCGAATCTGCATCTCCTGTGCAAAATGGATAAAAACGAATGTTCTGTAGGTTATCGTCTCTTCTGAACGAATGTTCCTTTGTTAGGGTCAGCAGTAAGGCCTCATACCCGCTTCATGTAGCAGAAAGTCGCATTCCTGCTTGTAACTTCATGTGGGCAGTGGGCAATGCCGCGTGTCACGCATAGGGCGGTCTGCCCAAGAGTTTGAATCGCCACATGTGAATGGGGCCTAAAATAAAAGCATTATGGGCACTAGATGGAGCTGAGGAGCATAACGTGTGCGGCTTTGTAACAAGAGCTACAATGTAACAATTTTAACACTAGAGGGAACACTAGAGGGAATTAGCAAATAAATGGAACCAAAGGTTACTTATTCCCTCTAACATTCTCTAGACTTTTTACATTGTATCTTTAATTACAAAGACCTGTATTCCCTGTGCTCTTCAGCTCCATCTAGTGGTCATATTGCAGTATTTTACTACTGCCCATAATAAAAGAATATTCGTTCAGAAGAAAAAATAGCCTAAAGAACATTTGTTTTTCCCCAATTCGCCCACAACGAATGTACATGGAGATTTGCTGGGCGAATAGCTCTTCTGATTTTTGTTTTTCCACAATGAATGTACATGTAGGCTATATTCTCTTCCGATCGAATGTTCCTTTATTATTACTACGGGCAGTAGTAAAATACTGCCATATGACCACTAGATGGAGCTGCATAGAGAGAGATGGAGGCCCTGAGGAGCATAGAGAATACAGTAGGGGGGGCGGGGTAGTAAAATAAAGACATGATGGGCGCCAGATGAGGCTGGAATGGAAATATACATGTCTTTGTAACAAGAGATACAGTGTAACAGCTTTAGAGAACACTAGAGGGAATTAGCAAATAAATGGAACCAAAGGTTAATTATTCCCTCTAACATTCTCTAGAATTGTTACAAAGACCTGTATTACCTATGCTCCACAGCTCCATCTAGTGGTCATTTTGCAGTATTTTACTACTGCCCATAATAAAAGAATATTCGTTCAGAAGAAAAAATGGCCTAAAGAACATTTGTTTTTCCCCATTCTCCCCCAACGAATGTACATGTACGCTATATTCTCTTCTGAACGAATGTATATGGAGATTTGCTGGGCGAATAGCTCTGCTGATTTTTGTTTTTACACAATGAATGTACATGTACGCTATATTCTCTTCTGAACGAATGTTCCCTTATTACGGGCAGAAATAAAATGCTGCCATATGACCACTAGATGGAGCTGCATAGAGAGAGATGGAGCTGAGGAGCACAGAGAATACAGTGGGGGGGGGGGGGGTAGTAAAATAAAGGCATTATGGGTGCCCAATAGAGCCAGAATATGCATAAAATGCATATATGTCTACAAGGGATACAATATAAAAATGTTCTTTTATTAGGGGCAGTAGTAAAATGAAAGCATTATGGCCACCAGGTGGAGCTAAGGAGCATGATACATATGTCTTTGTAACAAGAGATACAATGTAACAATGTTAGAGAACACTAGAGGGAATTAGCAAATAATTGGAACCAAAGGTTACTTATTCCCTCTAACATTCTCTAGAATTGTTACATTGTATCCTTAGTTACAAAGACAAGTATTCCCTATTGTACTGTAATGGTCATATTGCAGCATTTTACCACTGCTAATAAAAAAAGAAGTATTGGCACCAGATGGAACTGAGGAGCAGAGAAAATACAGTAGGGGGGGGGGGTAGTAAAATAAAGGCATTATGGGCGCCCGATGGAGCCAGAAAGGAAAAGGCATAGTGCAGTATTTTAGCACTGCTAATAATAAAAGAAGTATGGCCACCAGATGGAGCTGAGGAGCATAATACATATGTCTTTGTAACAAGAGATACAATGTCAAAATGTTAGAGAACACTAGAGGGAATTAGCAAATAAATGGAACCAAAGGTTGCTTATTCCCTCTAACCTTCTCTAGAAATGTTACAGTTTATCTTTAGTTACAAAGACCTGTATTCCCTGTGCTCCACATCTCCATCTAGTGGTCATATTGCAGTATTTTATTACTGTCCATAATAAAGGAATATTGATACAGAAGAGAAAATAGCCAAAAGAACATTTGTTTTTCCCCCAATTCTCCCCCAACGAATGTACATGAAGATTTGCTGGGGGAATATCTCTGCTGATTTTATTAATAAATGGACCCCTAAAACTGCGTGACGTTACTTGAAGTCGGTCCCAGCGATTATCCAATGACAGGAGCTGTAGAGGAATCGCCACCACGAATGTTCTGCGTATTTATCGCATTGTCACATGCCGCCATCTTGTATGTCTGCACCTTATTCCTTTCTCTCAGCTTTCTTACAAGCAATATGTATACCAGGGGGTGTGATGTCTCCAGGACCACACCCCCTTACATGGTCAGGTGACCTGTGCGCCACATCTGTGACCGGTTAGAAACACTGTAACACTGTATCCCCCCACCCCTCCCCCCCCAGGGGCTTAACCTGTGCGATGGATTGATTGTTCTATCTATTCTTAGAGATGGGATTATTTTTATACAAGGTTTGTGAATGAAGTCTGGCGTTCTAGTCAGCGTCATAATTATTAATAAATACAGAATTGATTATTTCTCCGCCTCCTTGTGATTATTTCTCTGCCTCCTTGTGATTATTTCTCCGCCTCCTTGTGATTATTTCTCCGCCTCCTTGTGATTATTTTTATATCATTTGTAAGAAATGTATACAAACACATCCAGGATTCTGGACAGAGATTTGTGTTTGACTCATTAATGTCTATGCTTATACAGGTTTATGGTCAGCCAATCACAGGACTCACATCCTTTTAAGGCAGTGGTGGCCAACCAATGCCAGGACAAGAAAGGGGTGGGGGGCAGGAAGGGCACAGATCTCATGCCAGGGGAGGGGGGGAGGGGGAATTTATGCTAGCAAGGGGGATTGGGAGGGGGGGGGGAGAGAGGATTTGTGCTAGGAGGGTAAATTTGGGGGCACATTACAGGAGCAGTCAGGAGGGCACTGTACAGGAGGATCAGGAGGGCACAGTACAGGGGGGGTCAGGAGTGCACAATACAGGAGGAGTCAGGAGTGCACAGTACAGGAGGGTCCGTGGGGGACAGTACAGGAGGGCAGAGTAAAGGGGAGTCAGGAGGGCACAGTACAGAAGCAGTCAGGAGGGCCCAGTACAGAAGCAGTCAGGAGGGCCCAGTACAGGGGGATCAGGGGGGCACAGTACTGGAGGATTGGGGGGAGGGGCACAGGACAATAGGAGTCAGGAGGGCACAGTACAGGAGGAGTGAGGAGGGCTATGTACAGGGGAGTCAGGAGAGCACAGTACAGAAGCAGTCAGGGGGGCACAGTACAGGGGAATCAGGAGGGCACAGTACAGGAGGGCACAGTACAGGTGAGTCAGGAGGGCACAGTACAGGTGAGTCAGGAGGGCACAGTACAGAAGCAGTCAGGAGGGCACAGTACAGGAGGAGAAAGGAGGGCACAGCACAGGAGGGCACTGTACAGGAGTAGTCAGGAGAGCACAGTACTGGAGGAGTCAGGAGGATACAATACTAGGGGAGTCAGGAGGGCACAGTACAGGGGGTTTAGGGGGGCACAGTACAGAAGGAGTCAGGAGGGCACGGTGCAGAAGGAGCCAGGAGGGCACAGTACAGGGGGATCAGGAGGGCACAGTACTGGAGGAGTCAGGAGGGCACAGTACTGGAGGAGTCAGGAGGGCACAATACAGGGGGGACAGGAGGGCACAGTACAGGGGGGCACAGTATAGAAGGAGTCAGAAGGGCAAAGTACAGGGGGTCAGGAGGGCACAGTACTGGAGGAGTCAGGAGGGCACAGTAACGGGGGGTCAGGAGGGCACAGTACTGGAGGAGTCAGGAGGGCAAAGTACAGGGGAATCAGGGGGGCACAGTACAGAAGGAGTCAGGAGGGCACAGTACTGGAGGAGTCAGGGGGCAACAGTACAGGAGGAGTAAGGAGAACATGGGGGGCACAGTACTTTAGGAGTCTGGGGAGGGGCACAGTACAGGAGGAGGATGTCTCCATCATCTTTGCACATCTAGAGAGGACATTTTTGCCCATTCTTATTTGCAAAATATCTAAAGCTCTGACATTGGATGGAGAGCGTCTGTGAACAGCAATTTTCAAGTCTTGCCACAGATTCTCAATGTGATTTAGGTCTGGACTGTGACTGGGCCATTCTAACACATGAATATGCTTTGATGTAAACCATTCCATTGTAGCTCTGGCTGGATGTTTCAGGTCGTTGTCCTGCTGGAAGGTGAACCTCCGCCCCAGTCTCAAGTCTTTTTTTCTAAGATTGTCCTGTATTTGGCTCCACCCATCTTCCCATCAACTCTGACCAGCTTCCCTGTCCCTGCTGAAGAAAAGCATCCCCACACCATGATGCAGCCACCACCATGTTTCACAGTGGGGATGGTGTGTTCAGGGTGATGTGCAGTGTTAGTTTTCCCCCACACATAGCGTTTTACTTTTAGCCCAAAAAGTGTCATTTTGGTCTCCTCTGAGCAGAGCTCCTCCCCCCACATGTTTGCTGTGTCCCCCACATGGCTTCTCCCAAACTGCAAACAGGACTTCTTATGTCTTTCTTCCACCAATGGCTTTCTTCTTCTCACTCTTCCATAAAGGGGAGATTTGTGGAGAGCACGACTAATAGTTGTCCTGTGGACAGATTCTCCCACCTGAGCTGTGGATCTCTGCAGCTCCTCCAGACTTCCCATGAGCCTCTTGGCTGCTCCTCTGATGAATGCTCTCCTTGCCTGGCCGGTCAGTTTAGGTGGACGGCCATCTCTTGGTAGGGGCCCGGCTGGTCAGTTTAGGTGGACGGCCATGTCTTGGTAGGGGCTCAGCCGGTCAGTTTAGGTGGACGGCCATGTCTTGGTAGGGGCCCGGCCGGTCAGTTTAGGTGGACGGCCATGTCTTGGTAGGGGCTCAGCCGGTCAGTTTAGGTGGACGGCCATGTCTTGGTAGGGGCCCGGCCGGTCAGTTTAGGTGGACGGCCATGTCTTGGTAGGGGCCCGGTCGGTCAGTTTAGGTGGACGGCCATGTCATGGTTGGGGCCTGGCCGGTCAGTTTAGGTGGACGGCCATGTCTTGGTAGGGGCCCGGCCGGTCAGTTTAGGTGGACGGCCATGTCTTGGTAGGGGCCCAGCCAGTCAGTTTAGGTGGACGGCCATGTCTTGGTAGGGGCCCGGCAGGTCAGTTTAGGTGGACGGCCATGTCTTGGTAGGGGCCCGGCAGGTCAGTTTAGGTGGACGGCCATGTCTTGGTAGGGGCCCGGCAGGTCAGTTTAGGTGGACAGCCATGTCTTGGTAGGGGCCCGGCCGGTCAGTTTAGGTGGACAGCCATGTCTTGGTAGGGGCCCGGCCGGTCAGTTTAGGTGGACAGCCATGTCTTGGTAGGTTGCAGTTGTGCCGTACTCTTTCCATTTTCCCATGATGGATTGAGCAGAGCTCCGTGAGATGGTCAAAGCTTGGGAGATTTTTTTATAGCCTAACCCTGCTTTACACTTCTCCACAACTTTATCCCTGACCTGTCTGGTGTGTTCCTTGGCCTTCATGATGCTGTTTGTTCACTAAGGTTCTCTAACAAACCTCTGAGGGCTTCACAGAACAGCTTCATTTTCTTTCCACTTCACAATTATGTGTCACTTTGTGTCGGTCTATCACATAAAATCCCAATAAAACACATTTACATTTTTGGTTGTAACATGAGAAAATGTGGGAAATTTCAGGGGGTGTGAATACTTTTTCAAGGCTCTGTATATAGTAGAATAGAGGGCGGGTCTGATAAGAAGGACGCCGCTCTCTGATGTGGTGACAGCGAGCGCCTCGGTTAATAATGATCGGTGAAGAATTATTCATATTTCCATATCGATCTCTGGGAGGAAATAACTCTCAGAATTCTTTGTAGGTTTATCATTATCAGAGGTGAAATATTTGGTACATTGTCTTCTGGTAAACAGGACTTTGCCTCTGGGGGTGAATATTAAAAATGTACCAAACCCCCCAAAAATGTCATATACAGTCAGGTCCATAAATATTGGGACATGGACACAATTCTAATCTTTTTGGCTCTATACATCACCACAATGGATTTGAAATGAAACAAACAAGATGTGCTTTAACTGCAGACTTTCAGCTTTAATGTGAGGGGATTTACATCCAAATCAGGTGAACGGTGTAGGAATTACAACAGTTTGTATATGTGCCTCCCACTTTTGAAGGGACCAAAAGTAATGGGACAATTGGCTGCTCAGCTGTTCCATGGCCAGGTGTGTGTTATTCCCTCATTATCCCATTTACAAGGAGCAGATAAAAGGTCCAGAGTTCATTTCAAGTGTGCTATTTGCATTTGGAATCTGTTGCTGTCAACTCTCAATATGAGATCCAAAGAGCTGTCACTATCAGTGAAGCAAGCCATCATTAGGCTGAAAAAACAAAACAAACCCATCAGAGAGATAACAAAAACATTAGGTGTGGCCAAATCAACTGTTTGCAACATCCTTAAAAATAAAGAACGCACCGGTGAGCTCAGCAACACCAAAAGACCCGGAAGACCACGGAAAACAACTGTGGAGGATGACCGAAGAATTCTTTCCCTGGTGAAGAAAACACCCTTCACAACAGTTGGCCAGATCAAGATCACTCTCCAGGAGGTAGGTGTATGTGTGCCAGATCAAGATCACTCTCCAGGAGGTAGGTGTATGTGTGTCAGATCAAGATCACTCTCCAGGAGGTAGGTGTATGTGTGTCACCTTCACAACAGTCGGCCAGATCAAGATCACTCTCCAGGAGGCGTGGGCATGTCTGGCTGCCAATGGAACTGGTTCTCTTGTATTTATTGATGATGTGACTGCTGACAAAAGCAGCAGGATGAATTCTGAAGTGTTTCGGGGAATATTATCTGCTCATATTCAGCCAAATGCTTCAGAACTCATTGGACGGCGCTTCACAGTGCAGATGGACAATGACCCGAAGCATACTGCGAAAGCAACCAAAGAGTTTATTAAGGGAAAGAAGTGGAATGTTATGCAATGGCCAAGTCAATCACCTGACCTGAATCGATTGAGCATGCATTTCACTTGCTGAAGACAAAACTGAAGGGAAAATGCCCCAAGAACAAGCAGGAACTGAAGACAGTTGCAGTAGAGGCCTGGCAGAGCATCACCAGGGATGAAACCCAGCGTCTGGTGATGTCTATGCGTTCCAGACTTCAGGCTGTAATAGACAGCAAAGGATTTGCAACCAAGTATTAAAAAGTGAAAGTTTGATTTATGATTATTAATCTGTCCCATTACTTTTGGTCCCTTAAAAAGTGGGAGGCACATATACAAAGTGTTATAATTCCTACACCGTTCACCTGATTTGGATGTAAATACCCTCAAATTAAAGCTGGAAGTCTGCAGGTAAAGCACATCTTGTTTGTTTCATTTCAAATCCATTGTGGTGGTGTATAGAGCCAAAAAGATTAGAATTGTGTCCATGTCCCAATATTTATGGACCTGACTGTATTGCAGCTCACCAACCCTTAGATGTGACGGCTGCAATCGGTTTTTTTTTTTTTTCTTTATATTTACCTGGAGATTCTGCCAGTAACACTTCCTGTTGTCTCCACTCTGGATGGAGGAGCAATGGAGACACCCCTGGACAGCAGCATTGTCAGTCATGGGGGAGGGGAGTGTTAGACGAGAAGATGTAGATGGACTTTAATAAATTGAAGACGAACTCCAGCTAACACTTGAAAATTAACAGACTTACTGGCAGGATCACCAGGTGAAAATAAAGGGAAAACGCCCAAAAAAAGAAAAGAAATGTCACCACATCTAATGATTGGTGATCTGCAATATATTACAGTTTTCTTTCTGGGCTCAAAGCAGAACTTCACCACATCCGATCCGATCCGACCCGAGCACCACATCAAATCCGATCCGACCCGAGCACCACAAACACTATTTACTCCCCATCCATTCATGTCTCCATCCATCCATCCTTGTCTCCATCTATCCATGTCTCCATCCATCCATCCATGTCTCCTCCATCTATCCATCCATGTCTCCATCCATCCATCATCTTCATCCATCCACCCATCCATGTCTCATCCATCTATCCATCCATGTCTTCATCCATGTCTCCATCCATCCATGCTTGTCTCCATCCATCCATGTCTCCACGCATCCATGTCTCCATCCATCCATGTCTCCATCCATCCATGTCTCCATCCATCCATCCTTCTCTCCATCCATCCTTGTCTCCATCCATCCATGTCTCCACGCATCCATGTCTCCATCCATCCATGTCTCCATCCATCCATCCTTCTCTCCATCCATGCATGTCTCCATCCTTGTCTACTTCCATCCATGTCTCCATCCTTCCATCCATCCTTGTCTCCATCCATCCTTGTCCCCATTCATCCATGTCTCCATCCATTCATCCATCTATCCATCCTTGTCTCCATCCATCCATATCTCCATCCATGTCTCTATCCATCCATCCTTGTTTCCATCCAACCATCCTTGTCTCCACCCATCCATGTCTCCATCCATCCATGTCTCCATCCATGTCCCCATCCATCCATGTCTCTATCCTTTCATAATTGTCTCCATCCATCCTTGTCTCCATCCTTCCATGTCTCTATCCATCCATCTATGTCTCCATCCATCCATCCATATATGTCTCCATCCATACATGTCTCCATCCATCCATGTCTCTATCCATGTCTCCATCCATACATGTCTCCATCCATCCATGTCTCTATCCATGTCTCCATCCATACATGTCTCCATCCATACATGTCTCCATCCATACATGTCTCTATCCATGTCTCCATCCATACATGTCTCCATCCATAGATGTCTCCATCCATCCATCCATACATGTCTCCATCCATACATGTCTCCATTCATCCATGTCTCTATCCATGTCTCCATCCATCCATAATTGTCTCCATCCATCCTTGTCTCCAACCATCCTCGTCTCCATCCATCCATCCTTCTATGTCTCTATCCATCCATCCATCCATGTCTCCATCCATGTCTCCATCCATCCATCCATCCATCCATGTCTCCATCCATCCATGTCTCTATCTATCCATCCATGTCTCTATCCATCCATCCATGTCTCTATCCATCCATGTCTCCATCCATCCATCCTTCTATGTCTCTATCCATCCATGTCTCTATCCATCCATCCATCCATGTCTCCATCCATGTCTCCATCCATCCTCGTCTCCATCCATCCATCCTTCTATGTCTCTATCCATCCATTCATCCATCCATGTCTCCATCCATGTCTCCATCCATCCATCCATGTCTCCATCCATCCATGTCTCTAGCTATCCATCCATGTCTCTATCCATCCATCCATGTCTCCATCCATCCATCCTTCTATGTCTCTATCCATCCATGTCTCTATCCATCCATGTCTCCATCCATCCTTGTCTCCATCCATCCATGTCTCCATCCATCCATCCTTGTCTCCATCCATCCATGTCTCCATCCACCCATCCATGTTTCCTTCAATCCATCCTTGTCTCCATCCATCCATCCATCCATCCATCCATCCATCAATGTCTCCATCCATCCATTCATCCATGCCTCCATGCTTTTGTTACAAAGAATTTTATAAAATTTTTGAAAAAAAAGGGTACAAACAGTAATGATGAATCCATTCTGATGAAAGCGATATATTAGGACACAGTGGGAGAAAAGCTCCGTATAAAGAAAAGAAAAAGAAATAGCGAAGCAAACAATTCATTTAGTCCCGGTTGTGCGATGCGGGAAGGCTGCGAATATGCAGCGTGTTCCCGCATCACATCCGCACATCTGGCAGTTCACACTGCCATATGCGATACGCAGGGGGTGTCAATTAAATGTTAACGACACCCCCAGTTTGATCGCATATCGCAGTGCGATCTGACAGTTCGCACAGAATCGGATCGCACAAGTGTGAACCACCATGCCATCCGATCCTGATGCGGCTGGAAAAAAGGGTCCTGTGCGACTTTTGTGGGAGTGCAGTGCAAATTTCAGCCATACAAAGTGTATGGCTGAACTCGCATCCGCACCTCCAATCGCATGTAATGAAGGAGCGGTGCGCTCCGATATTACATGCGATCTCCGCACTCGCAAGAGTGTAAACCAGCGCTAAAAAAATGTACAAAATGTAATAAAATATCCGAGGTGATATAAACACTGGAATGGACTCCTTTATTATAGACACGCCCATAAAGATGTCTCCTTATGTCTGAAAAGACATAAAAAATGAAGACAAAAGGGAGGGGGATGGGAGAAGAATAAAAATGTAACGATGGAAAATTGAAAAAAAAAATGACAAAAAAATAATAAAGAGAAGAGAGAAAAAAAAAAGAGGGGGGGGGGGGGGGTTAGAAGAATTGAGATGAATGGAAGGGGAAAGGGATGATATGAGGTCTAGATACAAAAGCAAGATGATAAAAAAATAAAAAAAGGGAAAAAAAAAGTGAAATTGGAAAGTAACAATTACAGGGGTTGGAGGGCGTGGTCAATATTTATCAATGCTTTATTTTGTAGAGAAATCACTTTTGAAACCCCCCAGCATTTCTAGCTGTGGCCATCTTGAGTAAGGGCAGATGATTCATGTAGCATTTACTTCCTGGAATCCATCTGCCCTTAGCTCAGGCATGCACTCAGGAGGGTGTGTTTAGCTGAGAAAGCCCCGCCTCCTCCTGGGATGGATGAGATCATTTGCGTAGGCCAAAACCCAGGAAGCAACTGAAAAAACATAAAGATAAAAAAGTATAAAACAAGTAAATATAATCGACCTTCCTATCCATTTACTAATTCTAGCAGCATAAGGGTTAATAATATTCAATGTTGATTGAGAAAGTTAAAGTGGAAGTTCACCCAGAAGGAGAAGTTCCTGTAGTTTGCACCCTCCCCCCTCCTAGTTCTGTCAGGTCCTGGCACAGATCCCTGCGCCAATCTGTGAGGAAGTTCCACCTCCCCTCCCCCCCCCCCCCCCCCGCAGCCTTCCTTTACACACACACGGGTCCCAGAAGAGCGCCGAACCATTCAGAAAGCGCAGTGCGTCTCGCGCATGCGCAGCAGGAAACTGGCTGTGAGGCCGGTGTTCCGTGAAAATTACCTACCCGTGAGAAAAACCTACCCTCGTCACTTCCGGTGCACCCTCAGTGTCTGTAAAGCGGCGGTTACATTAAAACAGCTGTACTACAATATGCATCATCTCCGCTCCTTCCCGTGACACTCACTGATGTTGGCTACTAAATATAAAAGCGGCGGCGGGTGTATGAGAAGATACATAACGGAGCCGCCAGCCGCTTTTATATTTACTAGCCAAGATCAGGGTAGTCACAGGGGAAGGAGCGGAGATGACTCATATTGTAGGGCAGCTGTTGTAATGTCACCGCCGCGTGGGTAGGTTTTTTTCACGGACACCCTAATACTGTCATACTACTGCGCATGCCCTGTAGTCAGCTCCTTATCTTTTTCATTAGGTCTCCGGGGCTCTGAGCATGCGCACTGCTGCGCTGCTCAGCTATTCATGCCCGGAAGTGACGAGGGTAGGTAATTCTAACGTTACACCGGAATTCTTCACTTCTGGTTTCCCTTATCTAAGATGGCGGATCCGGCACCTGAAGCTGATTGAAGGATGGGCTCAGGTGAGGGGATCGCGGGATCCCTGGACAGGTGAGCGTCCTTCCTAATAATAAAAGTCAGCAGCTGCTGGATTTGTACCGGATTTGTAGCTGCTGACTTTTCATTTATTTGGGGGGAGCCCCAGAGCTCCTCTTTAAGTTCCCCGTTAATACCGTCTTACATTTGAGGAGTCTCCGGGCCAATAAGGAGGTTGGATGGACCTTTTCCTTTATTTGGGGGTAGGACATGATGTACCAAGAGCAATAAAACTCAGGTGAGGACTCTGACTCCTCCCCCTCCTGTTATTTCTGTGTCCCCAGTGAAGACATTTCCCACCACTTCCTTTCCATGTGACCCCCTTCCACAGGGAGAGACATGAGCGGAAACAAGAGGCTCCACCCATTCCTCACTCCATCCAATAAAATACAACAGTTCTGTCTGGCGCTTAAAGCAAAACTCCGGGCACATAGCTAAATACACAGATAAATATATATATATATACGGGAGCTGTTTTACCTGCATTTGTGTCCATCCAGTCCTGAGACTTACACAGCTCTGCCACACAGCACAGCCTATCAGGACAAGAGACATTCATTTTCTCTGCTGCAGTGATTGGCCAGAGAAAGGAGAAGCAGGAGGTTGATGAGGTCATTTCTCTGTCACTCTGCTCTCTCCTCCTAGCAGCATGCCGCTTGTTAACACATTGCTGCCTGCCACCCATGATCGCTCCCCGCTGAGAGAGAAGGACGGTCGGATGATGTAAACACAGCAAACCGTTCTTCTCCCTGGAATGATCACAGAGCTCCTTCTATATAGGAACACAGGTCTTTGTTGTCATTTCACAAGCCCCACCCCCATACAGTTAGAAAACACCCCATGGGCTCACAATTAACCCTTTGATCACCCTCAGGGTTAACCTCTTCCCTGCCAGTGTCATTAGTACAGTGACAGTGCATATTTATAGCACTGATTACTGTAGTGATGTCACTGGTATCCCCAAAAGTGTCAAAAATGTCAGTTAGGGGTCCGATCTGTCCGCCGCAATGTCGCAGTCCCGCTAAAAATCGCAGATCGCGGCCATTACTAGTAAAAAAAAAAACTATAAAAATGACAGAAATCTTTCCCTTAGTTAGTAAACGCGATAACTTTTGCGCAAACCAATCAAAATACACTTATTGGGATTTTTTTTACCAAACATAGGTAGCAGAAAACAAATCGCACCCAACGCTTCCTTCTGATTGGATAAGTCAGTGATGGAACCGCGCTCCGCCTGACATCTCCTGACGCCATTCCCGGGGAAAATATACCGACTTATCCGTAAAAATCGCACAAATTTCCAGTAAAAAAACGATAATCACAATTTTCCCCGACTGACATCCGCCATGGAGAGTCCTTCCTTCTAGGAAAATCGCAGCACGTCATCTCCATGTTACCTGACCCCCCCCATTGTAAAACCAACCCCCATTCTAAAACTAAACTCCTCCCCCATTCTAAAACCACCCGCATTCTAAAACAAAACTCCTCCCCCGTTCTAAAACTACCCCCCATTCTAAAACTACCCCCCTCACCCCCATTCTAAAACCACCCCTATTCTAAAACTAAACTCCTCCCCCATTCTAAAACCACCCCCTCACCCCCATTCTAAAACCACCCCCCATTCTAAAATCACCCCCCCCATTCTTAAACTACCCCCCTCACCCCCATTCTAAAAATAGGGGCTAAATGTTAAAAAATTTAGATTTTTTAATTTCTTTTTGAGAATGTTATATCGCAGAATGTGAAAAATATTGTTATTTTTTCAAAATTGTCGCTCTTTTTTTTTGTTTATAGCGCAAAAAATAAAAATCGCAGAGGTGATAAAATACCACCAAAATAAATCTCTATTTGTGGGAAAAAAAGGACATCGATTTCATTTGGGTACAGCGTCACACGACCGCGCAATTGTCAGTTAAAGTAACGCAGTGCCAAATCACAAAATAGGCCCTGGTCATTAAGGGGGGAAATCCTTCCGGTCTTAAAGTGGTACGAAGTGTAAAATTGGGGGATCTCCTGATACGAAGCCAGGGTCAGGGAGACCAAAAAAGATGGCAGCCAAAACCGCCGGAAGAATTAATCGGGAAACAAAGAAAAAAACCCACAGGAACCTCAGGAGAAATGCAGGCGGCTCTGGAATAGGACGGGGGGGGGGGGGGTTGTTTCAAGGAGCACAATCAGGGCCGTCTTTAATATTGATTGGACCCTGGGCAAATATTTTCTTGGGCTCTCCAAAATCCACTTTTCGCAGGCAGTGTGGGCTCAAGGAGGAGTTGCTTTGTTGTGAGCCCCACAACAATGACTGGGCCCGGGGCAGTTGCCCCTTTTGCCCTGTGTTAAAGACGGTCCTGAGCACAATACAGCGATACGATACTGAGCTGCATGGCGGAGTTGGCAGAAAGAAGCCATTACTGCGCCAATTCCACAAAAAAGCCCGGATACAATCCGCCCAGCGACACCTTGGCACGGCTCACAGCTTCTGGCTGTAATCTGCAGTGAGAAGATGAAAATCGAGGTTTATGGTCGCAGCCATTAGCGCTATGTCTGGAGAAGGGTCAACAAGGCCTAAAGCGACAAGAATACCATCCCCACTGTGAAGCATGGTGGTGGCTCACTGATGTTCTGGGGGGTGAGCTCTTAAGGCACGGGGGGGGGGGGATCTTGTAAAAATGGATGGCAAGATGAATGCAGCATGTTATCAGAGAATACTGGCAGGCAGTTTACATTCTTCTGCAGGAAAGCTGCACATGGGAGGCTCTTGGACTTTCCACCACGACGATGACCCCAAGCAGTGCCGGGAGAAGGTCATCTAGAGCCCGGGGCGAACATGCCAAACTGCCCCCCCCCTCCAAGATGTATGAGAATTATGTGTCAGTAAAAAATCCCCCCCTCTCATCACAAATATTTGCCCCCCATCCCTGAAATCCCCCCAGCACAAAAGCCCCCCCCATCCAAAAGAATCACCCCTTCTTGCACAAATCCTTCCCCTCCCTCCTCTATCACATCACCACTTCTAGAACAACCTTCCCCAATTCCCCTTCCTAGCACAAATCCTCTTCACCCCTCCCAATCACCCTAAATCATCACCCCTAACCCCCCCTAAATTTCCCCTCCTAGAACAATTCTTAACCCCTGCCACCCCCCTTATTCCCCCTCCAAACACAAATCCTCTTCCCCTCAATCTCCTCACAGTGCCCCTCACCTCACATGATACCACAGTGCCCAGGGCAGCCGTCCCTTCTGCCCACCCCCAAGCACAAGACCAAGCTGACCCTCCGGTGGTTACAGCAGAAAAAAGTGAAGATTCTGGAGAGGCCACCACAGTCTCCTGACCTTCATATCATGGAGCCACTCTGGGGGGGGGGGGGGGATCTCAAACGTGCGGTTCATGCAAGACATCCAAAGACAGCCTGACCGGGGGGCATTGTGCCAGAATGGGCAGCTCTGCCACCTGCAAGAATCCGGGGACCTCATAGACAACTATTATAGAAGGCTGACCGCTGTCATGGAGGCTAAAAGGGGCGTTACACTATGAAGAACTAAGGGGGTGCAGACTATCGAACGGGGGGGGGGGGGGATTTAATTGGCTTACTTGTTGCCATGTCTTGTTTTATGATTGGGTCATTTTGTTATCACCCCCAGTTACAGAATAGAAATCCCACAAGAAATACAAGTCATGGGCTTTGCTGCTCATTCATCTTTAAAATGTTAGATCTTCTATATTACCAAATCTCCGAGGGGGGGGGGGGGGGGTCATATTTTCCAGCAAAATTCTATCTGTCTGGAGTTCAGTGAGAATCTCTGAAGGAGTCTGGCTGTCCCAGGAAGGGTTAACCTGCGGCATCCAATAACAATGATGAGGAGCGATAAGAGCGAACTTTGTCCTTTCTTCTGCATCAGACGCCGATAAGTCGCTTTATGGGGGTCATTCACACCCAACGCTTCCTTCTGATTGGATAAGTCAGTGATGGAACCGCGCTCCGCCTGACATCTCCTGACGCCATTCCCGGGGAAAATATTCTGACTTATCCGTAAAATCGCACAAATTTCCAGTAAAAAAGCGATAATCACAATTTTCCCCGACTGACATCCGCCATGGAGAGTCCTTCCTTCTAGGAAAATCGCAGCACGTCATCTCCATGTTACCTGACCCCCCCCCCCATTGTAAAACCACCCCCCATTCTAAAACTAAATTCCTCCCCCATTCTAAAACTACCCCCCTCACCCCCATTCTAAAACTACCCCCCAATTCTAAAACCACCCCCTATTCTAAAACTACCCCTTCACCCCAAATTCTAAAACTACCCCCTCACCCCCATTCTAAAACTACCCCCCCCAATTCTAAAACCACCCCCTATTCTAAAACTACCCCCTCACCCCAAATTCTAAAACTACCCCCCTATTCTAAAACTACCCCCCTCACCCCCATCCTAAAACTACCCCCCATTCTAAAACTACCCCCCTCACCCCCATACGAGTAGAAATACTACGGTTGGAGCCAATCCTGACCTCGTCCTGGAAATGCTAGCTGTCTGGCTACTGCGCCGCATGATGAAGTCTGCTGCTCTGCTCTGGAAATGCTGCATGCCTGGCTGTCTTCAGCTTCTTTGAGTTTCTGAACTTGAACAAGCATGCAGCCAGTGAAGTCTGAATGACTGAATTCCTTCCAGTCCTGCAACAGGGCAAGTGCTGAAGATGTGCGGGACTTATATTGTGAGGGAAGGCTCAGCAATGGGAACTTACAAATATCTCCCAGTACGTGTCCTACAAAGACTGAACCCTCTGTGATCCATTACCATGACTGCCCCGCTCTGTGATCCATTACCATGGCTGCCCCGCTCTGTGATCCATTACCACGCCTGCCCGGCTCTGTGATCCATTACCACACCTGCCCCGCTCCATGATCCATTACCACACCTGCCCCGCTCTGTGATCCATTACTAAGCCTGCCCTGCTCTGTGATCCATTACCATGCCTGCCCCGCTTTGTGATCCATTACCACACCTGCCCCGCTCCATGATCCATTACCACGCCTGCCCTGCTCCGCAATCCATTACCACGCCTGCCCTGCTCTGTAATCCATTACCACACCTGCCCCGCTCTGTGATCCATTACTAAGCCTGCCCTTCTCTGTGATCCATTACCATGCCTGCCCCGCTTTGTGATCCATTACCACACCTGCCCCGCTCCATGATCAATTACCATGCCTGCCCTGCTCTGTGATCCAATACCACCCCTGCCCAGCTCCATGATCCATTACTACCCTACCCTGCTCTGTGATCCATTACCATGCCCGCTCAGCTCTGTAAACCATTGCCACTCCTGCCCCGCTCTGTGATCCAATACCACGCCTGCCCGCTTTGTGATCCAATACCACGCCTGCCCCGCTCTGTGATCCATTACCACACCTGCCCCTCTTTGTGATCCAATACCACGCCTGCCTTGCTCTGTGATCCAATACCACGCCTGCCCTGCTTTGTGATCCATTACCACACCTGCCCCGCTTTGTGATCCAATACCATGCCTGCCCTGCTCTGAGATCCAATACCATGCCTGCCTCGCTCTGTGATCCAATACCATGCCTGCCCCGCTCTGTGATCCAATACCATGCCTGCCCCCCTCTGTGATTCAATACCTCGCCTGCCCTGCTCTGTGATCCAATACCACGCCTGCCCTGCTCTGTGATCCAATACCACACCTGCCCCGCTTTGTGATCCAATACCATGCCTGCCCCACTCTGTGATCCATTACCACACCTGCCCCGCTTTGTGAACCAATACCATGCCAACCCTGCTTTGTGATCCAATACCACACCTGCCCCGCTATGTGATCCATTACCATGCCTGCCCCGCTCTGTGATCCATTAAAATAGTTGGCCCCTCTGTGATCTATTATCACACCTGCCCCGGTCTGTGATCCATTACCACACCTGTCCCGCTCTGGGATCCATTACCATGCCTGCCCCCCTGTGATCTATTATAAGGACTGCCTTCCTAATGGTCCATTACAAGAACTGCCCCCTCTGTGGTTCTTTATAAGGACTACCCCCTTTTGTTGTCTAATATAAGGGCTGTCTGTCCTCCTCTGTGACCCGTTATATTAGAGGTCCCACATTGGACACTGGTTGACCTCAACCTGGTCTGAACTTCCCAGAGGAGAAGTAGGATTAGGATATTCCAGGGCACTGAGTGAGACCTTCCATAAGAAGCTGCATGGAGTATTCACACATAATATAAATGGTCGCCCTCAACCTGATCGAATGTTATTACACTCCAACCTTCAATGGATTCCTTCCATCAATTCTTCATAAAATTCTCCATCACAAGGTCTCTGCTGTCTTCTCTCATTCTTCCTTTTTTTTGCTCCTTATATATTCCAATGTGTTTCAGGGGTTGTAAAGAATCCCTTCATAGGGGCCCAAAGAGCCGGTTAGGATGAAGGAGGAGAACAGTGAATTTTGGAGGAAAACATAGTTACATAGTTACATAGTTACATAGTAGGTGAGGTTGAATAAAGACAATAGTCCATCCAGTTCAACCTGTGTAGGCATGTGTGGCTGTAATCATCTCCCATACCCCTGAATGTTCTGATCCTTGAGATGTAAGTCTAAGAGTCTTTTGAAAGCCACCATACTACCCGCAGAAACCACCTCTTGTGGTAGAGAATTCCACAATCTTGTTGCCCTAACAGTAAAGAACCCCCCGCGTTGCCTGAGGTTAAAACGCTTCTCCTCTAATCGCATTGTATGCCCTCGAGTCCTCATGCAATCCCTTCGAATGAACAGCTTTTTTTCTAAGCTGGGATCCCCATTAAGATATTTATAAATTGCTATCATGTCCCCCCTCAGACGTCTCTTCTCCAGGGAGAATAAATCGAGCGATTGTAGACGCTCTTCATAGTCAAGGTCCTCCAATCCCCTAATTAGTTTAGTTGCCCTTCTCTGGACTCTCTCCAGCTCCAACACATCCCTCCTGAGGACTGGCGACCAGAACTGGACGGAATACTCCAGATGCGGTCGGACCAGAGTTTTATAAAGTGGAAGGATTATAGTCTTATCTCTGGAATGCATCCCTTTCTTTATGCATGCTAATATTCTGTTGGCTTTGGAAGCTGCCGCTTGACATTGCATGCTGTTTCCTAATCTATCATCAACCAATACTCCCAGATCCTTCTCCATTTTTGATTCCCCCAAGGGCTCCCCTCCTAACGTGTATTGTGCTTTTATGTTTTTAGTCCCCAAGTGCAAAACCTTACACTTCTCCACGTTAAACCTCATTTGCCATGTCGTTGCCCACTCTGTTATTTTGTCCAGGTCATTCTGCAGGATATCTGCTTCATGTTGTGAAGTTATTGCCCTGCCCAATTTTGTGTCATCTGCAAAAACTGATATCGAACTACTGATCCCGACCTCAATGTTGTTTATGAATAAATTGAACAAGGTTGGTCCCAGGACTGAGCCTTGGGGGACCCCGCTTACCACCTCAGACCAGTCTGAGTATGCGCTGTTTATTACCACCCTTTGGACACGCCTTTTTAGCCAGTTCCGTATCCAAGAGCAAACCCTGCTGTCGATACCTGCAGACCTTATTTTATAAATTAAGCGCTTGTGGGGAACTGTATCAAACGCCTTAGCGAAATCCAAGTACACCACATCCACTGGTCTCCCCCTATCTAGCTCACAGCTCACCTCCTCGTAGAATGTAAGGAGATTGGTTTGACAAGAACGCCCATTTGTAAACCCGTGCTGATTACTGCTGATGATGTTGTTGTCCTTAGCAAACTCTACAATATAGTCCCTTATCATCCCCTCCAGAAGTTTACATACTACTGATGTCAAACTGACAGGCCTATAATTTCCCGGGATATGCCTCTGGCCCTTTTTTGATATTGGAATCACGTTAGCTTTCTTCCAATCCCCTGGTACATCTCCTGTCCTAATACTGTCAGCAAAGATCAGGAACAGTGGTCTCGATATAACTTTACTGAGTTCCTTGAGTACTCTCGGATGTATGCCATCCGGTCCTGGCGATTTGTTTGTGTTAAGTTTATCCAGCCTTTCCCTGATTTCCCCCTCTGTTAGCCATGGTGGCAAGTCCTGTTTATTACTACTAACCATACAGTCATGGTCAGTGTACCCCTCCTTTTCCTTAAAACATTTAGCCCTGAAGAAGACGGAACTTTACAACCTCTGAAATGTGTTGGCGTGTTGGTGGCATGTTGGTGGCATGTTGGCGTGGTATGTTGGATTTTTATGATGACATTCCTGGATTCTGAAAACCTCCAAACCTTTCATGACCCCAAGTGAGGAGCATCAAACATCAGACCTAAAAATTAAAGAATGAGATCCAGCGGGGCGCCATCTCTTCCCTCCAGATCACATCATCAATAAGAATATAGACATAGAAGATCTCTTTATATGCAGAGTCCTCCATCTACGGGGACCTTCCATGTACCATTGAAGATATCACATTATCAGTCCCCGGAGGCCATTGATTTCCAATCACAGATATCAGGATATCAGAGACAGAAAATTGTTTTCCTTTTTATACAATAACCCCCCCTTCCTCAATAGATTTCCATCATTGATCCATCCACCACCAAGCCAACCACTTACATCAATCTGCAGCTCGGGGGATACAGAGGTGACCGCCATCAGGAGGAAGTCCACTTCATCCATATAATAACCACTGAGGGACATGTTATCTGAGAAATGATTTACAGGAATGTTTTGTGCACAGGAGGGATGCTGACAGGAGGTGATACCTGCCAGATCGGGTCTTTATAGCAGTGATCCCCAACAGTCTCCTGTCCCCCCCATTCTCTGACTGTCTCCTACATCATGACTCCAGTCTCTAACCATCTCCTGTAGGACATTTTCTGACCATTTCCTTTAGAAAGTCTTCAGATTATCCAAATGATTACATACTGTATAATGGATTTTAAATGTGGCCCTTTGCTGACATCATGGGCCACATACTGTATAAGCTCCATATACCTTGTAGTTGGCCACAGTACACCGCCCTGTACAGTGCCCTCCTGACTTCTTCTGTACTGTGCCCTTCTGACTCCCCCTGTACTGTGCCCTCTTGATCTCCTGTACTTTGCCCTCCCGACTCCCCCTGTACTGTGCCCTCCTGACTCCCCCTGTACTGTGCCCTCCTGACTCCCCCTGTACTGTGTCCTTCTGACTCCCCCTGTACTGTGCCCTCCTGATCTCCTGTACTGTGCCCTTCTGACTCCCCCTGTACTGTGCCCTCCTGATCTCCTGTACTGTTCCCTCCTGACTCCCCCTGTACTGTGCCCTCTTGATCTCCTGTACTTTGCCCTCCCGACTCCCCCTGTAATGTGCCCTTCTGACTCACCCCTGTACTGTGCCCTCCTGACTCCCCCTGTACTGTGCCCTTCTGACTCACCCCTGTACTGTGCCCTTCTGACTCCCCCTGTACTGTGCCCTCCTGACTCCCCCTGTACCGTGCCCTCCTGACTCCCCCTGTACTGTGCCCTCCCGACTCCCCCCTGTATTGTGCCCTCCTGACTCCCCATGTACTGTGCCCTCCCGACTCCCCCCTGTACTGTGCCCTCCCGACTCCCCCCTGTACTGTGCCTTCCTGACTCCCCATGTACTGTGCCCTCCCGACTCCCCCCTGTACTGTGCCCTCCTGACTCCCCCTGTATTGTGCCCTCCCAACTCCCCGCACACTGTATCAAATTGGTCTGCATGGCTGTCGTCCCAGAAGGAAGCCTCTTCTAAAGATGATGCACAAGAAAGCCTGCAAACAGTTTGCTGAAGACAAAGCAGACTAAGGACATGGATTACTGGAACCATCTCCTGTGGTCTGATGAGACCAAGATAAACTTATTTGGTTCAGATGGTGTCAGGCGTGTGTGGGGGCAACCAGGTGAGGAGTACAAAGACAAGTGTGTCTTCCTACAGTCAAGCATGGTGGTGGGAGTGTCATGGTCTGGGGCTGCATGAGTGCTGCCGGCACTGGGGAGCTACAGTTTAAAAAAGCAGCTAAACAGCCAATGAGGAGAAAACAATTATCACATCATCATCCTACCTTATCGCTAGTTATAGCTCTTGCCTAGTAACTAAAAACAAATATAGAAAAAAGGGAAATGTGCTCAGCTGGAGTGTAAAGCGCCACAGTAGTGCACAAGATGGTTAAAAAAAGGCAAGAATATAGGTGGCGATGTCCAAATTGCAGTAATTTATTAATTTGCTAAAAAGTCACATAAAATGCTAATTGAGGGAACCATGAATGCCAACATGTACTGTGACATACTGAAGCAGAGCATGATCCCCTCCCTTCAGAGACTGGGGGGCAGGGCAGTATTCCAACATAACGACCCCAAACACCTCCAAGATGACCACTGCCTTGCTAAAGAAGTTGAGGGTAAAGGTGATGGACTGCCCAAGCATGTCTCCAGACCTAAACCCTATTGAGCATCTGTGGGGCATCCTCAAACAGAAGGTGGAGGAGCGCAAGGTCTCTAACATCCACCAGCTCTGTGATGTCCTCATGGAGGAGGGGAAGAGGACTCCAGTGGCAACCTGTGAAGCTCTGGTGAACTCCATGCCCAAGAGGGTTAAGGCAGTGCTGGGAAATAATGGTGGCCACACAAAATATTGACACTTTGAGCCCAATTTGGACATTGTCACTTAGGGGTGTACTGACTTTTGTTGCCAGCGGTTTAGACATTAATGGCTGTGTGTTGAGTTATTTTGAGGGGACAGTAAATTTACACTGTTATACAAGCTGTACACTCACTACTTTACATTGTAGCAAAGTGTCATTTCTTCAGTGTTGTCACATGAAAAGATAGAATAAAATATTTACAAAAATGTGAGGGGTGTACTTACTTTTGTGAGATAATGTGTGTGTATATATATACTGTACTATACTATACTGAACACAATGTCAGGGGTGTACTCACTTTTGTCACATACTGTATATTGAATGTATTGTTATTACAATGCTGATGTTACAGAATGAAAGTGTATGCTGCAACTGGAGATCCCCTATAAAAAAGAAAATAATAAAAGTGTGTTTAAAAATCGAATTATTCAAAAGTAATACAAAAACATAGAACAAATATGTATAAAACTAAGTAATTAATAAGTAAATAACCAAAAGTATTAACATGAGGACAAGAAAACTTACAGTAAAACTCCTAATTGTATCCACAAAGGAAATACAATTTGTTTAAAGTGTTATTAAACCCAAAACCAGGAATACAAACAAATAGAAATACATTGTAATTCTAATCATTGGAACAATCCATTCTGTTAAACAGCTACAATGTAATTGTCATAGTTACAATGATTTTGCATGAAATACAAATAAACAAATGTGGTTTTCTTTATCAATACCATCAGTTGTTTTATTATATTTATGCCACAGTGTGTTTACTTGTTCGTATAATACTATGGGTCATTTTTTGGGGTTTATTTCAATTTTTTTATTGAATACTCTGTTCTTTGGAGTTAACAGCTGTTTATTACTGTCATTTTTCTAAGCAATAATTGTCCTTTTATCCATAGATGTACATAGGGTGTAAACAGGCGTACATACCTCTTACCTTCTGTAACAGATCCCCAATACTTGGACCAAGTATTTCTGTCTTAGGTCTCCAGAATCTCACGTGATGCAGTGCCTATGGCCCCTCAATTCCCCCCCCCCCCAAACATCAGCCTAAGCTCGATGAAGGGTAAAACAAAAGACCCTTTATTCAACAACTCACTTCCAATATATACAGTCTCATGTGTTTGATTTTATTATCATATGCAAATGCAATTGCGTACAGAACATAGTCAACATACCTTGGTCATCTGGAAAGAGACAATAGGTGAATGAGACTGCAACATTATCATAATTAACTCAACAAACAACAAGCCCAAAACATAGCCGAATACACATTCCTAGAAGTGTGAACACACACCACCTCTAAACAGATGAAAGCAGAAGACATCGGCTCTCAGACTGCCCGTCTCCATTTTCAACACACCTTATTATAAGTGTCAGTACACATCCCCACAGTAGACATCATTAGCATCTCTTTAGTCTCTCAATTTATTTATTTATTTCAGGTACTTATATAGCGCTGTCAATTTATGCAGCGCTTTACATATACATTGTACATTCACATCAGTCCCTGCCCTCAAGGAGCTTACAATCTAAGGTCCCTAACTCACATTCATACATAGTAGGGACAATTTTTTTTATACAGGATCCAATTAACCTACCAGCATGTCTTTGGAGTGTGGGAGGAAACCCACACAGGCACAGGGAGAACATGCAAACTCCAGGCAGGTAGTGTCGTGGTTGGGATTTGAACCAGTGAACCTCTTGCTGCTAGGTGAAAGTGCTAACCACTACACCACTGTGCCGCCCAATGTGAGAAGTCCTCCGAGTCCAAAGCAACAATACTCCCATGGTCCCCCAGCACATACCCCCACACAGGTTATATGTCCGAATAGCTGGTTTCGTCACACCTTCCCATTTAGAGTGATATTTATCCCTTTACGTTTACATTAATATTGTCTATATTTAAAGTGGAAGTAAACCCTCCTATTGTTTTCAGCCAAGGAAGCTGCCATCTTGGCCTCTGTGTAATCTTCAACTGCCATGATGCTGCACATGTGATCAGGTATGACACCAGCCTTTGGATGGTTTTACGGTTTGGTTGAGAACACAACCAACAGGAGTGTTACATTTCTGGCTGTAACTGTTTTTTAAAACTGTTAAATAGATGGGTTTACTTCCACTTTAAGTTTTTGTTATGTAGCAATGAAGGGGGAATGTTTTTGTCTCCTGAAACACTTTGCATACTTTATGTAATTACAGTATATTATGAAAAAATGAAGCCATTTGGAGTCCCTCACCATTTGGTTTGGTGCTCCTGTTGTATCGTTTATGCTTTCTTCCCTGTTTTTTGCAATGTTTTTCCTTATGGGAGGTCTTCAAATAACTGGCACCACTCTCCTTATTGTCATCTCTTTGCTACTTTTTGCCTTTTTTAATATAATTAATATATATATATTTCTCTTCTTTAAGGGCACCGTGCATTTTTTCATGGGAACATAACTAACTTTTCCCATGGTCCTGCAGAGATAGAGGAGTTTTTTTCCTTGAGGTGGCATATTTGACTTCCTTTCCCTGGTTGTGTGGGTGAAATACAGGGGACGACTCCTATGGGACCATATCCAAATGGACAAACTTGTGGTCAGTAGTAGTGCTACTCTGTATGGGGGTGGGGTGACTCCATTTGTTAAATAATATATGATAAATTAAATATGTGTTATCTATTGTATTGCAGTGGTGGGGATAATATCCCTGAAGAAGAATAGAACTGCAAGTTCACTTATTATTCGAAGTGCGTTGGATATTCCCTCCACATGTGGTCCTACTATTATTGTACTAGGGGCTTTTGTGCTCCTAGGGGTGATCAATCCTATGTATTGCTGTATCTATGATCGTGTTGTTTTTGTTTCTACATGTCAATGTGGACACGATGGAGGTCCTGTTTTTATCTGTTTTTTTCCCGATAAATGTGAATTATTTTACTTTTTTGTCTAATTGCCTTTAAAATCCCACTTCGGAGGAGAAATGTCTTTCTTTAAATTTGTAATTTAAGGGATGGTGGCAATTTACACCGACAGTAGCTTGAGATTCTAACTCTAAATTCTAAATTAACCACATAAAGACCGCCCACCGCAGATATACTGCGGCAGGAAGCCGCTGCTGTGCAAAGTGACGCAGGTGTACGTCACTTGCTCAGCCGCCTGTAGGGGGCGAGCGCGCCCTTGCTCATTCACAGACATCCCCGCGCGAGTGACCGGCGGCTCCGATATCCGCCGGTCACTCGCGATCTCCCGCAGGAGAGGGAGAAAGGCAGACGGCTGATGTAAACAAAGCTGCCTGTCATTCTCCCTGGTGTAAGTACAGAGACTATATGATCCTGCTATGTAGGATCATATGTCTCTGTGGTTACATCACAAGCCACGCCACCCCACAGTTAGAATCACACCCCTAGGGACACACTTAACCCCTTGATCACCAGTAAAGTTAACCCCTTCCCTGCCAGTGTCATTTTTACAGTAACAGTGCATATGTATAGCACTGATTACTGTAGTAATGTCACTGGTCCCCCCAAAAGTGTCAAAAATGTCAGTCAAGGGTCCGATCTGTCCGCCACAATGTCGCAGTCCCGCAAAAAAAATCGCAGATCGCCGCCATTACTAGTAAATATAAACAATAAAAATGACATAATTCTTTCCCTTAGTTAGTAAACGCAATAACTTTTGCGCAAACCAATCAAAATACGCTTATTGCGATTTTTTTTTACCAAACATATGTAGCAGAAAACAAATTGGCCAAAAATGTTAAAAAATTTTGACTTTTACATTTTTTTTTTTGTTGAGAATTTCATATAAAAAATGTGAAAAATATTGTTATTTTTTCAGAATTGTCGCTCTTTTTTTGTTTATAGCGCAAAAAGTAAAAATCGCACAGGTGATCAAATACCACCAAAAGAAAGCTCTGTGGGAAAAAAGGACATCAATTTTGTTTGGGTACAGCGTCGCATGACCGCGCAATTGTCCATTAAAGTCACGCAGTGCCGAATCGCAAAATAGGGCCTGGTCTTTGAACAGCCAAATCCTCCGGGGCTTAAGTTGTTAAAAAAAAAAAAAAAAAAAAACAAGATTTAACTGGTAGAAAATGACATGGAGGTTTTTTCTTTTGAGATTCTAACTATTCGTTTATGCTTCATGTCACATTCTAGGCCTCCATTGGAGGGGAACCTTCATTTACCATCAGCAGCCTTACCAGAGTGACGCATTTCATGAATGATTATGGTTTCTTCTATTCTTTTGTATGAATAAAAGAGAACATGTCAGTGCCTCCTGGATACATCTTGTTGGGGGTCGTATCCAAGATGGCGGCACCCAGCGGCAGTCTTGGGTCTTTTGGATGTCTACACAGGAAGGAGGTTTACAGAAAAATAACAAGAATAAAATACATTCAATGCACATAGAAATATTATGGGAAGATTGCAGCTGAAATGATAAGTCTGGTGACAGGGTCTCTTTAAGTTACTAAAGTTGCAGGATTTTTGGAATTTACATCTTTATTAAATAAACAGTATCCCTCTAAACGCCAAACTTTCTGCACTAATCCATGGCTAAATCTGGACACACATTATACAATTTTCTTTAGATTTTCTCCTTTAACCATTTCTGGACTGCAAGGATTTGCCCCCCTTAATGACCAGGCCATTTTCTGCGATTTGGCACTGCGTTACTTTAACAGACAATTGCGCGGTCGTACCTAAATAAAATTGATGTGCCTTTTTTCCTATAAATAGAGCTTTCTTTTTGTGGTATTTGATCACCTGTGCGATTTTTATTTTTTGCGCTATAAACAAAAAAAGCGACAATTCTGAAAAAAAAAAAATATATATATTTTTCACATTCTGCTATATAACATTCCCAATAAAAGAAAATTAAAAATCAAAATTTATTTTAAATTTTAGGCCAATTTGTATTCTGCTACATATTTTTTGGTAAAAAAAAAAAAAAAAGAAAATCACATAAGCGTATTTTGATTGGTTTGTGCAAAAGTTATCGCGTCTACTAACTACTGGAAAGATTTCTGTCATTTTTTATTTATTTATTTATTTTTACTAGTAATGGCGACGATCTGCGATTTTTAGCGGGAATGCGACATTGCGGCGGACAGATCGGACCCCTAACTGACATTTTTGACACTTTTGGGGGTACCAGTGACATTACTACAGTAATCAGTGCTAAAAATATGCACTGTTACTGTAATAATGACACTGGCAGGGAAGGGGTTAACACAGTGGTAATCAAAGTGTGAGCCTAAGGGAGTGTTTTCTAACCGTATGGGGGAGGGACTTGTGAAATGACCATAGAGACATGTGTTCCTATATAGAAGGATCATAGGAGCTCTGTGATCATTCCAGGGAGAAGAACGGTCAGCTGTGTTTACAACATCCGACCGTCCTTCTCTCTCAGCAGGGAAGTGATCGCGGGGTGCCCAGTGGCAATCGTGGTTGCCGGCTCCGTGGATCGGCATTCCTGCTGCCTATTGGGGGGGGGGGGGGGGGGGGCGGGAGCGCTTGAGCACCATAGGGTCACGTCGGTTCGCGCAGTAGAGCCAGTCTGCCGCAGTAAATGTGCAGCCGTTGGTCGGGAAGCGGTTAAATAAAGGGTATCCCTCTAAACTCCAAACTTTCTGCACTGATCCATGGCTAAATCTGGATACACATTATACAATTTTCTTTAGATTTTTTTTCATTAAATTGACCAAAATCGTATAATATGAGGCCAAAACGAAACACTTTCAATTCGTTTGCAATCAGGCCGGCCCTTCACTACATAGCTGAAAGTAAATCTAAAGGAAATCGAGCTTATTACAGAACAGAATTTTACGCTCATTAGAAATACACTTTCCATGCACCAGATGTACAGCCGACTGTACAAATAAAGGAGATGGGCCGAGCAGGCAGACAGGCCCCACCGGACCTGACAGAATCGAATAAATATCCAGTTTACATTGCTAGTATGGCCAGGATTAGGCAATTCCTCGGTATCTGGGAGCTGTATGTGATAGAATAGTGCAAATATTGGGACCAGGGCTGGGTCAAAGGGTGGGCAAAAGGGGAAATTGCCCTGCACGCCGTGTGTATTGTAGGGATTGGGGTGCCGCAAGTTTCTTTTACTATAAGGCTGACAGCGGCATCACTACTTCAGTCAGCCCACTGCTGGAAGCAGCAAGGAGAGGAGGAGAGAGCTAGGAGGTGGTGCCGGCTGTGCTCTCTCTCCCCCTTCTCCTCATAAGCTTGCACATAATGATGGGGGGGGGGGGCAAATTGGCATCTTTGCTCTGGGCACTGGATGATCTTGTCCCAGCACAGACTAAGACTAACGAGGGCCCTGGATTAGGACTAGACTGATATGATTTTTTCAGGGCCGATACCGATATTTTGGCCATTGCATATCGGTATCAGCGGATATGGGCCGATATTTTCTACCTTTAAAGTTTTGAAAAATAAAGACAATTTTTGACACAAATCTGGTACTGAACATGTTAATTTTTGTTTACTGCTTAATGGCTGGCTGTCTGGCACCCTGTGGTGGGTGGCTGGCTTGCTGGCACCCTGTGGTGGATGGCTGGCTGTCTGGCACCCTGTGGTGGGTGGCTGGCTTGCTGGCACCCTGTGGTGGATGGCTGGCTGGCTCCCTGTGGTGGATGGCTGGCTGTCTGGCACCCTGTGGTTCAGTGGCGGCTGGTGAAATTTTAAGATGGGGGGTGCAAGACCCCGCCCTTCCATTTTGACCCATCCCATTTCTCAGAAGCCCCACCCCTTATAGACTCCACCCATTTTGTCCCCTGTATTTTGCTTGCGTGAACCAATTCTCCCAATATATCACATATTAAGGGGTCCATCAGTACTAGTATATCCCATAATAGGGAAAAGGGGCCCTATTATGGGATATAATGTGAGAGACACCCTATTATGGGATACATGGACTGAGAGTGGCACAAACCCCACAGTACAGACCCCCCCCCCCCCCAGCACAAACCCCTCAAGCACAAACCCCGCACAAACAACTCAAGCACAAACCCCACAGTACAGGCCCTCTAGCATAAACCCCACAGTACAGGCCCCTAGCACAAACCCCACAGTACATGCCCCCTTCAATATAGTGACCAGTATAAATGCCCCCTTTCAATGTAGTGACCAGCATACATGTCCCCAATGCAGTGACCAGTATACATGTCCCCAATGCAGAGCTATGCGTGCGTGCCTCCAGTGCAGTGACCAGTATACATGTCCCCCAATGCAGAGCTATGCGTGCGTGCCTCCAGTGCAGTGGACACAAGTATACATGTCCCCCAATGCAGAGCTATGCGTGCGTGCCTCCAGTGCAGTGACCACAAGTATACATGTCCCCAATGCAGAGCTATGCATGCATGCCTCCAGTGACCACAAGTATACATGTCCCCCGGCCCCAATGCAGAGCTATGCGTGCGTGCCCGACAGAGCAGTGCACTTACCTGGAGGCTGGAGCCCTGTGAGTCACGGCGGCTTCTCCCTCTCCTCTTCTCCGGTCTCCGCTCCGCTCTCTGCAATGCCGGTGCCGCCGTCACTCCCGCCGTGACCGTCCGTCCACCGCGTCCAGTCCAGTGTCCACTCCAGTTGGTGCGGCAGCGTGACTGACGCATGCGACGTCAGCGGGGTCAGCATGGGGCCATGGGATGTCCTGGATGATGATTGGTCCAGGCTGTAGACTGGACCAATCACAGCCAGGATATCAGGAAAGTGGGGGGTGTCCTAGCGCAATGACTTGCGCCCAGGTTACGCCCCCAGAAGGCAGCCAATCGGCACCTCTTCTGGGTCGTAAACCCCACCCCCCCCATAGCCACCACATAGGCCGGTGTACCAGTGAACACAATTTTTTTTTTTTCAAAACTTTATTTGTTCTTTTTTTTTTCTTTTTTTTTAGGGGTGGGGGGGGGGGGCGGCGCCCTGGCGCCCCCTATGCATGGGCCGCCACTGCTGTGGTTGGTGGCTGTCTGTCTGGTACCCCGTGGTGGGTGGCTGGCTTGCTGGCACCCTGTGGTGGGTGGCTGGTTTGCTGGCACCCTGTGGTGGGTGGCTGGCTGGCACCCTGTGGTGGATGGCTGGCTGGCACCCTGTGGTGGGTGGCGGGCTGGCTGGCACCCTGTGGTAGGTGGTAGGCTGGCACAGGGGCTGTGGGTGGCTGGCTGGTACAGGGCCTGTGGGCGGCTGGCTGGTACAGTGGCTGTGGCTGGCTGGTACAGGGCCTGTGGGTGGCTGGCTTTCTGGCACCCTGTCTGTGGGTGGCTGGCTGTCTGGCACCCTGTGGTGGTTGGCTGGCTGTCTGGCACCCTGTGGTGGCTGGCTGGCACCCCGTGGTGGGTGGGTGGGTGGCTGGCAAAGGGGCAGTGGATGGATGGCTGGCTGGTACAAGGCCTGTGGCTGGCTGGTACAGTGCCTGTGGGTGGCTGGCTGGTACAGTGCCTGTGGCTGGCAGGTACAGGGTCTATGAGTGGCTGGCTGGCTGGCTCGCTGGTACAGTGCCTGTAGGTGGCTGGCTGGCTGGTACAGGGCCTGTGGCTGGCTGGTACAGGGCCTGTGGGTGGCTGGCTGGCTGGTACAGGGCCTGTGGCTGGCTGGTACAGGGCCTGTGGATGTGGCTTGCTGGCTCGCTGGTGCAGTGCCTGTGGGTGGCTGGCTGGTACAGGGCCTGTGGATGTGGGTGGCTGGCTGGCACCGGGCTGCTGTGGGTGGGTGTATGGCTGTGATACACTCCCGTGAGACTAGTTCTGACTCCAGGCGAGGCTATCCAAGGTGAGGGAGGCGGCCTAAGAAGGCAGAATGATGTCACAAAAATATTGGCAATATTGGCCAGTTCCGAGGCCGATACCGATATATCGGGGAAAGTGCATATCGGCCACTGATATATTGGCCTTGCCGATAATCGGTCTATCTCTACTGTGGATGCCACAGTTAGTAATCGGTCCACGTGGGGTCAGGCCTCAGGAGCTGTGGTGGTGGGGCCAGCTGGGATAGAAGCCTCTCCTGCACTATTCAGGGCCAGGATGTCACACTGACAGCCAAGCTAAAGAACAGCTCTTTCACAGTAATTATCTGACCTCAGAGTAGAGAGCAGGAGGCCAACTGCAGAAGTGACACTGCTGCTCCACTAATTACATAGGATGCGTCAGGTAGATGAGGATACAATATTGGATATTCATCATTCATCTTCATAGAATCGTCATCTATTATAGATCTTACTGCCGTTCTAAACTCTGTAAACATTGACTTTCCATCCGCTTTATGTAATATATTTTAAGTAGCAATATATAAAATATAAATATAAAAACAGATAATTTCATTGGTTGCTATGGGATATTCCAGTCATATCCCACAATCCTAAAACCCAACAACTGACAAACCAGCGGGCCTGAGTGTGTCTGCAATCTGCTTCACCTCTGCCACACCTGTCCCAGGAGAGACAATCTATACTTCCTCCATACACAGACATTAATTATCAACCGGAGTCCAATTAGCATCTGACGTCAATGAGCGGACTCTGGACCCGAGCGAAGCTTAAAGATGAAAATCTCAGGAAGTCGAATCATTTTTCAGTGAGGAGTCAGAGAGGAGCCATGAAGGGGATTCTGTCCATCTGTGCGACCTGCGGACTTTTACTGGCTTATGTAGGAGGTAAGATGGGTCCTCCCAAATCTAAAAGCAGACATGGTGAGGTTGGTGGGGCTGATGCGGCTAGGGCAATGCTGGTCATTATTATTATCACTGCTGACGCAAACAGGGACAACGCCTTGATATGAAGAAATGCTCCTGCCAACGGCAACACTAAAAGGGGATTGGATGTTAGCCTTTCCCAACCACAGTTCCCCCAAGGGTTGAGAGGGGTTCCCTGAGCAATTTCTGCCTTTCAAATAGACTACCACCGACCCCAATTACTTTTTTGGGTACCTGTAAGGAGCATTATTCCCACTGACCACCAATGTAAGGGACATTCTTCCCACTGACCACCAATGTAAGGAGCATTCTTCCCACTGACCACCAATGTAAGGGACATTCTTCCCACTGATCACCAATGTAGGGAACATGAGCAGGTCTGGTCTCTAGGGCGGTGTGACTGACTACATAGGTAAGAGGAAATAAACATAATTTTCCATTAAAATTTCTTGTCTTTTGTTCCAGCCACCACTATTGTGCCTGTACCTGCCACTAGCGATAAAGGTTCTACAGTAACCTCATTGCCTGCTACATCTGATGCAAATACCACCACCACATCAACTACCGCCACCACATCAAATACCGCCACCACATCCACTACCACTACCACTCTATCTGCATCTGCCCCACCAAGCAATATACCTCCAAACAGCACTGTGACCACACCTCCGGGTTTTAGTGGAAACACAACAGAGGAGGACACCACCAGCCTCAGCACTCAGGATACAAGCAGCTCAAACAATACCGGAATCACAAGCAACCCAAATGTTACCACACCGATCCTAAACAGCACAGAGGCAGCAGTGACCACAACAACAGCCAGTGAGTATAAAAGACTTGGGTTGTCTTTATTTCTCTTTTCCAGGTAGAGCTTATTGAGATTATTGTGACCCAGGACTCGTTAGGCTCCAGAGGTGACCCAGGACTCGCTGAGCTCCAGAGGTGACCAAGGACTCGCTAAGCTCCAGAGGTGACCCAGAATTCGCTAAGCTCCAGAAGTGACCCAGGACACACTGAGCTCCAGAGGTGAACCAGGACTCGCTGAGCTCCAGAGGTGACCCAGGACTCGCTGAGCTCCAGAGGTGACCCAGGACTCACTAAGCTCCAGAGGTGACCCAGGACTCGCTGAGCTCCAGAGGTGACCCAGGACACACTGAGCTCCAGAGGTGACCCAGGACTCGCTGAGCTCCAGAGGTGACCCAGGACTCACTAAGCTCCAGAAGTGACCCAGGACTGGCTGAGCTCCAGAGGGGACCCAGGACTTGCTAAGCTCCAGAGGTGACCCAGGACTTGCTGAGCTCTAGAGGTGACCCAGGACTTGCTAAGCTCCAGAGGTGACCCAGGACTCGCTGAGCTCTAGAGGTGACCCAGGACTGGCTGCGCTCCAGAGGTAACCCAGGACTCTCTGAGCTCTAGAGGTGACCCAGGACTCTCTGAGTTCCAGAGGTGACCCAGGACTCGCTAAGCTCCAGAGGTGACCCAGGACTCACTGAGCTCAAGAGGTGACCCAGGACTCGCTGAGCTCCAGAGGTGACCCAGGACTCGCTGAGCTCCAGAGGGGACCCAGGACTCACTGAGCTCCAGAAGTGACCCAGAACTCAATGAGCTCCAGAGGTGACCAAGGATTTGCTGGGCTCCATAGGTGTCCCAGGACTCACTAAGCTCCAGAGGTGGCCAAGGACTCGCTGAGCTCCAAAAGTGACCAAGGACTCAATAAGCTTTAGAGGTGACCCAGGAATCCCTGAGCTTAAGAAGTGGTCCAGGTCTCACTAAACTCCAAAGGTGATCCCAGACTCACTGAGCTCCAGAGGTGACCCAGGACTCACTGAGTTTCAGAGGTGGCCGGGGACTCAATGAGCTCCAGCGGTGACCTAAGATTCACTGAGCTCCAGAGGTGACCCAGGATTTACTAAGCTCCAGAGGTGACCGTGGACTCACTAAACTCCAGAGGTGGCCTGGGACTCACTGAACTCCATAGGTGACCTAAGAGTCACTGAGCTCAAAAGGTGACCCAGAACTCACTGAACTCCAGAGATGACCCAGAACTCACTGAGCTCCAGAGGTGGCCCAGGACTCACTGTACTCCAGAGGTGGCCTAGAACTCACTGTGTTTCAGAGGTGGCCCAGGACTCACTGTGCTCCAGAGGTGGCCCAGGACTCACTGTGCTCCAGAGGTTGCCAAGGACTCACTGTGCTCCAGAAGTGGCCTAGGACTCACTGAGCTCCAGAGGTGGCCCAGGACTCACTGAACTCCAGAGGTGACCCAGGACTAACTGAGCTCCGGAGGTGACCCAGGACTCAAGGAGCTCCAGAGGTGACCCATGACCAATTAAGAGCTAGAAAATCACTAGAGGAAGCACTCAACTCCAAGCAGAAGGGTCAGGCAAGGTTTTCATTAAAAGGTGTATTCATTTGATAGAATGACTTATGTGTCACGTTTTGGGGGCATTTTTTGCCTTCATCTGGGGTGATTTTCATCCATTCAAAGTCCTGGTTCACATTGGTGCGATGCGGGAATCTTGCGAATCAGTGCCGGTTCCCACATCGCACCAGAATCGCACAGTTGTTCACACTAAGATCTGCAAATGACTGGGGGTGTCAATGTAAAGTTAATGGCACCCCCAGATTGATTCGCAGATCGCATTGCGAACTTTGCAAAGGGCCACTTTCAGAGCAGAGTTTAGTCATCTGTATAATGTTTGTTAATGGCTGAGTTTTGAGAACCAATCAGAAACAACATTTTAAGGTTTTGTTTTTCCCATTTGTTAATGAAATGAATTTATATCATCCAATCTGTTATGATTTCCTTTTTCTTGACGCAGAGTCAGAAATTATGTGTAAAAGTGTCGCAAAAAAAATTGTAACAAACGATCTACAATGTTGCAGTGATTTTAGTTTGTTTGGACCTTCTGCTGGGCACATGAATGCGCTTATTCTGTACGCCCAAAATCTATGAAATCTTTTTAATCGCATGGAATGCAAACTGCAACATTTATGCAAAATGTGGCAAAGAGGGATTTTTTTATTTCTGATGTTATCGCAGCTTCCTGCAGGCACTCGCATTGCGATTCGTTATTTATTTGGCACATTAGTATAAATGTAACAACCGGCACTATTACAGTATCTCACAGAAGTAAGTACACCCCTCACATTTCTGTAAATATTTTTTTCTATCTTTTCATGTGACAACACTGAAGAAATGACACTTTGCTACAATGTAAAGTAGTGAGTGTACAGCTTGTATAACAGTGTAAATTTGCTGTCCCCTCAAAATAACTCAACACACAGCCATTAATGTCTAACCCGCTGGCAACTAAAGTCAGTACACCCCTAAGTGACAATGTCCAAATTGGGCCCAATTAGCCATTTTCCCTCCCAGGTGTCATGTGACTCGTTAGTGTTACAAGGTCTCTGGTTTGAATGGGGGGAAGGTGTGTTATATTTGGTGTTATCGCTCTCACTCTCTCATACTTGTCACTGGAAGTTCAACATGGCACCTCATGGCAAAGAACTCTCTGAGGATCTGAAAAAAAGAATTGTTGCTCTACATAAAGATGGCCTAGGCTATAAGAAGATTGCCAAGACCCTGAAACTGAGCTGCAGCACGGTGGCCAAGACCATACAGTGGTTTTACAGGACAGGTTCCACTCAGAACAGGCCTCGCCATGGTCGACCAAAGAAGCTGAGTGCTGTGCTCAGCGTCATATCCAGAGGTTGTCTTTGGGAAATAGACGTATGAGTGCTGCCAGCATTGCTGCAGAGGTTGAAGGGGTGGGGGGTCAGCCTGTCAGTGCTCAGACCATACGCCACACACTGCATCAAATTGGTCTGCATGGCTGTCATCCCAGAAGGAAGCCTCTTTTAAAGATGATGCACAAGAAAGCCTGCAAACAGTTTGCTGAAGACAAGCAGACTAAGGACATGGATTACTGGAACCATCTCCTGTGCTCTGATGAGACCAAGATAAACTTATTTGGTTCAGATGGTTTCAACTAGCGTGTGTGGCGGGCAACCAGGTGAGGAGTAAAAAGACAAGTGTGTCTTACCTACAGTCAAGCATGGTGGTGGGAGTGTCATGGTCTGGGGCTGCATGAGTGCTGCCGGCACTGGGGAGCCACAGATCATTGAGGGAACCATGAATGCCAACATGTACTGTGACATACTGAAGCAGAGCATGATCCCCTCCCTTCAGAGACTGGGGGACAGGGCAGTATTCCAACATAACGACCCCAAACACCTCCAAGATGACCACTGCCTTGCTAAAGAAGCTGAGGGTAAAGGTGATGGACTGGCCAAGCGTTTCTCCAGACCTAAACCCTATTGAGCATCTGTGGGGATCCTCAAACAGAAGGTGGAGGAGCGCAAGGTCTCTAACATCCACCAGCTCTGTGATGTCATCATGGAGGAGGGGAAGAGGACTCCAGTGACAACCTGTGAAGCTCTGGTGAACTCCATGCCCAAGAGGGTTAAGGCAGTGCTGGAAAATAATGGCGGCCACACAAAATATTGACACTTGGGGACCAATTTGGAGATTGTCACTTAGGGGTGTACTGACTTTTGTTGCCAGCGGTTTAGACATTAATGGCTGTGTGTTGAGTTATTTTGAGGGGACAGCAAATTTACACTGTTATACAAGCTGTGCACTCACTACTTTACATTGTAGCAAAGTGTCATTTCTTCAGTGTTGTCACATGAAAAGATAGAAAAAAATATTTACAAAAATGTGAGGGGTGTACTTACTTCTGTGTGATACTGTAATAGTGCCGGTTGTTACATTTATACTAATGTGCCAATAATGTGAGATACTGTATAATTGCGCACCACTGATAGTTTATAGGGCCCTCTGTATCTTTTAAAAACAGTGGACTTTATAAACTATTAATTGTGCAGAGAAACTGTGATAGGGAAATTATGGGTGAAATTGTTGCAAACTGCAAGTTATTTATTATGTTGCAGTGATTATCGTTTATAAGGACTCTGGCGCCACCTACTGCTAGGAACACAAATGAACGTAATCTTGGCATCCACAGTACTTTCACGCTCTCCAATTTTTTGGGCTCATAAATTCCAACATTTCAAATCAAAGAGATTTTCATATTTTTGATTTTGACACACATATAGCATTAAACAGGAACTTCTGTTGTGTAAACAATTTAGCGTTTAGTGAGCCAAATTTAGGAAAAGTACACTTTAGTGAACTTTAACGCACAAAAACAAAATTATAATAGCCAATTGTGTGGTAAAATATAAAAGATGATGTTATGTCGAGTAAATAGACATCTAACACGTCACAAGTTCGTGGAATGGCGCCAAACTATCGCACTAAAAACTATTTATAGGCAGCGTTTTACAAGCCTGCACGGGTTACCAGATTAGAGTTACGCAGGAGGTCAGAATTATTGCTCCTGCTATTATATTACATTGGTGGCGATATCTCATATTCGTGGTGTGAACATCGTTTACATATGTACATATGTGTGCGTGACCTATGTATGTGTTCACCTTTGTGCATGAGTTGGGGGCTCTTTAAAAATAATTTTATTTTCTATTAGATCTTTTCTCTGCCCTTACCCACTTCTGGACCGGAAAATTTACCCCCTTAATGACCAGGCCACATTTTGCGATTCGGCACTGCGTTACTTTAACAGGCAATTGAGCGGTCGTGCAACGCTGTACCCAAATAAAACTCATGTCCTTTTTTTCCCACGAAAAGATCTTTCTTTTGGTGGTATTTGATCACCTGTGCGATTTTTATTTTGTGTGCCAAAAACAGAGACAATTCTGAAAAAAAAAAAAATATATATATATATATATATATATTTCACATTCTGCTATATAACATTCCCAAAAAAAATTAAAAAATCTAATTTTTTTAACATTTTAGGCCAATTTGTTTTCTGCTACATATTTTTGGTATAAAAAACAAATAGCAATAAGCGTATTTTGATTGGATTGCGCAAAAGTTATCGCATCTACAAACTACGGGAAAGATTTATGTCATTTTTATTGTTTTTTTTTATAAGTAATGGCGGCGATCTGCGATTTTTTACGGGACTGAAACATTGCGGCGGACAGATCAGATCCCTAACTGACATGTTTGACACTTTTGGGGGGACCAGTGACATTACTACAGTAATCAGTGCTAAAAATATGCACTGTCACTGTATTAATAAGACTGGCAGGGAAGGGGTTAACATTATGGGTGATCAAGTGCGCCCCGAGCCCGCCCTTTTTTTGAAGCCTAAGCCTCTGGCTGTAATCACGTGCTTAAAAAAAAAAACCCCATTGGAATCCATGCATCTGGCGCCCTGCATGTAGATTAGGTGGCCGGGCGCATGGATAGAGGGGGGGGGGGGCGGCACCCCTGCACCCCCGATGGACGGGCCGCCCCTGCTATAGGTACAAGTTACAGGGGAAGCTTTACTTACTCTTCAAAAGCATCCAATCAAACCAAGATTGGCTTTTTAGCAGCTAGGATTACTTATATATTGTACATCATCACCCAAAAAAAAAAAAAGCGATTCTGGAGTTATGATTGCAGCTGCAGCCATGGCCCCCGGATAACCCCTTCAACCAGAGGACGTATGGGCACCCCCTTCTGGGGGGAAGTGTCAGAATAGGCCTGGGAAAGAGGTGGTTAAAAGATAATATTTTAATGAAATAGATCTCAGGGGATCTTATGTTTCTACGTCATTGAGGATGCAGTGTAGATACATTGTTAGGTGTACAGTATACAGGACCGGTGCAAGTCTATTTTGCACCCTAAGCAAGACCAGTCACTTGCACCCCCCCCCCCCAAAAAAGAAGAAAACTGTACACACTACCCCCCTTCCTGCACACAATGCCCCCCTTTCCCCCTTTAATCCTACACCTTCCTGTACACACTGCCCCCCCTTTAATGCTACACCACCTTCCTGCACACACTGCCCCCTTCCTGCACACACTGCCCCCCTTTAATGCTACACTGTCTTTCTTGCACACACTGCCCCCTTTAACAATGCTACACCCCCTTCCTGTACACACTGCTCCCATTAAATGCTACCGCCCCCATCCTGTACACACTGCCCCCCTTTAACACAACACCCCCCATCCTGTACGCACTGCCCCCCTTTAACCTTTCACTCCCCTTTCCTGCACACACTGCCCCCTTTAACAATGCTACACCCCCCTTCCTGTACACACTGCCCCCATTAAACACTACGGCCCCCTTCACACATTGCCTCCCTTTAATGTTACACCTCTCCTCCTGTACACACTGCCCCTCTTTAACGCTACACCACCCTTCTTTTACACACTGCCCCCCTTTAGCCCTACATCCCCCTTCCTTTACACACTGCCCCCTTTAACGCTACGCCCCCCCCTTCCTGTACACACTGCCCCCTTTGACACTACAGCCCCCCTTCCTGTACACATTGTCCCCCTTTAATGCTACACCCCCTTCCTGTACACATTGTCCCCCTTTAATGCTACACCCCCTTCCTGTACACATTGCCCCCTTCCTGTACACACTGCCCCCCTTTAACCCTACACCCCCTTCTTGTACACACTGCCCCCTTTAATGCTACACCCCCCCTTCCTCTACACATTTCCCTCCTTTAATGCTACACCCCCCTTCCTGTACACACTGCCCCCCTTTAACGCTTTGCCCCCCATCTTGTACACATTGTCCCCCTTTAACACTACACTCCCCCCTTCCTGCACACACTGCCCCCTTCCTGTACACACTGCCCCCCTTTAACCACTTGCCGACCGCTGCAAGTACATATACTGCGGCGGTCAGCCCCTCACAGGCAAAGTGACGTATGGGTACGTCACTAGCCTGTGAGGCTCTGGGGAGCAAGCACGCACCGCCGGAGGCGCGCTCCCGCTCGCTCACGGACCCCCAGCGCGTGTGCCCGGCGGACCCGTTGTCCGCCGGCACTCACGATCGTCCGTTAGAGCGAGAGAAAGGCAGGCGGCTAATGTAAACAAAGCCGCCTGTCATTCTCCCCTGTGTTAGAATGGAGATCACACGGTTCTACTATGTAGGACCGTTGATCACTGTTCCTACACCTCAAGCCACAGCCAATCACAGCTAGAAGCACGCCCCTAGGACACACTTAACCTCTACCTCTCCAATAAAGTTAACCCCTTCACTGTCAGTGTCATTTTACAGTAACAGTGCATATGTATAGCACTGATTACTGTAGTAATGTCACTGATAACCCCAAAAGTGTCAAAAATGTCAGTCAAGGGTCCGATCTGTCCGCCACAATGTCCCAGTCCCACAAAAAAAATTGCAGATTGCCGCCATTACTCGTTAAAAAAAAAACAACAAAAATGACAAAAATCTTTCCCTTAGTTGGTAAATGCAATAACTTTTGCGAAAACCAATCAAAATCCACTTATTGCGATTTTTTTTTTACCAAAAATATGTAGCATAAAACAAATTGGCCTAAAATGTTAAAAAAATTTGATTTTTACATTTTTTTGGGGGGAATTTCATATAAAAAATTGTGAAAAATATTGTTATTTTTGCAAAATTGACACTCTGTTTTTGTTTATAGCGCATGATCAAAAAAGCGCACAGGTGATCAAATACCACCAAAAGAAAGCTCTGTTTGTGGGAAAAAAAGGACATCAAATTAGTTTAGGAACAGCGTCGCACGACGGCGCAATTGTCCGTTAAAGTCACGCAGTGCCGAATCGCAAAATACCCCCTGGTCAGGAAGGGGGTAAAATCTTCCGGGGCTTAAGTAGTTAACACTACACCCCCCTGCCTGTACACATTGGCCCCCTATAATGCTCCACCCCCCTTCTTCCTGCACACACTGCCCCCTTTTAGCCTTTCACTCCATCTCCCTGCACACACTGCCTCTTTTAATGCTACACCCCTCTTCCTGTACACACTGCCCCTCTTCAACCTTTCACTCCCCTCTTCCTGCACAAACTTCCCCACCTTTAATGCTACTACCCCTCCCTGCACACACTGCTCCCCTTTAACGATGCTACACCTCCCTTCCTGTACACACTGCCCCTTTTTTAATGATACACGCCCCTTCCTGCACATAATGCCCCCCCCCCCTTTAAACCTACATCCACCTTCCCCCACACCCCCCTTTAATGCTACATTCCTGCCTTCCAGCACACAATGCACCCCTTTAGCACTACATCCCCCTTTCTGTACACACTTCCCCCATTTAACCCCCCTCTTCCTGCAAAAACTTCCCCACCTTTAACATTACATCCCCCTTCCTGCACACATTGCCCCTCTTTAATGCTACAACCCCCCCTTTCCTGTACACACTGCCCCCCTCCTTACAGGGGATTATGAGGGGATATGACTAGGAGTTGATTAGACCGCTACTAGAAGATGAGGGGGGTGGGATCCTGAGAAAAAAATGCACATTGAGTGAATTGCTGGAGATCTGTACTGGGGAAAAATTGTTGGAGATGCGTGCTGGGGTGTGAATTGCTGGAGATGTGTGCTGGGTGTGAATTGCTGGAGATGTGTCCTGGGGTGTGAATTGCTGGAGATGTGTGCTGGGGTGTGAATTGCTGGAGATGTGTCCTGGGGTGTGAATTGCTGGGGATCTGTGTCGGTGGAGTGAATTGTTGGAGATGTGTCCTGGAGTGTGAAATGTTGGAGATGTGTGTTGGGTGTATATTGTTGGAGATGTGTGTTGGAGTGTGAAATGTTGGAGATGTGTGTTGGAGTGTGAATTGTTGGAGATGTGTGCCAAAGTGTTAATTGTTGGAGATGTGTGTCGGAGTGTTAATTGTTGGAGATGTGTGTCGGGTGTACTTTGTTAGAGATGTGTGCGGGAGTGTGAAATGTTGGAGATGTGTGCGGGAGTGTGAAATGTTGGAGATGTGTGTCGGGCTGTGAATTGTTGGAGATGTGTGTCGGAGTGTGAATTGTTGGAGATGTGTGTCGGAGTGTTAATTGTTGGAGATGTGTGTCGGAGTGTGAAATGTTGGAGATGTGTGTCGGAGTGTGAAATGTTGGAGATGTGTGCCGGAGTGTTAATTGTTGGAGATGTGTCCTGGAGTGTTAATTGTTGGAGATGTGTGTCGGAGTGTGAAATGTTGGAGATGTGTGCCGGAGTGTTAATTGTTGGAGATGTGTGCGGGAGTGTGAAATGTTGGAGATGTGTGTCGGAGTGTGAAATGTTGGAGATGTGTGCGGGAGTGTGAAATGTTGGAGATGTGTGTTGGAGTGTGAATTGTTGGAGATGTGTGTCAGAGTGTGAATTGTTGGAGATGTGTGTCGGAGTGTGAAATGTTGGAGATGTGTGCGGAGAAGTGAATTGTTGGAGATGTGTGTCAGAGTGTGAATTGTTGGAGATGTGTGTTGGAGTTTGAAATGTTGGAGATGTGTATCGGAGTGTTAATTGTTGGAGATGTGTGTCGGGGTGTGAATTGTTGGAGATGTGTGCGGGAGTGTGAAATGTTGGAGATGTGTGTCAGAGTGTGAAATGTTGGAGATATGTGTAGGAGTGTGAATTGTTGGAGATGTGTGTCGGAGTGTGAATTGTTGGAGATGTGTGTCGGAGTGTGAAATGTTGGAGATGTGTGTCGGAGTGTGAAATGTTGGAGATGTGTGTCGGAGTGTGAAATGTTGGAGATGTGTGTCGGAGTGTGAAATGTTGGAGATGTGTGTCGGAGTGTAAAATGTTGGAGATGTGTGTCGGAGTGTGAAATGTTGGAGATGTGTTTCGGAGTGTGAAATGTTGGAGATGTGTGTCGGAGTGTGAAATGTTGGAGAAGTGTGTCGGAGTGTGAAATGTTGGAGATGTGTGTCGGAGTGTGAAATGTTGGAGATGTGTGTCGGAGTGTAAAATGTTGGAGATGTGTGTCGGAGTGTGAAATGTTGGAGATGTGTGTCGGAGTGTGAAATGTTGGAGATGTGTTTCGGAGTGTGAAATGTTGGAGATGTGTGTCGGAGTGTGAAGTGTTGGAGATGTGTGTTGGAGTGTGAATTGTTGGAGATGTGTGCGGGAGTGTGAATTGTTGGAGATGTTTGTTGGAGTGTGAAATGTTGGAGATGTGTGTTGGAGTGTGAAATGTTGGAGATGTGTGTTGGAGTGTGAATTGTTGGAGATGTGTGTTGGAGTGTGAAATGCTGGAGATGTGTGTCGGAGTGTGAAATGTTGGAGATGTGTGTCGGAGTGTGAAATGTTGGAGATGTGTGTTGGAGTGTGAATTGTTGGAGATTAGTCCTGGAGTGTGAAATGTTGGAGATGTGTGTGGAGTGTGAAATGTTGGAGATGTGTGTCGGAATGTGAAATGTTGGAGATGTGTGTCGGAGTGTGAAGTGTTGGAGATGTGTGCCGGAGTGTGAAATGTTGGAGATGTGTGCCGGAGTGTGAAATATTGGAGATGTGTGTTGGAGTGTATATTGTTGGAGATGTGTGTCGGAGTGTGAAATGTTGGAGATGTGTGTCAGGAAATGAATTGTTGGAGTTGTGTGTCGGAGAGTGAATTGTTGGAGATGTGTGTCGGGGAGTGAATTGTTGGAGATGTGTGTCGGAGTGTGAATTGTTGGAGATGTGTGTCGGGGTGTGAAATGTTGGAGATGTGTTTCGGAGTGTGAAATGTTGGAGATGTGTGTAGGAGTGTGAAATGTTGGAGATGTGTGTTGGAGTGTGAAATATTGGAGATGTGTGTCGGAGTGTGAATTGTTGGAGATGTGTGTCGGGTGTATATTGTTGAAGATGTGTGTCGGAGTGTGAAATATTGGAGATGTGTTTCGGAGTGTGAAATGTTGGAGATGTGTCCTGGAGTGGGAATTGTTGGAGAAGTGTGTCGAAGTGTGAATTGTTGGAGATGTGTGCCGGAGTGTGAATTGTTGGAGATGTGTGTCGGAGTGTAAAATGTTGGAGATGTGTGTTGGAGTGTATATTGTTGGAGATGTGTGTCGGAGTGTGAAATGTTGGAGATGTGTTTCGGAGTTTGAAATGTTGGAGATGTGTGTCGGAGAGTGAATTGTTGGAGAAGTGTGTCGAAGTGTGAATTGTTGGAGATGTGTGCCGGAATGTGAATTGTTGAAGATGTGTGTCGGAGTGTGAAATGTTGGAGATTTGTGTCGGAGTGTGAAATGTTGGAGATGTGTGTCGGAGTGTGAAATGTTGGAGATTTGTGTCGGAGTGTGAAATGTTGGAGAAGTGTGTCGGAGTGTGAAATGTTGGAGATGTGTGTCGGAATGTGAATTGTTGGAGATGTGTGTCGGGTGTATATTGTTGAAGATGTGTGTCGGATTGTGAAATATTGGAGATGTGTTTCGAAGTGTGAAATGTTGGAGATGTGTCCTGGAGTGTGAATTGTTGGAGAAGTGTGTCGAAGTGTGAAATGTTGGAGATGTGTGTCGGAGTGTGAAATGTTGGAGATGTGTGTTGGAGTGTGAAATGTTGGAGATGTGTGTCGGAGTGTGAAATGTTGGAGATGTGTGCGGGAGTTTGAAATGTTGGAGATGTGTGTCGGAGTGTGAAATGTTGGAGAAGTGTGTCGGAGTGTGAAATGTTGGAGATGTGTTTCGGAGTGTGAAATGTTGGAGATGTGTCCTGGAGTGTGAATTGTTGGAGAAGTGTGTCGAAGTGTGAATTGTTGGAGATGTGTGCTGGAGTGTGAATTGTTGGAGATGTGTGTCAGAGTGTAAAATGTTGGAGATGTGTGTCGGAGTGTGAAATGTTGGAGATGTGTGTCGGAGTGTGAAATGTTGGAGATTTGTGTCGGAGTGTGAAATGTTGGAGATGTGTGTCGGAGTGTGAAATGTTGGAGATGTGTGTCGGGGTGTGAAATGTTGGAGATGTGTGTCGGAGTGTGAAATGTTGGAGATGTGTGTCGGAGTGTAAAATGTTGGAGAAGTGTGTCGGGGTGTGAAATGTTGGAGAAGTGTGTCGGGGTGTGAAATGTTGGAGATGTGTGTCGGAGTGTGGAATGTTGGAGATGTGTGTCGGAGTGTGAAATGTTGGAGATGTGTGTCGGAGTGTGAAATGTTGGAGATTTGTGTCGGAGTGTGAAATGTTGGAGATGGGTGGCGGAGTGTAAATTGTTGGAGATGTGTGCGGAGAAGTGAATTGTTGGAGATGTGTGTCGGAGTGTGAAATGTTGGAGATGTGTGTCGGAGTGTGAAATGTTGGAGATTTGTGTCGGAGTGTGAAATGTTGGAGATGTGTGTCGGAGTGTGAAATGTTGGAGATGTGTGTTGGAGTGTGAAATGTTGGAGATGTGTGTTGGAGTGTGAATTGTTGGAGATGTGTGTTGGAGTGTGAAATGCTGGAGATGTGTGTCGGAGTGTGAAATGTTGGAGATGTGTGTCGGAGTGTGAAATGTTGGAGATGTGTGTCGGAGTGTGAATTGTTGGAGATGTGTGTCGGAGTGTGAAATGTTGGGGATATGTGTTGGAGTGTGAAATGTTGGAGATTAGTCCTGGAGTGTGAAATGTTGGAGATGTGTGTGGAGTGTGAAATGTTGGAGATGTGTGTCGGAATGTGAAATGTTGGAGATGTGTGTCGGAGTGTGAAGTGTTGGAGATGTGTGCCGGAGTGTGAAATGTTGGAGATGTGTGCCGGAGTGTATATTGTTGGAGATGTCGGAGTGTGAAATGTTGGAGATGTGTGTCAGGGAATGAATTGTTGGAGTTGTGTGTCGGAGAGTGAATTGTTGGAGATGTGTGTCGGGGAGTGAATTGTTGGAGATGTGTGTCGGAGTGTGAATTGTTGGAGATGTGTGTCGGGGTGTGAAATGTTGGAGATATGTTTCGGAGTGTGAAATGTTGGAGATGTGTGTTGGAGTGTGAAATGTTGGAGATGTGTGTTGGAGTGTGAAATGTTGGAGATGTGTGTTGGAGTGTGAAATATTGGAGATGTGTGTCGGAGAGTGAATTGTTGGAGATGTTTGTCGGAGTGTAAATTGTTGGAGATGTGTGTCGGGTGTATATTGTTGAAGATGTGTGTCGGAGTGTGAAATATTGGAGATGTGTTTCGGAGTGTGAAATGTTGGAGATGTGTCCTGGAGTGGGAATTGTTGGAGAAGTGTGTCGAAGTGTGAATTGTTGGAGATGTGTGCCGGAGTGTGAATTGTTGGAGATGTGTGTCGGAGTGAAAAATGTTGGAGATGTGTGTCGGAGTGTGAATTGTTGGAGATGTGTGTCGGGGTGTGAAATGTTGGAGATGTGTTTCGGAGTGTGAAATGTTGGAGATGTGTGTCGGAGTGTGAAATGTTGGAGATTTGTGTCGGAGTGTGAAATGTTGGAGATGTGTGTCAGAGTGTGAAATGTTGGAGATTTGTGTCGGAGTGTGAATTGTTGGAGATGTGTGTCGGGTGTATATTGTTGAAGATGTGTGTCGGAGTGTGAAATATTGGAGATGTGTTTCGGAGTGTGAAATGTTGGAGATGTGTCCTGGAGTGTGAATTGTTGGAGAAGTGTGTCGAAGTGTGAAATGTTGGAGATGTGTGCCGGAGTGTGAAATGTTGGTGATGTGTGTCGGGGTGTGGAATGTTGGAGATGTGTGTCGGAGTGTAAAATGTTGGAGATGTGTGTTGGAGTGTGAAATGTTGGAGATGGGTGTCGGAGTGTGAAATGTTGGAGATGTGTGTCGGAGTGTGAATTGTTGGAGATGGGTGGCGGAGTGTGAAATGTTGGAGATGTGTGTTGGGGTGTGAAATGTTGGAGATGTGTGTCGGAGTGTGAAATGTTGGAGATGTGTGTTGGAGTGTGAAATGTTGGAGATGGGTGTCGGAGTGTGAAATGTTGGAGATGTGTGTCGGAGTGTGAATTGTTGGAGATGGGTGTCGGAGTGTGAAATGTTGGAGATGTGTGTCGGAGTGTGAAATGTTGGAGATGTGTGTCGGAGTGTGAAATGTTGGAGATGTGTGTCGGAGTGTGAAATGTTGGAGATTTGTGTCGGAGTGTGAAATGTTGGAGATTTGTGTCGGAGTGTGAAATGTTGGAGAAGTGTGTCGGAGTGTGAAATGTTGGAGATGTGTGTAGGAATGTGAATTGTTGGAGATGTGTGTCGGGTGTATATTGTTGAAGATGTGTGTCGGAGTGTGAAATATTGGAGATGTGTTTCGAAGTGTGAAATGTTGGAGATGTGTCCTGGAGTGGGAATTGTTGGAGAAGTGTGTCGAAGTGTGAATTGTTGGAGATGTGTGCCGGAGTGTGAATTGTTGGAGATGTGTGTCGGAGTGAAAAATGTTGGAGATGTGTGTCGGAGTGTGAATTGTTGGAGATGTGTGTCGGGGTGTGAAATGTTGGAGATGTGTTTCGGAGTGTGAAATGTTGGAGATGTGTGTCGGAGTGTGAAATGTTGGAGATGTGTGTCGGAGTGTGAAATGTTGGAGATGTGTGTCGGAGTGTGAAATGTTGGAGATTTGTGTCGGAGTGTGAAATGTTGGAGATGTGTGTCAGAGTGTGAAATGTTGGAGATTTGTGTCGGAGTGTGAATTGTTGGAGATGTGTGTCGGGTGTATATTGTTGAAGATGTGTGTCGGAGTGTGAAATATTGGAGATGTGTTTCGGAGTGTGAAATGTTGGAGATGTGTCCTGGAGTGTGAATTGTTGGAGAAGTGTGTCGAAGTGTGAAATGTTGGAGATGTGTGCCGGAGTGTGAAATGTTGGTGATGTGTGTCGGGGTGTGGAATGTTGGAGATGTGTGTCGGAGTGTGAAATGTTGGAGATGGGTGTCGGAGTGTGAAATGTTGGAGATGTGTGTTGGAGTGTGAAATGTTGGAGATGGGTGTCGGAGTGTGAAATGTTGGAGATGTGTGTCGGAGTGTGAATTGTTGGAGATGGGTGGCGGAGTGTGAAATGTTGGAGATGTGTGTTGGGGTGTGAAATGTTGGAGATGTGTGTCGGAGTGTGAAATGTTGGAGATGTGTGTTGGAGTGTGAAATGTTGGAGATGGGTGTCGGAGTGTGAAATGTTGGAGATGTGTGTCGGAGTGTGAATTGTTGGAGATAGGTGTCGGAGTGTGAAATGTTGGAGATGTGTGTCGGAGTGTGAAATGTTGGAGATGTGTGTCGGAGTGTGAAATGTTGGAGATGTGTGTCGGAGTGTGAAATGTTGGAGATTTGTGTCGGAGTGTGAAATGTTGGAGATGTGTGTCGGAGTGTGAAATGTTGGAGATTTGTGTCGGAGTGTGAAATGTTGGAGAAGTGTGTCGGAGTGTGAAATGTTGGAGATGTGTGTAGGAATGTGAATTGTTGGAGATGTGTGTCGGGTGTATATTGTTGAAGATGTGTGTCGGAGTGTGAAATATTGGAGATGTGTTTCGAAGTGTGAAATGTTGGAGATGTGTCCTGGAGTGTGAATTGTTGGAGAAGTGTGTCGAAGTGTGAAATGTTGGAGATGTGTGCCGGAGTGTGGAATGTTGGAGATGTGTGCCGGAGTGTATATTGTTGGAGATGTCGGAGTGTGAAATGTTGGAGATGTGTGTCAGGGAATGAATTGTTGGAGTTGTGTGTCGGAGAGTGAATTGTTGGAGATGTGTGTCGGGGAGTGAATTGTTGGAGATGTGTGTCGGAGTGTGAATTGTTGGAGATGTGTGTCGGGGTGTGAAATGTTGGAGATATGTTTCGGAGTGTGAAATGTTGGAGATGTGTGTTGGAGTGTGAAATGTTGGAGATGTGTGTTGGAGTGTGAAATGTTGGAGATGTGTGTTGGAGTGTGAAATATTGGAGATGTGTGTCGGAGAGTGAATTGTTGGAGATGTTTGTCGGAGTGTAAATTGTTGGAGATGTGTGTCGGGTGTATATTGTTGAAGATGTGTGTCGGAGTGTGAAATATTGGAGATGTGTTTCGGAGTGTGAAATGTTGGAGATGTGTCCTGGAGTGGGAATTGTTGGAGAAGTGTGTCGAAGTGTGAATTGTTGGAGATGTGTGCCGGAGTGTGAATTGTTGGAGATGTGTGTCGGAGTGAAAAATGTTGGAGATGTGTGTCGGAGTGTGAATTGTTGGAGATGTGTGTCGGGGTGTGAAATGTTGGAGATGTGTTTCGGAGTGTGAAATGTTGGAGATGTGTGTCGGAGTGTGAAATGTTGGAGATTTGTGTCGGAGTGTGAAATGTTGGAGATGTGTGTCAGAGTGTGAAATGTTGGAGATTTGTGTCGGAGTGTGAATTGTTGGAGATGTGTGTCGGGTGTATATTGTTGAAGATGTGTGTCGGAGTGTGAAATATTGGAGATGTGTTTCGGAGTGTGAAATGTTGGAGATGTGTCCTGGAGTGTGAATTGTTGGAGAAGTGTGTCGAAGTGTGAAATGTTGGAGATGTGTGCCGGAGTGTGAAATGTTGGTGATGTGTGTCGGGGTGTGGAATGTTGGAGATGTGTGTCGGAGTGTAAAATGTTGGAGATGTGTGTTGGAGTGTGAAATGTTGGAGATGGGTGTCGGAGTGTGAAATGTTGGAGATGTGTGTCGGAGTGTGAATTGTTGGAGATGGGTGGCGGAGTGTGAAATGTTGGAGATGTGTGTTGGGGTGTGAAATGTTGGAGATGTGTGTCGGAGTGTGAAATGTTGGAGATGTGTGTTGGAGTGTGAAATGTTGGAGATGGGTGTCGGAGTGTGAAATGTTGGAGATGTGTGTCGGAGTGTGAATTGTTGGAGATGGGTGTCGGAGTGTGAAATGTTGGAGATGTGTGTCGGAGTGTGAAATGTTGGAGATGTGTGTCGGAGTGTGAAATGTTGGAGATGTGTGTCGGAGTGTGAAATGTTGGAGATTTGTGTCGGAGTGTGAAATGTTGGAGATGTGTGTCGGAGTGTGAAATGTTGGAGATTTGTGTCGGAGTGTGAAATGTTGGAGAAGTGTGTCGGAGTGTGAAATGTTGGAGATGTGTGTAGGAATGTGAATTGTTGGAGATGTGTGTCGGGTGTATATTGTTGAAGATGTGTGTCGGAGTGTGAAATATTGGAGATGTGTTTCGAAGTGTGAAATGTTGGAGATGTGTCCTGGAGTGGGAATTGTTGGAGAAGTGTGTCGAAGTGTGAATTGTTGGAGATGTGTGCCGGAGTGTGAATTGTTGGAGATGTGTGTCGGAGTGAAAAATGTTGGAGATGTGTGTCGGAGTGTGAATTGTTGGAGATGTGTGTCGGGGTGTGAAATGTTGGAGATGTGTTTCGGAGTGTGAAATGTTGGAGATGTGTGTCGGAGTGTGAAATGTTGGAGATGTGTGTCGGAGTGTGAAATGTTGGAGATGTGTGTCGGAGTGTGAAATGTTGGAGATTTGTGTCGGAGTGTGAAATGTTGGAGATGTGTGTCAGAGTGTGAAATGTTGGAGATTTGTGTCGGAGTGTGAATTGTTGGAGATGTGTGTCGGGTGTATATTGTTGAAGATGTGTGTCGGAGTGTGAAATATTGGAGATGTGTTTCGGAGTGTGAAATGTTGGAGATGTGTCCTGGAGTGTGAATTGTTGGAGAAGTGTGTCGAAGTGTGAAATGTTGGAGATGTGTGCCGGAGTGTGAAATGTTGGTGATGTGTGTCGGGGTGTGGAATGTTGGAGATGTGTGTCGGAGTGTGAAATGTTGGAGATGGGTGTCGGAGTGTGAAATGTTGGAGATGTGTGTTGGAGTGTGAAATGTTGGAGATGGGTGTCGGAGTGTGAAATGTTGGAGATGTGTGTCGGAGTGTGAATTGTTGGAGATGGGTGGCGGAGTGTGAAATGTTGGAGATGTGTGTTGGGGTGTGAAATGTTGGAGATGTGTGTCGGAGTGTGAAATGTTGGAGATGTGTGTTGGAGTGTGAAATGTTGGAGATGGGTGTCGGAGTGTGAAATGTTGGAGATGTGTGTCGGAGTGTGAATTGTTGGAGATAGGTGTCGGAGTGTGAAATGTTGGAGATGTGTGTCGGAGTGTGAAATGTTGGAGATGTGTGTCGGAGTGTGAAATGTTGGAGATGTGTGTCGGAGTGTGAAATGTTGGAGATTTGTGTCGGAGTGTGAAATGTTGGAGATGTGTGTCGGAGTGTGAAATGTTGGAGATTTGTGTCGGAGTGTGAAATGTTGGAGAAGTGTGTCGGAGTGTGAAATGTTGGAGATGTGTGTAGGAATGTGAATTGTTGGAGATGTGTGTCGGGTGTATATTGTTGAAGATGTGTGTCGGAGTGTGAAATATTGGAGATGTGTTTCGAAGTGTGAAATGTTGGAGATGTGTCCTGGAGTGTGAATTGTTGGAGAAGTGTGTCGAAGTGTGAAATGTTGGAGATGTGTGCCGGAGTGTGGAATGTTGGAGATGTGTGTCGGAGTGTGAAATGTTGGAGATGTGTGTCTGGGTGTGGAATGTTGGAGATGTGTGCCGGAGTGTGAAATGTTGGAGAAGTGTGTCGGAGTGTAAAATGTTGGAGATGTGTGTTGGAGTGTGAAATGTTGGAGATGTGTGTCGGAGTGTGAAATGTTGGAGATGTGTGTCGGAGTGTGAAATGTTGGAGATGTGTGTTGGGGTGGGAATTGTTGGAGATATGTGTCGGAGTGTGAAATGTTGGAGATGTGTGTCGGAGTGTGAAATGTAGGAGATTTGTGTCGGAGTGTGAAATGTTGGAGATGTGTGTCGGAGTGTGAAATGTAGGAGATTTGTGTCGGAGTGTGAAATGTTGGAGATTTGTGTCGGAGTGTGAAATGTTGGAGATGTGTGTCGGAGTGTGAAATGTAGGAGATTTGTGTCGGAGTGTGAAATGTTGGAGATGTGTGTCGGAGTGTGAAATGTTGGAGATGTGTGTTGGAGTGTGAAATGTTGGAGATGTGTGTTGGAGTGTGAAATGTTGGAGATGTGTGTCGGAGTGTGAATTGTTGGAGATGTGTGTCGGAGTGTGAAATGTTGGAGATGTGTGTCGGAGTGTAAAATGTTGGAGAAGTGTGTCGGGGTGTGAAATGTTGGAGAAGTGTGTCGGGGTGTGAAATGTTGGAGATGTGTGTCAGAGTGTGGAATGTTGGAGATGTGTGTCGGAGTGTGAAATGTTGGAGATGTGTGTCAGAGTGTGAAATGTTTGAGATTTGTGTCGGAGTGTGAAATGTTGGAGATGGGTGGCGGAGTGTGAATTGTTGGAGATGTGTGCGGAGAAGTGAATTGTTGGAGATTTGTGTCGGAGTGTGAAATGTTGGAGATGTGTGTCGGAGTGTGAAATGTTGGAGATGTGTGTCGGAGTGTGAATTGTTGGAGATGGGTGTCTGGGTGTGAATTGTTGGAGATGTGTGTAGGGGAGTGAAAAGTTGGAGATGTGTGTCTGAGTGTGAAAAGTTGGAGATGTGTGTCGGAGTGTGAAAAGTTGGAGATGTGTGTCGGAGTGTGAAATGTTGGAGATGTGTGTCGGGGTGTGAAATGTTGGAGATTTGTGTCGAAGTGTGAAATGTTGGAGATGTGTGCCAGGATGTGAATTGTGTGATATGTGCGGAGTGTGACGTGGATGAAGAGCTGAGGAAGGCTGATCATTTTGTCATAATATAAACAGTGATTGGAGATGTGTGTCGGAGTGTGAATTGTTGGAGATGTGTGTCGGAGTGTGAAATGTTGGAGATGTGTGTCGGCGTGTGAAATGTTGGAGATGTGTGTCGGAGTGTGAAATGTTGGAGATTTGTGTCGGAGTGTGAAATGTTGGAGATGTGTGTCGGAGTGTAAAATGTTGGAGATGTGTGTTGGAGTGTATATTGTTGGAGATGTGTGTCGGAGTGTGAAATGTTGGAGATGTGTTTCGGAGTTTGAAATGTTGGAGATGTGTGTCGGAGAGTGAATTGTTGGAGAAGTGTGTCGAAGTGTGAATTGTTGGAGATGTGTGCCGGAATTTGAATTGTTGGAGATGTGTGTCGGAGTGTAAAATGTTGGAGATGTGTGTCGGAGTGTGAAATGTTGGAGATTTGTGTCGGAGTGTGAAATGTTGGAGATGTGTGTCGGAGTGTGAAATGTTGGAGATGTGTGTCGGAGTGTGAAATGTTGGAGATGTGTGTCGGGGTGTGGAATGTTGGAGATGTGTGTCGGAGTGTGAAATGTTGGAGATGTGTTTCGGGGTGTGAAATGTTGGAGATGTGTGTCGGAGTGTGAAATGTTGGAGATGTGTTTCGGAGTGTGAAATGTTGGAGATGTGTGTCGGAGAGTGAATTGTTGGAGAAGTGTGTCGAAGTGTGAATTGTTGGAGATGTGTGTCGGAGTGTGAAATGTTGGAGATGTGTTTCGGAGTGTGAAATGTTGGAGATGTGTGTCGGAGAGTGAATTGTTGGAGAAGTGTGTCGAAGTGTGAATTGTTGGAGATGTGTGTCGGAGTGTGAAATGTTGGAGATGTGTGTCGGAGTGTAAAATGTTGGAGATGTGTGTCGGAGTGTGAAATGTTGGAGATGTGTGTCGGAGTGTGAAATGTTGGAGATGTGTGTCGGAGTGTGAAATGTTGGAGATGTGTGCCGGGGTGTGAAATGTTGGAGATGTGTGTCGGGGTGTGAAATGTTGGAGATGTGTGTCGGAGTGTGAAATGTTGGAGATGTGTGTCGGAGTGTGAAATGTTGGAGATGTGTGTCGGGGTGTGAAATGTTGGAGATGTGTGTCGGAGTGTGAAGTGTTGGAGATTTGTGTCGGAGTGTGAAATGTTGGAGATTTGTGTCGGAGTGTGAAATGTTGGAGATGTGTGTCGGAGTGTAAAATGTTGGAGATGTGTTTCGGAGTGTGAAATGTTGGAGATGTGTGTCGGAGTGTGAATTGTTGGAGATGTGTGTCGGAGTGTGAAATGTTGGAGATGTGTGTCGGAGTGTAAAATGTTGGAGATGTGTGTTGGAGTGTATATTGTTGGAGATGTGTGTCGGAGTGTGAAATGTTGGAGATGTGTTTCGGAGTTTGAAATGTTGGAGATGTGTGTCAGAGAGTGAATTGTTGGAGAAGTGTGTCGAAGTGTGAATTGTTGGAGATGTGTGCCGGAATGTGAATTGTTGGAGATGTGTGTCGGAGTGTAAAATGTTGGAGATGTGTGTCGGAGTGTGAAATGTTGGAGATTTGTGTCGGAGTGTGAAATGTTGGAGATGTGTGTCGGAGTGTGAAATGTTGGAGATGTGTGTCGGAGTGTGAAATGTTGGAGATGTGTGTCGGGGTGTGGAATGTTGGAGATGTGTGTCGGAGTGTGAAATGTTGGAGATGTGTGTCGGGGTGTGAAATGTTGGAGATGTGTGTCGGAGTGTGAAATGTTGGAGATGTGTTTCGGAGTGTGAAATGTTGGAGATGTGTGTCGGAGAGTGAATTGTTGGAGAAGTGTGTCGAAGTGTGAATTGTTGGAGATGTGTGTCGGAGTGTGAAATGTTGGAGATGTGTTTCGGAGTGTGAAATGTTGGAGATGTGTGTCGGAGAGTGAATTGTTGGAGAAGTGTGTCGAAGTGTGAATTGTTGGAGATGTGTGTCGGAGTGTGAAATGTTGGAGATGTGTGTCGGAGTGTGAAATGTTGGAGATGTGTGTCGGAGTGTGAAATGTTGGAGATGTGTGTCGGAGTGTGAAATGTTGGAGATGTGTGCCGGGGTGTGAAATGTTGGAGATGTGTGTCGGAGTGTGAAGTGTTGGAGATTTGTGTCGGAGTGTGAAATGTTGGAGATTTGTGTCGGAGTGTGAAATGTTGGAGATGTGTGTCGGAGTGTAAAATGTTGGAGATGTGTGTCGGAGTGTGAAATGTTGGAGATGTGTGTCGGAGTGTGAATTGTTGGAGATGTGTGTCGGAGTGTGAAATGTTGGAGATGTGTGTCGGAGTGTGAATTGTTGGAGATGTGTGTCGGAGTGTGAAATGTTGGAGATGTGTGTCGGAGTGTGAAATGTTGGAGATGTGTGTTGGGGATGTGAAATGTTGGAGATGTGTGTCGGAGTGTGAATTGTTGGAGATGGGTGTCGGGGTGTGAATTGTTGGAGATGTGTGTAGGGGAGTGAAAAGTTGGAGATGTGTGTCGGAGTGTGAAATGTTGGAGATGTGTGTCGGGTGTGAAATGTTGGAGATGGGTGTCGGGGTGTGAAATGTTGGAGATGTGTGTCGAAGTGTGAAATGTTGGAGATGTGTGTCGGATTGTGAAATGTTGGAGATGGGTGTCGGGGTGTGAAATGTTGGAGATGTGTGTCGGGGTGTGAAGAGTTGGAGATGTGTGTCGGAGTGTGAAATGTTGGAAATTTGTGTCGGGGTGTGAAAAGTTGGAGATGTGTGTCGGAGTGTGAAATGTTGGAAATTTTTGTCGGGTGTGAAAAGTTGGAGATGTGTGACGGAGTGTGAAATGTTGGAAATTTGTGTCGGGTGTGAAAAGTTGGAGATGTGTGTCGGAGTGTGAAATGTTGGAAATTTGTGTCGGAGTGTGAAATGTTGGAGAAGTGTGTCGGAGTGTGAAATGTTGGAGATGTGTGTCGGAGTGTGAAATGTTGGAGATGTGTGTCGGAGTGTGAATTGTTGGAGATGTGTGTCGGAGTGTGAAATGTTGGAGATGTGTGTCAGAGTGTGAAATTTTGGAGATGTGTGTTGGGGTGGAAATTGTTGGAGATGGGTGTCGGAGTGTGAAATGTTGGAGATGGGTGTTGGAGTGTGAAATGTTGGAGATTTGTGTCGGTGTGTGAAATGTTGGAGATGTGTGCCGGGATGTGAATTGTTTGATATGTGCGGAGTGTGACGTGGATGAAGAGCTGAGGAAGGCTGATCATTTTGTCATATTTTAAACAGTGATTGGAGATCTGTGATGATGGGGGAGTGGCTTGGGGGGGTGGTCGCCAAGAGTTCTGTTATCGGCATCGGGTGCTGGAGCCTGCATTCTTGTACCCTGTGCCAAGAGTTGCGTCAGGTCTGCAGGAAACCAGGATTCTTCTGGCCCTGGGCCGAGAATAGGGAAATCAGTGGCTGTGGCTGCGCCCTAGGTGACTGCCTAGTTCGCCTAGCAGTAGCGCCATCCCTGACAGTATGAACACATGATGTTCCTGGGTTTGCATGTTACTTGGTATTAATCGGGTCCATTAATAAATAATGCCGCGCAATTAAAGTGCTTCCAGTGTACATGTACATTACATAAATAAATAAATATCAAGTGCTAATTAGTGTTGAGCGAACACGGACTGTATTATTCGTGTTCGTACCGAATAATTGGATTTTTTGTACCCGAACACGGACACGGACACTTTACTGTATGTTCGGGTAAAAATCCGTGTTCGGTCGTTTTATTTCCGGGTTTTGCATGCTTTGGCGCTCTTTTCATGGCGGGCTTTCAACAGCCAATCAACAATCGTTTAACTGGTGTGCCTTAAGCCATCCCAGCCATGCCTGCAAATGTCTCAGTAGCTGTGATTGGCCGTCTGAAGCATGTGACCAAGTCTTTATAAGTTCGAGGCAGCCGCAGCGGCGTCATTATGCTGCTTAGATTCAGGGACAGAGCACACATCAACGTGCTGGCTGCTGATTAGGGAAAGATAGGCAGGAAAAAACCATTTGTGTCCGGATAGAATTGAGGGACAGGTCGGAGTGTTTAGGCAGGGCGAGTTGTAGGCATTTTAGGGATAGAGTCTGCTGAATTATATAGGGTCAGTGTCTTCTACAAACTACAATCGATATTGCTGTGTGGGGGGTGGGGTCTGCACTCAATCCTGATCTACGATCTCTTCTCAATCCTGTTAGGGACAGAGTCTGCTGAATTTTAGGGAAACTGTGTTCTACAAACTACAATCGATATTGCTGTGTGGTGTGGGATTGGAGATAGGCAGGTGTCAGTGATCCACATCCATTTTTCTGTGTGTGAGCTGCAGTGAACACAATCTTTTTGGGCTGCAGTGAACACAATCTTTTTGGGCTGCAGTGAACACAATCTTTTTGGGGTGCAGTGAACAAAATCTTTTTGGGGTGCAGTGAACACAATCCTTTTTGGTGTGCAGTGAACACAATCTTTGTGGGGTGCAGTGAACAAAATCCTTTGTGGGGTGCAGTGAACACAATCTTTTTGGGGTGCAGTGAACAAAATCCTTTTTGGGGTGCAGTGAACAACATCCTTTTTGGGGTGCAGTGAACACAATCTTTTTGGGGTGCAGTGAACAAAATCCTTTGTGGGGTGCAGTGAACACAATCTTTTTGGGGTGCAGTGAACACAATCTTTTTGGGGTGGAGTGAACAACATCCTTTTTGGGGTGCAGTGAACAAAATCCTTTTTGGGGTGCAGTGAACAAAATCATTTTTGGGGTGCAGTGAACACAATCTTTTTGGGGTGCAGTGAACACAATCTTTGTGGGGTGCAGTGAACACAATCTTTTTGGGGTGGAGTGAACAACATCCTTTTTGGGGTGCAGTGAACAACATCCTTTTTGGGGTGCAGTGAACACAATCTTTTTGGGGTGCAGTGAACACAATCTTTGTGGGGTACAGTGAACAGAATCTTTGTGGGGTGCAGTGAACACAATCTTTGGGGGGTACAGTGAACACAATCTTTGTGAGGTGCAGTGAACACAATCTTTGTGGGGTGCAGTGAACACAATCATTGTGGGGTGCAGTGAACTCAATCTTTGTGGGGTACAGTGAACACAATCTCATACTGAAGGTTTGAGGGTGCTGCCTGTTCCATACTCCCCCTACTCCTCATCTAGCCTTTTAGGGGTACAAACAATAGTAATTGGGGCCTAGTGTGGTTGTGTACGTGTGATATACATACACTTTTTTGGGATCATATTTTCTATTCCGCTATTTAATCAAAAACCTTTGGGGATCAGTTAAATTGGGGGATAGTCTGTGTTGGTACGTGTGAGAGAGATCCACCTTTCCAAGTTGTTGGGGTTCATCTCATACTTCTGAAGGTTTGAGGGTGCTGCCTGTTCCATACTCCCCCTACTCCTAGCCTTTTAGGGGTACAAACAATAGTAATTGGGGCCTAGTGTGGTTGTGTACGTGTGATATACATACACTTTTTTGGGATCATATTTTCTATTCCGCTATTTAATCAAAAACCTTTGGGGATCAGTTAAATTGGGGGATAGTCTGTGTTGGTACGTGTGAGAGAGATCCACCTTTCCAAGTTGTTGAGGTTCATCTCATACTTCTGAAGGTTTGAGGGTGCTGCCTGTTCCATACTCCCCCTACTCCTAGCCTTTTAGGGGTACAAACAATAGTAATTGGGGCCTAGTGTGGTTGTGTACGTGTGATATACATACACTTTTTTGGGATCATATTTTCTATTCCGCTATTTAATCAAAAACCTTTGGGGATCAGTTAAATTGGGGGATAGTCTGTGTTGGTACGTGTGAGAGAGATCCACCTTTCCAAGTTGTTGGGGTTCATCTCATACTTCTGAAGGTTTGAGGGTGCTGCCTGTTCCATACTCCCCCTACTCCTAGCCTTTTAGGGGTACAAACAATAGTAATTGGGGCCTAGTGTGGTTGTGTACGTGTGATATACATACACTTTTTTGGGATCATATTTTCTATTCCGCTATTTAATCAAAAACCTTTGGGGATCAGTTAAATTGGGGGATAGTCTGTGTTGGTACGTGTGAGAGAGATCCACCTTTCCAAGTTGTTGAGGTTCATCTCATACTTCTGAAGGTTTGAGGGTGCTGCCTGTTCCATACTCCCCCTACTCCTAGCCTTTTAGGGGTACAAACAATAGTAATTGGGGCCTAGTGTGGTTGTGTACGTGTGATATACATACACTTTTTTGGGATCATATTTTCTATTCCGCTATTTAATCAAAAACCTCTGGGGATCAGTTAAATTGGGGGATAGTCTGTGTTGGTACGTGTGAGAGAGATCCACCTTTCCAAGTTGTTGGGGTTCATCTCATACTTCTGAAGGTTTGAGGGTGCTGCCTGTTCCATACCCCCCCTACTCCTCATCTAGCCTTTTAGGGGTACAAACAATAGTAATTGGGGCCTAGTGTGGTTGTGTACGTGCGAGATACATACACTTTTTTTGATCATATTTCCTATTCCGCTATTCAATAAAAACCTTTGAGGATCAATTGAATTGCGGGATAGTCTGTGTCGGTACGTGTGAGAGAGATCCACCTTTCCAAGTTGTTGGGGTTCATCTCATACTTCTGAAGGTTTGAGGGTGCTGCCTGTTCCATACTCCCCCTACTCCTAGCCTTTTAGGGGTACAAACAATAGTAATTGGGGCCTAGTGTGGTTGTGTACGTGTGATATACATACACTTTTTTGGGATCATATTTTCTATTCCGCTATTTAATCAAAAACCTTTGGGGATCAGTTAAATTGGGGGATAGTCTGTGTTGGTACGTGTGAGAGAGATCCACCTTTCCAAGTTGTTGGGGTTCATCTCATACTTCTGAAGGTTTGAGGGTGCTGCCTGTTCCATACTCCCCCTACTCCTAGCCTTTTAGGGGTACAAACAATAGTAATTGGGGCCTAGTGTGGTTGTGTACGTGTGATATACATACACTTTTTTGGGATCATATTTTCTATTCCGCTATTTAATCAAAAACCTTTGGGGATCAGTTAAATTGGGGGATAGTCTGTGTTGGTACGTGTGAGAGAGATCCACCTTTCCAAGTTGTTGGGGTTCATCTCATACTTCTGAAGGTTTGAGGGTGCTGCCTGTTCCATACTCCCCCTACTCCTAGCCTTTTAGGGGTACAAACAATAGTAATTGGGGCCTAGTGTGGTTGTGTACGTGTGATATACATACACTTTTTTGGGATCATATTTTCTATTCCGCTATTTAATCAAAAACCTTTGGGGATCAGTTAAATTGGGGAATAGTCTGTGTTGGTACGTGTGAGAGAGATCCACCTTTCCAAGTTGTTGGGGTTCATCTCATACTTCTGAAGGTTTGAGGGTGCTGCCTGTTCCATACCCCCCCTACTCCTCATCTAGCCTTTTAGGGGTACAAACAATAGTAATTGGGGCCTAGTGTGGTTGTGTACGTGCGAGATACATACACTTTTTTTGATCATATTTCCTATTCCGCTATTCAATAAAAACCTTTGAGGATCAATTGAATTGCGGGATAGTCTGTGTCGGTACGTGTGAGAGAGATCCACCTTTCCAAGTTGTTGGGGTTCATCTCATACTTCTGAAGGTTTGAGGGTGCTGCCTGTTCCATACTCCCCCTACTCCTCATCTAGCCTTTTAGGGGTACAAACAATAGTAATTGGGGCCTAGTGTGGTTGTGTACGTGTGATATACATACACTTTTTTTGGATCATATTTTCTATTCCGCTATTCAATAAAAACCTTTCTAGGGCAAGATCTTAAATTACAGAAATATGAGGAGACCGTCAAATAAGGGCCGTGGCCTGGGTCGTGGTGCTGCTGGTAGAGCTCCTGTTGCAAGGAGAGGACGTGGTCGATCTGTGCCAGCTACACGCACAAGTGAAACACCTTCCTCAAGTGTGAGTAGGCGACAGAACCTGCATCAGTATTTGGTAGGGCATCAAACGCCCCTAGAAGTGATGAGGCCAGAACAAGTTGAGGCGATAGTAGATTGGTTTGCTGCTGACAGTGCCTCCAGTTCCTTCACATTGTCTCCCACCCAGTCTACTGCAGAAAGGTCAGAGTTGGCACCTGCAGCCAATGTCCAACCGTCTTTCACCTCACCCCCTTGCAAATCAGGCCAGCAGTCTGAGCCCCAAGCCATACAGCAGTCTCTTATTCTTTTTGAGGACTCTGTCAGCAGGGTTTCCCAGGGCCATCCACCTAGCCCTGCCCCAGAAGTGGAAGAGATTGAGTGCAGCGATGCCCAACCACTTATTTCTCAAGATGAGTACATGCAAGGATCATCGCAGCACGTCTCCGATGATGACGAAACGCAGGTGCCAACTGCTGCGGCGTTCAGCATTGTGGAGACCGACAAGGAGGGCAGGGGTGAAGACTGGGTGGAAGATGATGTGGAGGACGATGAGGTCCTCGACCCCACATGGAATGAACGTCATGCAGGTGAACTGAGTAGTTTGGAGGAAGAGGCGGTGGTCGCACAGAGCCACCAGCACAGCAGAAGAGGGAGCAGGGTGCAGAAGCGGAGCGGCCGTGCCCTAGACACTACGCCCGCTACTGCCCAACGCAGCAAGGGAACGAGCGCACCAAAGTCAGCTCAAAGGAGTTCTCTAGCGTGGAAGTTCTTTAGAAAATGTGCTGATGACAGGACACGAGTGGTTTGCACCCTGTGCAATCAGAGCTTGAAGCGAGGCATGAACCTTCTCAACCTGAGCACAACCTGCATGATCAGGCATCTAAGTGCAAAGCACGAGCTGCAGTGGAGTACACACCTTCAAAACCAAGAAACGTCTCTGGCTCATCCTGCTTCCTCTTCTGCTGCAGTCTCGGCCGCTCCAGCCACATCTGTAGTGATACCGGCACCTGCCACCCCGCAAACAGACGATCTGTCAGCAACACCACCACCTGGGTCACCAACAACCATCTCCACAATGTCCCGTGGAAGCGTTCAGCTTTCCATCTCCCAAACACTTGAGAGGAAGAGGAAGTACCCCCCTACCCACCCGCGATCCCTGGCCCTGAATGCCAGCATTTCAAAATTATTGGCCTTTGAAATGCTGTCATTCCGTCTGGTGGAGACGCACAGTTTTAAAAACCTTATGTCGGTGGCTGTCCCACAGTACGTCGTGCCCAGCCGCCACTACTTTTCCAGGCAAGCCATCCCTTCCCTGCACAACCAAGTGGGGGAAAAAATCAGGTGTGCACTGCGCAACGCCATCTGTGCCAAGGTCCACCTAACTACGGATACGTGGACCAGTAAGCACGGTCAGGGGCGTTATATCTCCCTAACGGCACACTGGGTAAATGCAGTGGCGGATGGGCCTGAGGCGGATAGCAATTTGGCGCATGTCCTTCCACCACCGAGGATTGCAGGGCGCTTCAGTTTGCCTCCTGTTCCTAACTCCTCCTACTCCGCTTCCTCATCCTCTACCGCCTCCTCATCCGGACAGCGTAACACCTTCACCACCAACTTCAGCACGGCCAGGGGTAAACGACAGCAGGCAGTTTTACAACTTGCCTGTTTGGGGGACAAACCACACACCGCGCAGGAGTTGTGGAGGAGCATGGAACAGCAGACAAATGAGTGGTTGCTGCCAGCGAGCCTCAAGCCCGGCCTGGTGGTGTGCGATAACGGGCGAAATCTCATAGCAGCTCTGGGCCTAGCCGGTTTGACGCACATCCCTTGCCTGGCGCATGTGCTGAATTTGGTGGTGCAGAGGTTCCTTAAAAACTACCCCGATATGTCAGAGCTGCTGCAGAAAGTGCGGGCCGTTTGTGCGCACTTTCGGCGTTCTCACCCTGCTGCTGCTCGCCTGGCAGCGCTGCAGCGTAACTTCGGCCTTCCCGCTCACCGCCTCATATGTGACGTGCCCACAAGGTGGAACTCCACCTTGCACATGCTGGAAAGACTGTGCGAGCAGCAGCAGGCCATAGTGGAGTTTCAGCTGCAGCACGCACGCGTGAGTCGCTCTGCGGAACAGCACCACTTCACCACCAATAACTGGGCCTCCATGCGAGACCTGTGTGCCTTGTTGCGCTGTTTTGAGTACTCCACCAACATGGCCAGTGGCAATGACGCCGTTCTCAGCTTAACTATCCCACTTCTATGCCTCCTTGAAAAAACAATTCGGGCGATGATGGAAGAGGATGTGGCACAGGATGAGGAGGAGGAGGAGGATGAAGAGGTAACATTTCCAAGGCTTTCAGGGCAGTCATTCGCAAGGGGCTCCGAGGGTGGGTTCCTGCACACGCAAACGCCAGGGACGCAATTGTCCAGCAGGGGCACAGTTCTGGAGGATGAGGAGGATGAGGAGGAGGAGGAGCTGGAGGAGGAGATGGAACCATGTTCACAGCAGGGTGGCACCCAGGCCAGCTCATGGCCATCACTGGTGCGTGGCTGGGGGGATACAGAGGACACGGACCATACACCTCCCACAGAGGACAGCCTTTCGTTGCCTCTGGGCAGCCTGGCACACATGAGCGATTACATGCTGCAGTGTCTCCACAACGACCGCCGAGTTGCCCACATTCTAACTTGTGCTGATTACTGGGTGGCCACGCTGCTGGATCCCCGTTACAAGGACAACGTACCGTCCTTAATTCACTCACTGGAGCGCGATCGCAAGATGCGCGAGTACAAGCGCACGCTGGTAGACGCCATGCTGCTGGCATTCCCATCTGACAGCGGGGCCACAGTGGAAGCACAAGGCAGAGGAGGAGGAGGAGGAGGTCGCCAACGCAACCAGGGCACCGCCAGCACCTCAGAAGGCAGGGTTAGCATGGCCGAAATGTGGAAAAGCTTTGTCAGCACGCCACAACAAACAGCAGCACCAGCAGCTCAGATGGAACGTCTTAGCAGGAGGCAGCATTTTACCAACATGGTGGAGCAGTATGTGTGCACACGCCTACATGTAGTGAATGACGGGTCTGCCCCCTTCAACTTCTGGGTCTCCAAATTGGGCACATGGCCTGAGCTTGCCCTTTACGCCTTGGAGGTGCTGGCGTGCCCTGCAGCCAGTGTATTATCTGAACGGGTATTTAGCACGGCTGGGGGCGTTATAACAGACAAGCGCAGCCGCCTGTCCAGAGACAATGTGGACAAGCTCACGTTCATTAAAATGAACCAGGCATGGATCCCACGGGACTTTTCCGTACCTTATGCAGAATAGCAATGGATACCGACCTTACCCACCCATTGTTCCATTTTTGCTCTTTCTCACTCTTTTGGGGTGTACCCTCATTTAAAATTTGTGAAAAGAAGCAGTGTTGGCTACCTCGTCCTCCTCCTCAGGGCCAGATTAATGTAGGGGCTATTGGAGCTGCAGCTCCAGGCCCCTACCTTTTATATAGGCCCCGGGTTGGCCATATTCACTGTTACCGCTCTTCTGTCACTTGTAAACACAGAAGTCTGGCTTCTATGCTCGCTTCCCCAGGCAGCACCCTCAGAACCTCCCCACACAGCGTGAAGGCCGGACAAGGAGGGACAGTTGGCGATGCATGGATGTGTTTATGGGCTTCAGAGACAGCATCCCATGTTGAATTAGGCATGCATGGCTGCACCCTTCCTCCTCTGGGTGCATGGCAAGGCACGGCCCTAAGGCCCTTCAAAATCCTCAGCACCAAGCCCATGATGCTGTTAATCCGGCCCTGGTCCTCCTCCACCGCCGCTTCCACCTACACCGCCCATAGGTGTGCGCAGCCTATTGCATTAAGGTGTGCACCCCAAAGTTGAAATACACATGCATGTGTTTGCCAGCAGGGAGAGTAATGTATCGGGGCCATGTACCTGTAGGCAAGGAGAAATAGAGCAGAGCAGGTCCCAGGGAGATCTTTCCCATCTCCTCACTGGCAATGCTATGTGCCCTAGGTGATTAGGGTGTGCCCAGGCACACCCAGCACACCCTGTGCGCACGCCTATGTCACCGCCACATCCACCACCACCTCAACCTCCCTCCTACTCCATATGGGCCTCGTCCTTCAGAGATGAAGAAGAACATTGTTTTATTTTTCTGTTTTTTTTTGTTGTTTTAAGTTATTTCCCTATCCACATTTGTTTGCAGAGCACTTGCCATGCTCTTAATTACGTTTTGCTGCCATTTGCAGCACTCTAGCCCTTTCCTTTGGTGTTTTAGAGCCATTTTAGTGCCTTAAAGTTCGGGTCCCCATTGACTTCAATGGGGTTCGGTGTCCGGGAAAAGTTCGGTAAAAGTCCGGGACACGGACCCGGACTTTTTTTTAAAGTTCGGCCGAACCCGTCGAACACGGACATCTAGGTGTCCGCTCAACCCTAGTGCTAATCATGTAATAATAAATAAATAAATATATAATCCCCCTGAGGAAGACACGTGGTCCCTGTGTCATCACGCGTAGGGGAGGGGCTCGGACGGCAGCTGCATACACTCAATGGAGAAGGTGCGAGCAGAGTGGCTGACCATTTCAGATCCCGCTGTCATCACAAATGGCTTATCTTGGAATGCTTTCCAGTTTGGTGCACTATAGCACCTTGCATATGTGAGTGCATTTCTTGATATTTAATAAATTGGAGTTTAAAAAGATATAAGCACTATTGGAGATCCTTCTTTTTTATATGATACATTGATCGATTGGTATAAGGAGAATCCATCCAGGTTAGGATTCCCATCAGGGGGTGATCGATTGATCATCTCTGACCCGAGAGGGGTGACCCGGGAAGGGGACACTGCGCATTAGACCAAGCTTAATTGCTGGGTCACTGGAATTAAGGTGAGGATCCATCCAGTGGGGGTTTGAGGTTGGAAGATTTGCTTTGATGCACTTTTTGTCACTCTGAAGTGGATTATTCATCAGATCACCGGGTTGATCATTCACAGCACTATTGAACACTTTTTGAAGTGTTTATTGTTTACTAATTTCCACGCACAATCTGGACTTGTATGAATTTTGGCACTTTATACATTTATGACTCACATTGGATTTATGGTCACGGATTTGCACGTTTTTTTAATCACTTTGATATTTATTTATTTATTTATCTACATGTACACTGGAAGCACTTTTATTGGGTGGCATTATTTATTTATTTATTTAACCCCACACTTATCAGAAAGTGAAGTGTTCACTGCAGTTCTTGTGTTTACCTTGTTTGCTCGCAGGAATATTTGAATTCACATTAATGGGGTCCATGTTGTCCTTTCACAGATCCTAAGCTCTGCTCATCCAATCCCTGTGGGAACGTTCAGTGTATTCAGCTCTCCAATGACTACGCCTGCCGCTGCCCGCTGGGCTTTGCTTTTAACAATCTGAATTTGTCGTGCCATCCAGGTGAGATCATCAACAATCAGATTTTTCACATTCCCCGCCAATATGACATTACAATATGGAGGGGCAACTGACCTAAAGAAGAACTCTGCTAAAAACGGTCTTCATCTAAAGTAACCACATGACCAGAGCCCAGATTGTTCTCGGTTCTCTCAGGTTACACAATATTTCCTAAATCTTCAGAATGGAAGGTATTGGGACGGTCACAATATGTGGCCACAATGATCTATGGATATGATAGGTGATATTATAAAAGAGACTCAGATGAGATGTAACTGAAATCCTGCCCTGCACATAACATACCCCGGGGTAATTCCAGGAACATGACAACCCTCTCTATATATGGGGTCCTTATACCTCTACATTGTGGGGTCCTTAAGAATGTACATGGTGGGGACCTCATACCTCTACATTGTGGGGTCCTCATACCTCTATATTATGGGGGTCCTTTTAAATGTACATTGTGGGGTCCTCACACCTCTACATAGTGGGGTCCTCATACCTCTACATTGTGGGGTCCTCATACCTCTATATTATGGGGGTCCTTTTAAATGTACATTGTGAGGTCCTCACACCTCTACATAGTGGGGTCCTCATACCTCTACATTGTGGGGTCCTCATACCTCTACATTGTGGGGTCCTCATACCTCTATATTATGGGGTCCTTTTAAATGTACATTGTGGGGTCCTCACACCTCTACATTGTGGGGTTCTCCTACCTCTACATTGTGGGGTTCTCATACCTCTACATTGTGTGGTCCTCACACCTCAGCTTTGTGGGGTTCTCATACCTCTATATGGTGGGGTCCTCACACCCCTACACTGTGTGTCTATTAATCCTACCATCATAACTCAGCAGATGTAAACGGGGGGAATAAACAATCCCCAGATCAGAAATGTATAAATGATTTTCTTTTACAGAACAGAAAACTTGAATGTGTCATTTTGGTTTGGTTGTAGGTGACGCTTTCTATGGTCAGCTGACAATTAGCGGCGAAGAGTTCAATTCAGACCCTGCATCTGCACAATACACCGCTATCTATAAATATGTGATAAACAATGTGAGTATTTATTACTGCTATATTGTTATAATGTTATATCTCCATTATGCCAGTACCCGGTGTACTGTGACCCTGGACTGTGCCAGTACCCCGGTGTACTGTGACCCTGGACTGTGCCGGTACCTTGGTATACTGTGACCCTGGGCTGTGCCGGTACCTTGGTATACTGTGACCCTGGGCTGTGCCGGTACCTTGGTATACTGTGACCCTGGACTGTGCCGGTACCTTGGTATACTGTGACCCTGGGCTGTGCCGGTACCTTGGTATACTGTGACCCTGGGCTGTGCCGGTACCTTGGTATACTGTGACCCTGGACTGTGCCGGAACTCCGTTATATTGTAACCCTGGGCTGTGCCAGTATCCCAGTGTACTGTGACCCTGGACTGTGCCAGTACCCCAGTGTACTGTGACCCTGGACTGTGCTGGTACCCCAGTGTACTGTGACCCTGGACTGTGCTGGTACCCCAGTGTACTGTGACCCTGGACTGTACCGGTATCCCGGTGTACTGTGACCCTGGACTGTGCTGGTACCCCAGTGTAAAGTGACCCTGGACTGTGCCGGTATCCCGGTGTACTGTGACCCTGGACTGCTTTTATCTCTATATACTGTCACCCTGCAGTGATGCACCGGCTCTCTTAATTGAAATCTTTCTGTTTCCACTCCAGTTTACAAAATGTTTTGAGAACTTCCCGGGCTATCTGAGCACCACCATCTTGGAAATTAAGTGAGTGAACTTCTCAATCCTCTGATCTGTGTGGGGCATTTAATGGGGAGCTTGGTGTAACAGAGTCACTCAGGACAGGGACTTTTGGAGGGGACTGCAGGCTAGCCTCTTGCCTACTGACTATGGGCCCTGGCTTGTAAGGGAGGACTGCTCTTTGTGGGGTTATGCTGGGGGGGACCCTTGGAGTAATGTTACTTTGGATTCAAATCCACGTCTCCCCAAGACACCCAGACTCTGGGACTCTAGGCCTAGGATCCATGTTAAAGGACTTGCTGCCTATTGCCAATATGGCTCTGCTCCGCACAGTCAGATGCTAATATCATCAGCTCAACCACCTGTCTTCCACACATTGTTGATTGTGCTGATTAACTCACCTATTGTCTACACTTATAGTAATGTGTATTGTACATGAGGAGCTCGATGACGGCAAGTCTACTAGTTAATTAGCTCAAGTTAATTAAATCCACTGTCATCTATTAGTTGCTAGTGGGGAAGTAGAATACTGTTTGTGTTGGTTGTTCCTTAGAGATGTTAATTATATTTCTGTACACAATTTCATCTGCATATGATAATGTAATCAGTCATCTGACCTGGTGGGGTATATATTCGGTGTAAGTTTGTTCAATAACTGTTCCAGATCTTATACAAGCTAATCTTGGCTAGTATTGTATGGGGGTGGCTAGAATATCTGATATCTGTTCAAGACTGAAGGAAGCTGTATTCTGACGGAAGCCCACAAACACATTGAGGGTCGCGGTTCCGTTGCATTTGGGAATATAGGACGGATAGCAATATGGCACAGCACATTGAGATAGTCCATAGGGCACGATGCAGGTAAACAGTTCATGGAGTAGCAATAGGGCACAGCAAAGTGAAAATGCAGGAGGGTTTAAAAATTCACACCAGACGTTCCCAGGAAGCTGTAGTGGTGGTCTGGGCAAAGGAGGACTTGTCCAGGATAGTTAGCAGAGGCAGGCTCCCAGGCAGGCATATGCTGGATCCAGAGAGAGAGAGAGAGAAGAGTGCTGGTCACCCTGGCCACAAATTTCAGAGAAGCGGAGAGTAAAGGGAGCAGGCAGCCTCCAGGGGGTCCTCCAGGGGGACTGGCAGAGGGGGGAATAAACACCATGGCTCAGGCAACCCAATGATTAGCATCAGATTGCCCGGGCAGCAGGCTCTGTAGCCACATAAGGTGCATGGCTGGTGGTGAGCTCTTTGTCTCCAGGGAAGCGCACAGCATGGGAAGAAGAACATACTGTGCCCACCGGATCCTGGTGCCTGGGGGGAGGAAGTCTGTGGGCCAGTAAGAGGAGATCCATACACCAGCCCCAGCAGGGGGTCTTAAAGCCTGGCACCTCACTCACAGGAGGTGTGGAGTTGTGGGAACTGAGTGCGAGGTGCCAGGTGTTGGTGGCATGTCTCACATGTGTGTCATGTGTGGTGTGGGGTGGTGCAGTGTCAGGACAAGGTCATCCAGCACACAGGGCAAAGATGCCTAACTGCTCCCACCCCTTTCCTTAGGGTTAGGGTCAGGGCGCCCCCATCCCTACAATAAGCCATTGCGCCCAGGGCAGCCGTCCCTCCTGCCCACCCCTTGTCCCGATCCTGGTGGGGTGGGAGACGAGTGGGGAGTGGAGTGGCGTGCCGAATGCTGTGACACTCAGAATGCAAAAATAGCGATTACTGAGAATATTTTATATTTTCTTTTCAGAGGAAGAGGAATGACCTTCCATATCTCTGGGAATATTTTTGCTCATCTGCTTTTGTTAGATTGGGTAGATTTGGTGTAAATTATTGAAATTAGCAAAAAAAAAAAAAAAAAACCCGGATGTGAAATGTGAGTCCAGGCAGGAGGATTGCAGATACTCCCCAGTAAGCCCTGCAGCTGTGCTAAAGCCATACGGCCCTCCCAATTTCCTTCATTCTGAGTTTCATAAAATCAGCAGGCTTTTCACAGTGCTGCTGGAAGAGCTGGAGTCTCATTTTCTGGTTCTATGCTGTGCAGCCTCCCTTTCATGCTCAGAGGCTTGTGGGTGGAGCTGCAGTGTGCTCAGAGAGAGGGCGGAGCCTGAACCATGGAACAAACTTGCTGCTCTTCCACAGACAAGGCCATTTAGATGATGAGGATACCGGCAGTCATTACTGGGATAGGAAATGAATGAGGATGAGGAATAAGCATTGCTCCGGGTACACAGGGCCGGTACGAGGCGCTTACAGCCAGCCTTTCATCCCAGAGAACAGTTTTCATTGGTTCAACAGAATATATTGGTGGGAGGTTGCCTGACCTGTTCAGCCAACTTGCAATCTAAAGATGGTTGAACGTGTCTGCAGATTGTCCTGTGTGTGGCCGGTACTGCGGTCACTCAGCAAGTCAGAGGAGTTTGTTTATATGTAAATTTTTCTTGTTTGCCACCTTTAAATTATGAGCTGACACCATCCATATATCCCTGACACCATCCATATATCCCTGACACCATCCATATATCTCTGACCCCATCCATATATTCCTGACACCATCCATATATCCCTGACACCATCCACATATCCCTGACACCATCCACATATCCCTGACACCACCCATAAATATCCCTGACACCATCCATAAATATCCCTGACACCATCCATATATCCCTGACACCATCCATATATCCCTGACACCATCCATATATCTCTGACCCCATCCATATATCCCTGACACCATCCATATATCTCTGACCCCATCCATATATTCCTGACACCATCCATATATCCCTGACACCATCCACATATCCCTGACACCATCCACATATCCCTGACACCATCCATATATCCCTGACACCACCCATAAATATCCCTGACACCATCCATATATCCCTGACACCATCCATATATCCCTGACACCATCCATATATCCCTGACACCATCCATATATCTCTGACCCCATCCATATATCCCTGACACCACCCATATATCCCTGACACCACCCATATATCTCTGACACCACCCATAAATATCCCTGACACCATCCATATATCCCTGACACCATCCATAAATCCCTGACACCATCCATATATCCCTGACACCATCCATATATTCCTGACACCATCCATATATCCCTGACACCACCCATAAATATCCCTGACACCATCCATATATCCCTGACACCATCCATATATCCCTGACACCATCCATATATCCCTGACACCATCCATATATCCCTGACACCATCCATATATCCCTGACACCATCCAGATATCTCTGACCCCACCCACATATCCCTGACACCATCCATATATCCCTGACACCACCCATAAATATCCCTGACACCATCCATATATCCCTGACACCATCCATATATCCCTGACACCATCCATATATCTCTGACCCCATCCATATATCCCTGACACCATCCATATATCTCTGACCCCATCCATATATTCCTGACACCATCCATATATCCCTGACACCATCCACATATCCCTGACACCATCCACATATCCCTGACACCATCCATATATCCCTGACACCACCCATAAATATCCCTGACACCATCCATATATCCCTGACACCATCCATATATCCCTGACACCATCCATATATCTCTGACCCCATCCATATATCCCTGACACCATCCATATATCTCTGACCCCATCCATATATTCCTGACACCATCCATATATCCCTGACACCATCCACATATCCCTGACACCATCCATATATCCCTGACACCACCCATAAATATCCCTGACACCATCCATATATCCCTGACACCATCCATATATCCCTGACACCATCCATATATCCCTGACACCATCCATATATTCCTGACACCATCCATATATCCCTGACACCATCCATATATCTCTGACCCCATCCATATATCCCTGACACCACCCATATATCCCTGACACCACCCATATATCTCTGACACCACCCATAAATATCCCTGACACCATCCATATATCCCTAACACCATCCATAAATCCCTGACACCATCCATATATCCCTGACACCATCCATATATTCCTGACACCATCCATATATCCCTGACACCACCCATAAATATCCCTGACACCATCCATATATCCCTGACACCATCCATATATCCCTGACACCATCCATATATCCCTGACACCATCCATATATCCCTGACACCATCCATATATCTCTGACACCATCCAGATATCCCTGACACCATCCATATATCCCTGACACCATCCATAAATATCCCTGACACCATCCATAAATATCCCTGACACCATCCATATATCCCTGACACCATCCATAAATCCCTGACACCATCCATATATCCCTGACACCATCCATATATTCCTGACACCATCCATATATCCCTGACACCACCCATAAATATCCCTGACACCATCCATATATCCCTGACACCATCCATATATCCCTGACACCATCCATATATCTCTGACACCATCCAGATATCCCTGACACCATCCATATATCCCTGACACCATCCATATATCCCTGACACCATCCATATATCCCTGACACCATCCAGATATCTCTGACACCATCCATATATCCCTGACACCATCCATATATCCCTGACACCATCCAGATATCTCTGACCCCACCCACATATCTCTGACCCCATCCATATATTCCTGACACCATCCACATATCCCTGACACCATCCATATATCCCTGACACCATCCATATATCCCTGACACCATCCATATATCCCTGACACCATCCATATATCCCTGACACCATCCATATATCTCTGACCCCACCCACATATCTCCGACCCCATCCATATATTCCTGACACCATCCACATATCCCTGACACCATCCATATATCCCTGACACCATCCATATATCCCTGACACCATCCATATATCCCTGACACCATCCAGATATCTCTGACCCCACCCACATATCTCTGACCCCATCCATATATTCCTGACACCATCCACATATCCCTGACACCATCCACATATCCCTGACACCATCCATAAATATCCCTGACACCATCCATATAAGCCTGACACCATCCATATATCCCTGACACCATCCATATATCCCTGACACTATCCAGATATCTCTGACCCCACCCACATATCTCTGACCCAACCCATATATTCCTGACACCATCCATATATCCCTGACACCATCCACATATACCTGACACCATCCATATATCCCTGACACCATCCATATATCCCTGACACCACCCATAAATATCCCTGACACCATCCATATATCCCTGACACCATCCAGATATCTCTGACCCCACCTACATATCTCTGACCCCACCCATATATTCCTGACACCATCCATATATCCCTGACACCATCCACATATCCCTGACACCATCCATATATCCCTGACACCATCCATATATCCCTGACACCACCCATATATCCCTGACACCACCCATATATCCCTGACACCATCCATATATCCCTGACACCATCCATATATCCCTGACACCATCCAGATATCTCTGACCCCACCCACATATCTCTGACCCCACCCATATATCCCTGACACCATCCATATATCCCTGACACCATCCACATATCCCTGACACCATCCACATATCCCTGACACCATCCACATATCCCTGACACCATCCACATATCCCTGACACCATCCACATATCCCTGACACCATCCATATATCCCTGACACCATCCATATAAGCCTGACACCATCCATATAAGCCTGACACCATCCATATATCCCTGACACCATCCATATATCCCTGACACCATCCATATATCCCTGACACCATTCATATATCTCTGGCACCATCCATATATCCCTGACACCACCCATATATTCCTGACACCACCCATAAATATCCCTGACACCACCCATATATTCCTGACACCATCCATAAATATCCCTGACACCATCCATATAAGCCTGACACCATCCATATAAGCCTGACACCATCCATATATCTCTAACACCACCCATATATCTCTGACATCATCCATATATCCCTGACACCATCCATATATCTCTGACCCCATTCAGCTATCTCTGACACCATCCATATATCCCTGACACCATCCACATATCTCTGACCCCATTCAACTATCTCTGACATCATCCATATATCCCTGAAACCATGCACATATCCCTGACACCATCCCCATATCACTGACACCATCCATATATCCCTGACACCATCCATATATCCCTGACCCCATTCATATATCTCTGGCCCCACCCACATATCTCTGACCCCACCCATATATTCCTGACACCATCCATATATCCCTGACACCATCCACATATCCCTGACACCATCCATATATCCCTGACACCATTCCCATATCACTGACACCACCCATAAATATCCCTGAAACCATCCCCATATCACTGACACCATCCATATATCCCTGACACCATCCATATAAGCCTGACACCATCCATATATCCCTGACCCCATTCATATATCTCTGGCACCATCCACATATCCCTGACACCATCCATATATCCCTGACACCATCCATATATCCCTGACACCACCCACATATCTCTGACCCCATTCAGCTATCTCTGACACCATCCATATATCCCTGACACCATCCAAATATCCCTGACACCATCCATATATCCCTGACACCACCCACATATCTCTGACCCCATTCAGCTATCTCTGACATCATCCATATATCCCTGAAACCATGCACATATCCCTGACACCATCCCCATATCACTGACACCATCCACATATCTCTGACACCATCCCCATATCCCTGACACCATCCATATATCCCTGACACCATCCATATATCCCTGACACCATCCATATATCCCTGACACATGCATATATCTCTGACACCATCCATATATCTCTGACACATGCATATATCTCTGACACCACCCTTTTATCCCTGACACCATCCACATATCTCTGACATCATTATTCTATTTTCCAGGCAGAGTACTACAAAAAATACGCGAAGTGCCGGCACAGTGGATGTGACAGTGGTAAATATTTTTGGAACGGGCATCCAAAGCAACGCTGCAGTAAAGGAAAAAATAAACATATACTTTAAGGACAATACGCTTGTATCCTATACTGGTAAGTGTGAGGAATGTTTGTATGGGTGGGTGAGGTGGTGCTTCACCTTGTCAGTGGTGAGTGATCTGTGGAACCTTGTTGGTGGTGGGTGATCTGTGGGACCTTGTCAGAGGTGTGTGATCTGTGGGACCTTTTCGGTGGTGGGTGATCTGTGGGACCTTGTCAGTGGTGGGTGATCTGTGGGACCTTGTCGGTGGTGTGTGATCTGTGGGACCTTGTCGGTGGTGGGTGATCTGTGGGACCTTGTCAGTGGTGGGTGATCTGTGGGACCTTGTTGGTGGGTGAGGTGGTGCTGCACCTTGTCGGTGGTGGGGGATCTGTGGGACCTTGTCAGTGATGGGTGATCTATGGGACCTTGTCAGTGGTGGGTGATCTGTGGGACCTTGTCAGTGGTGGGTGATCTGTGGGACCTTGTCAGTGGTGGGTGATCTGTGGGACCTTATCGGTGGTGAGTGATCTGTGGAACCTTGTTGGTGGTGGGTGATCTGTGGGACCTTGTCGGTGGTGGGTGATCTGTGGGACCTTGTCAGAGGTGTGTGATCTGTGGGACCTTGTCGGTGGTGGGTGATCTGTGGGACCTTGTCAGTGGTGGCTGATCTGTGGGACCTTGTCAGTGGTGGGTGATCTGTGGGACCTTGTCCGTGGTGGGTGATCTGTGGGACCTTGCTGGTGGTGGTTGATCTGTGGGACCTTTTTGGTCGTGGGTGATCTGTGGGACCTTGTCGGTGGTGGGTGATCTGTAGGACCTTGTCAGTGGTGGGTGATCTGTTGGACCTTGTCAGTGGTGGGTGATCTGTGGGACCTTGTCGGTGGTGTGTGATCTGTGGGACCTTGTCGGTGGTGGGTGATCTGTGGGACCTTGTCGGTGGTGGGTGATCTGTGGCACCTTGTCAGTGGTGGGTGATCTGTGGGACCTTGTTTGTGGGTGAGGTGGTGCTGCACCTTGTCGGTGGTGGGGGATCTGTGGGACCTTGTCAGTGATGGGTGATCTATGGGACCTTGTCAGTGGTGGGTGATCTGTGGGACCTTGTCAGTGGTGGGTGATCTGTGGGACCTTATCGGTGGTGGGTGATCTGTGGGACCTTGTCGGGGTGGGTGATCTGTGGGACCTTGTCAGTGGTGGGTGATCTGTGGGACCTTGTCAGTGGTGGGTGATCTGTGGGACCTTGTCAGTGGTGGGTGATCTGTGGGACCTTATCGGTGGTGAGTGATCTGTGAAACCTTGTTGGTGGTGGGTGATCTGTGGGACCTTGTCGGTGGTGTGTGATCTGTGGGACCTTATCGGTGGTGGGTGATCTGTGGGACCTTGTCAGTGGTGGGTGATCTGTGGGACCTTGTCGGTGGTGGGTGATCTGTGGGACCTTGTCAGTGGTGAGTGATCTGTGGAACCTTGTTGGTGGTGGGTGATCTGTGGGACCTTGTCGGTGGTGGGTGATCTGTGGGACCTTGTCAGAGGTGTGTGATCTGTGGGACCTTGTCGGTGGTGGGTGATCTGTGGGACCTTGTCAGCGGTGGGTGATCTGTGGGACCTTGTCGGTGGTGTGTGATCTGTGGGACCTTATCGGTGGTGGGTGATCTGTGGGACCTTGTCAGTGGTGGGTGATCTGTGGGACCTTGTCAGTGGTGTGTGATCTGTGGGACCTTGTTGGTGGGTGAGGTGGTGCTGCACCTTGTCGGTGGTGGGGGATCTGTGGGACCTTGTTGGTGGTGGTTGATCTGTGGGACCTTTTTGGTGGTGGGTGATCTGTGGGACCTTGTCGGGGTGGGTGATCTGTGGGACCTTGTCAGTGGTGGGTGATCTGTGGGACCTTGTCAGTGGTGGGTGATCTGTGAGACCTTATCGGTGGTGAGTGATCTGTGGAACCTTGTTGGTGGTGGGTGATCTGTGGGACCTTGTCGGTGGTGGGTGATCTGTGGGACCTTGTCAGAGGTGTGTGATCTGTGGGACCTTGTCGGTGGTGGGTGATCTGTGGGACCTTGTCAGTGGTGGCTGATCTGTGGGACCTTGTCAGTGGTGGGTGATCTGTGGGACCTTGTCCGTGGTGGGTGATCTGTGGGACCTTGTTGGTGGTGGTTGATCTGTGGGACCTTTTTGGTGGTGGGTGATCTGTGGGACCTTGTCGGTGGTGGGTGATCTGTGGGACCTTGTCAGTGGTGGGTGATCTGTAGGACTTTGTCAGTGGTGGGTGATCTGTTGGACCTTGTCAGTGGTGGGTGATTTGCGGGACCTTGTCGGTGGTGGGTGATCTGTGGGACCTTGTCAGTGGTGAGTGATCTGTGGAACCTTGTTGGTGGTGGGTGATCTGTGGGACCTTGTCGGTGGTGGGTGATCTGTGGGACCTTGTCAGAGGTGTGTGATCTGTGGGACCTTGTCGGTGGTGGGTGATCTGTGGGACCTTGTCGGTGGTGTGTGATCTGTGGGACCTTATCGGTGGTGGGTGATCTGTGGGACCTTGTCGGTGGTGGGTGATCTGTGGGACCTTGTCAGTGGTGGGTGATCTGTGGGACCTTGTTGGTGGGTGAGGTGGTGCTGCACCTTGTCGGTGGTGGGGGATTTGTGGGACCTTGTTGGTGGTGGTTGATCTGTGGGACCTTTTTGGTGGTGGGTGATCTGTGGGACGTTGTCAGAGGTGTGTGATCTGTGGGACCTTGTCGGTGGTGGGTGATCTGTGGGACCTTGTCAGTGGTGGCTGATCTGTGGGACCTTGTCAGTGGTGGGTGATCTGTGGGACCTTGTCCGTGGTGGGTGATCTGTGGGACCTTGTTGGTGGTGGTTGATCTGTGGGACCTTTTTGGTGGTGGGTGATCTGTGGGACCTTGTCGGTGGTGGGTGATCTGTGGAACCTTGTCGGTGGTGGGTGATCTGTAGGACCTTGTCAGTGGTGGGTGATCTGTTGGACCTTGTCAGTGGTGGGTGATTTGCGGGACCTTGTCGGTGGTGGGTGATCTGTGGGACCTTGTCAGTGGTGAGTGATCTGTGGAACCTTGTTGGTGGTGGGTGATCTGTGGGACCTTGTCGGTGGTGGGTGATCTGTGGGACCTTGTCAGAGGTGTGTGATCTGTGAGACCTTGTCGGTGGTGGGTGATCTGTGGGACCTTGTCAGTGGTGGGTGATCTGTGGGACCTTGTCGGTGGTGTGTGATCTGTGGGACCTTGTCGGTGGTGGGTGATCTGTGGGACCTTGTCGGTGGTGGGTGATCTGTGGCACCTTGTCAGTGGTGGGTGATCTGTGGGACCTTGTTTGTGGGTGAGGTGGTGCTGCACCTTGTCGGTGGTGGGGGATCTGTGGGACCTTGTCAGTGATGGGTGATCTATGGGACCTTGTCAGTGGTGGGTGATCTGTGGGACCTTGTCAGTGGTGGGTGATCTGTGGGACCTTATCGGTGGTGGGTGATCTGTGGGACCTTGTCGGGGTGGGTGATCTGTGGGACCTTGTCAGTGGTGGGTGATCTGTGGGACCTTGTCAGTGGTGGGTGATCTGTGGGACCTTGTCAGTGGTGGGTGATCTGTGGGACCTTATCGGTGGTGAGTGATCTGTGAAACCTTGTTGGTGGTGGGTGATCTGTGGGACCTTGTCGGTGGTGGGTGATCTGTGGGACCTTGTCAGAGGTGTGTGATCTGTTGGACCTTGTCGTTGGTGGGTGATCTGTGGGACCTTGTCAGTGGTGGCTGATCTGTGGGACCTTGTCAGTGGTGGGTGATCTGTGGGACCTTGTCAGTGGTGGGTGATCTGTGGGACCTTGTCCGTGGTGGGTGATCTGTGGGACCTTGTTGGTGGTGGTTGATCTGTGGGACCTTGTTGGTGGTGGTTGATCTGTGGGACCTTTTTGGTGGTGGGTGATCTGTGGGACCTTGTCGGTGGTGGGTGATCTGTGAGACCTTGTCGGTGGTGGGTGATCTGTAGGACCTTGTCAGTGGTGGGTGATCTGTTGGACCTTGTCAGTGGTGGGTGATTTGCGGGACCTTGTCGGTGGTGGGTGATCTGTGGGACCTTGTCGGTGGTGGGTGATCTGTAGGACCTTGTCGGTGGCTGGTGATCTGTGGGACCTTGTCAGTGGTGGGTGATCTGTGGGACCTTGTCGGTGGTGGGTGATCTGTAGGACTTTGTCAGTGGTGGGTGATCTGTAGGACTTTGTCAGTGGGGGGTGATCTGTGGGACCTTGTTGTGGTGGGTGATCTGTGGAACCTTGTTGGTGGTGGGTGATCTGTGGGACCTTGTCAGTGGTGGGTGATCTGTGGGACCTTGTTGGTGGTGGGTGATCTGTGGGACCTTGTTGGTGGTGGGTGATCTGTGGGACCTTGTCGGTGGTGGGGGATCTGTGGCATCTTGTCGGTGGTGGGTGATCTGTGGGACCTTGTCGGTGGTGGGGATCTGTGGCATCTTGTCAGTGGTGGGTGATCTGTGGGACCTTGTCAGTGGTGGGTGATCTATCGGACCTTGTTAATGGTGGGTGATCTGTGGGACCTTGTCAGCGGTGGGTGATCTGTGGGACCTTGTCGGTGGTGTGTGATCTGTGGGACCTTATCGGTGGTGGGTGATCTGTGGGACCTTGTCAGTGGTGGGTGATCTGTGGGACCTTGTCAGTGGTGTGTGATCTGTGGGACCTTGTTGGTGGGTGAGGTGGTGCTGCACCTTGTCGGTGGTGGGGGATCTGTGGGACCTTGTTGGTGGTGGTTGATCTGTGGGACCTTTTTGGTGGTGGGTGATCTGTGGGACCTTGTCGGGGTGGGTGATCTGTGGGACCTTGTCGGTGGTGGGTGATCTGTGGGACCTTGTCAGAGGTGTGTGATCTGTGGGACCTTGTCGGTGGTGGGTGATCTGTGGGACCTTGTCAGTGGTGGCTGATCTGTGGGACCTTGTCAGTGGTGGGTGATCTGTGGGACCTTGTCCGTGGTGGGTGATCTGTGGGACCTTGTTGGTGGTGGTTGATCTGTGGGACCTTTTTGGTGGTGGGTGATCTGTGGGACCTTGTCGGTGGTGGGTGATCTGTGGGACCTTGTCAGTGGTGGGTGATCTGTAGGACTTTGTCAGTGGTGGGTGATCTGTTGGACCTTGTCAGTGGTGGGTGATTTGCGGGACCTTGTCGGTGGTGGGTGATCTGTGGGACCTTGTCAGTGGTGAGTGATCTGTGGAACCTTGTTGGTGGTGGGTGATCTGTGGGACCTTGTCGGTGGTGGGTGATCTGTGGGACCTTGTCAGAGGTGTGTGATCTGTGGGACCTTGTCGGTGGTGGGTGATCTGTGGGACCTTGTCGGTGGTGTGTGATCTGTGGGACCTTATCGGTGGTGGGTGATCTGTGGGACCTTGTCGGTGGTGGGTGATCTGTGGGACCTTGTCAGTGGTGGGTGATCTGTGGGACCTTGTTGGTGGGTGAGGTGGTGCTGCACCTTGTTGGTGGTGGGGGATCTGTGGGACCTTGTTGGTGGTGGTTGATCTGTGGGACCTTTTTGGTGGTGGGTGATCTGTGGGACGTTGTCAGAGGTGTGTGATCTGTGGGACCTTGTCGGTGGTGGGTGATCTGTGGGACCTTGTCAGTGGTGGCTGATCTGTGGGACCTTGTCAGTGGTGGGTGATCTGTGGGACCTTGTCCGTGGTGGGTGATCTGTGGGACCTTGTTGGTGGTGGTTGATCTGTGGGACCTTTTTGGTGGTGGGTGATCTGTGGGACCTTGTCGGTGGTGGGTGATCTGTGGAACCTTGTCGGTGGTGGGTGATCTGTAGGACCTTGTCAGTGGTGGGTGATCTGTTGGACCTTGTCAGTGGTGGGTGATTTGCGGGACCTTGTCGGTGGTGGGTGATCTGTGGGACCTTGTCAGTGGTGAGTGATCTGTGGAACCTTGTTGGTGGTGGGTGATCTGTGGGACCTTGTCGGTGGTGGGTGATCTGTGGGACCTTGTCAGAGGTGTGTGATCTGTGGGACCTTGTCGGTGGTGGGTGATCTGTGGGACCTTGTCAGTGGTGGGTGATCTGTGGGACCTTGTCGGTGGTGTGTGATCTGTGGGACCTTGTCGGTGGTGGGTGATCTGTGGGACCTTGTCGGTGGTGGGTGATCTGTGGCACCTTGTCAGTGGTGGGTGATCTGTGGGACCTTGTTTGTGGGTGAGGTGGTGCTGCACCTTGTCGGTGGTGGGGGATCTGTGGGACCTTGTCAGTGATGGGTGATCTATGGGACCTTGTCAGTGGTGGGTGATCTGTGGGACCTTGTCAGTGGTGGGTGATCTGTGGGACCTTATCGGTGGTGGGTGATCTGTGGGACCTTGTCGGGGTGGGTGATCTGTGGGACCTTGTCAGTGGTGGGTGATCTGTGGGACCTTGTCAGTGGTGGGTGATCTGTGGGACCTTGTCAGTGGTGGGTGATCTGTGGGACCTTATCGGTGGTGAGTGATCTGTGAAACCTTGTTGGTGGTGGGTGATCTGTGGGACCTTGTCGGTGGTGGGTGATCTGTGGGACCTTGTCAGAGGTGTGTGATCTGTTGGACCTTGTCGTTGGTGGGTGATCTGTGGGACCTTGTCAGTGGTGGCTGATCTGTGGGACCTTGTCAGTGGTGGGTGATCTGTGGGACCTTGTCAGTGGTGGGTGATCTGTGGGACCTTGTCCGTGGTGGGTGATCTGTGGGACCTTGTTGGTGGTGGTTGATCTGTGGGACCTTGTTGGTGGTGGTTGATCTGTGGGACCTTTTTGGTGGTGGGTGATCTGTGGGACCTTGTCGGTGGTGGGTGATCTGTGAGACCTTGTCGGTGGTGGGTGATCTGTAGGACCTTGTCAGTGGTGGGTGATCTGTTGGACCTTGTCAGTGGTGGGTGATTTGCGGGACCTTGTCGGTGGTGGGTGATCTGTGGGACCTTGTCGGTGGTGGGTGATCTGTAGGACCTTGTCGGTGGTGGGTGATCTGTGGGACCTTGTCAGTGGTGGGTGATCTGTGGGACCTTGTCGGTGGTGGGTGATCTGTAGGACTTTGTCAGTGGTGGGTGATCTGTAGGACTTTGTCAGTGGGGGGTGATCTGTGGGACCTTGTTGTGGTGGGTGATCTGTGGAACCTTGTTGGTGGTGGGTGATCTGTGGGACCTTGTCAGTGGTGGGTGATCTGTGGGACCTTGTTGGTGGTGGGTGATCTGTGGGACCTTGTTGGTGGTGGGTGATCTGTGGGACCTTGTCGGTGGTGGGGGATCTGTGGCATCTTGTCGGTGGTGGGTGATCTGTGGGACCTTGTCGGTGGTGGGGATCTGTGGCATCTTGTCAGTGGTGGGTGATCTGTGGGACCTTGTCAGTGGTGGGTGATCTATCGGACCTTGTTAATGGTGGGTGATCTGTGAGACCTTGTTGGTGGTGGGTGATCTGTAGAAGCTTGTCGTTGGTGGGTGATCTGTAGGACCTTGTTGGTGGTCTGTAATCTGTAGTACCTTGTCGTTGGTGGGTGATCTGTGGGACCTTGTCGTGGGGGTTGATCTGTGGGACCTTGTCGGTGGGGGGTGATCTGTGGGACCTTGTCAGTGGTGGGTGATCTGTGGGACCTTGTCGGTGGTGTGTGATCTGTGGGACCTTGTCAGGGGTGGGGGATCTGTGGGATCTTATCGGTGATGGGTGATCTGTTGGACCTTGTCGGTGGTGGGTGAGGTGGTGCTGCACCTTGTCAGTGGTGGGTGATCTGTGGGACCTTTTTGGTGGTGGGTGATCTGTGGGACCTTATCAGAGGTGGGTGATCTGTAGGACCTTGTCTGTGGTGGGTGATCTGTGGGGCCTTGTTAGTGGTGGGTGATCTGTGGCACCTTGTCAGTGGTGGGTGATCTGTGGCACCTTGTCGGTGGTGAGGGATCTGTGGGACCTTGTCCGTAGTGGGTGATCTGTGGAAGCTTGTCGGTGGTGGCTGATCTGTGGGACCTTGTCAATGGTGGGTGATCTGTGGGACCTTGTCGGTGGTGGGTGATCTGTAGTACCTTGTTGGTGGTGGGTGATCTGTGGGACCTTGTCTGTGGTGGGTGATCTGTAGTACCTTGTCGGTGGTGGGTGATCTGTAGTACCTTGTTGGTGGTGGGTAATCTGTGGGACCTTGTCGGTGGTGGGTGATCTTTAGTACCTTGTCGGTGGTGGGTGATCTGTAGTATCTTGTTGGTGGTGGGTGATCTGTGGGACCTTTTCGGTGGTGGGTCATCTTTAGGACTCTGTCAGTGGGACCTTGTCGGTGATGGGTGATCTGTTGGACCTTGCCTGTGGTGGATGAGGTGGTGCTGCACCTTGTCAGTGGTGGGTGATCTGTAGGACCTTGTCAGTGGTGGGTGATATGTGGGACCTTGTCAGTGGTGGGTGATCTGTGGGACCTTGTCGGTGGTGGGTGATCTGTAGGACTTTGTCAGTGGTGGGTGATCTGTAGGACTTTGTCAGTGGGGGGTGATCTGTGGGACCTTGTTGTGGTGGGTGATCTGTGGAACCTTGTTGGTGGTGGGTGATCTGTGGGACCTTGTCAGTGGTGGGTGATCTGTGGAACCTTGTTGGTGGTGGGTGATCTGTGGGACCTTGTTGGTGGTGGGTGATCTGTGGGACCTTGTCGGTGGTGGGGGATCTGTGGCATCTTGTCAGTGGTGGGTGATCTGTGGGACCTTGTCGGTGGTGGGGATCTGTGGCATCTTGTCAGTGGTGGGTGCTCTGTGGGACCTTGTCAGTGGTGGGTGATCTATGGGACCTTGTTAATGGTGGGTGATCTGTGAGACCTTGTTGGTGGTGGGTGATCTGTAGAAGCTTGTCGTTGGTGGGTGATCTGTAGGACCTTGTTGGTGGTCTGTAATCTGTAGTACCTTGTCGTTGGTGGGTGATCTGTGGGACCTTGTCGTGGGGGTTGATCTGTGGGACCTTGTCGGTGGGGGGTGATCTGTGGGACCTTGTCGGTGGTGGGTGATCTGTGGGACCTTGTCGGTGGTGTGTGATCTGTGGGACCTTGTCAGGGGTGGGGGATCTGTGGGATCTTATCGGTGATGGGTGATCTGTTGGACCTTGTCGGTGGTGGGTGAGGTGGTGCTGCACCTTGTCAGTGGTGGGTGATCTGTGGGACCTTTTTGGTGGTGGGTGATCTGTGGGACCTTGTCAGAGGTGGGTGATCTGTAGGACCTTGTCTGTGGTGGGTGATCTGTGGGGCCTTGTTAGTGGTGGGTGATCTGTGGCACCTTGTCAGTGGTGGGTGATCTGTGGCACCTTGTCGGTGGTGAGGGATCTGTGGGACCTTGTCCGTAGTGGGTGATCTGTGGAAGCTTGTCGGTGGTGGCTGATCTGTGGGACCTTGTCAATGGTGGGTGATCTGTGGGACCTTGTCGGTGGTGGGTGATCTGTAGTACCTTGTTGGTGGTGGGTGATCTGTGGGACCTTGTCGGTGGTGGGTGATCTGTAGTACCTTGTCGGTGGTGGGTGATCTGTAGTACCTTGTTGGTGGTGGGTGATCTGTGGGACCTTGTCGGTGGTGGGTGATCTTTAGTATCTTGTTGGTGGTGGGTGATCTGTGGAACCTTTTCGGTGGTGGGTCATCTTTAGGACTCTGTCAGTGGGACCTTGTCGGTGATGGGTGATCTGTTGGACCTTGCCTGTGGTGGATGAGGTGGTGCTGCACCTTGTCAGTGGTGGGTGATCTGTGGGACCTTGTCGGTGGTGGGTGATCTGTGGGACCTTGTCGGTGGTGGGTGATCTGTAGGACCTTGTCGGTGGTGGGTGATCTGTGGGACCTTGTCGGTGGTGGGTGATCTGTAGGACTTTGTCAGTGGTGGGTGATCTGTAGGACTTTGTCAGTGGGGGGTGATCTGTGGGACCTTGTCGTGGTGGGTGATCTGTGGAACCTTGTTGGTGGTGGGTGATCTGTGGGACCTTGTCAGTGGTGGGTGATCTGTGGCACCTTGTCGGTGGTGGGGGGTCGGGACCTTGTCAGTGGTGGATGAGGTGGTTCTGCACCTTGTCAGAGGTGGGTGATCTGTGGGACCTTGTTGGTGGTGGGTGATCTGTGGGACCTTGTCGGTGGTGGGTGATCTGTGGGACCTTTTCAGTGATGGGTGATCTGTGGGACCTGGTCGGTGGTGGGTGATCTGTGGAACCTTGTTGGTGGTGGGTGATCTGTGGGACCTTGTCAGTAGTGGGTGATCTGTGGGACCTTGTTGGTGGTGGGTGATCTGTGGGACCTTGTCAGTGGTGGGTGATCTGTGGGACCTTGTCAGTAGTGGGTGATCTGGGGCACCTTGTCAGTAGTGGGTGATCTGTGGGACCTTGTTGGTGGTGGGTGATCTGTGGGACCTTGTCAGTGGTGGGTGATCTGTGGGACCTTGTCAGTGGTGGGTGATCTGTGGGACCTTGTCAGTGGTGGGTGATCTGTGGGGGGGTCTCCTCAGGCCCAGGATGAGTTGTGGAGGAAGGTGAGAAGTGCAGTGAAAAGATGTAAAAAAAAGTGAAAGCAATATATTGTGTTTCTTGGTAAATAAAAGTTAAAAAAACAAGTCAAAGCTTGTACTGACACCCCACAGACCCTGAAGAAGGGAATCTATAATTCCCTAAAACGCGTTGGCTCGTACTTTATGAACTTTTAAAATAAACACAATGTTATCTTTGAACCGGCTTAGGTGCTCAGGACATTCATTAATGCCGTTACTTGTCTACCTCCTGAACTGAAGTGTAAGAAGCCTTCCTGTCGGGGTCATGGTGGCTGAGGACAGGGTCTCCTTAGTGCAGGGGTGTCACAGAGCCACCTGTTTCCCCCCAATTATCTCCCTGATCTCTGCATGGGACCTCCACTATCTCCATGAAATTCCCGGAGATATAAGCAGTCTGGTAATGACCTGGCATCCAGAGCTAAATTCCGGAATTCTGGTCAGACCCAGCAAGTTCCCAGCTATGCACACCCAGAATATTATCCTTTATAATGTGGAGCACAGAGCTCATCATAGAATGATAAACTGATTCATCTCCTCTTCTCCCAGAACAAACAATCTGCACCTCTGGAGTGTACTGTGACGATGCAACAACGACATGTAAAGCAGACAGTTCCGGACAAAGCGCTGTATGTACGTGTAAATCTGGGCTATACTCCTCACAGCCAATGGTCACCACCTGCAGAGGTAAGATGCATGTAATGATACAAAACCATCACAGGGGGGCACCCTATACACAGTGTCTGGGGAACATGGACCTTGTTTTTGGGGGTGTCTGATTTCTGGGGATCCTGGACCTCTCTAATGGGGGTGTCTGATTTCTGGAGATCCTGGACCTCGTTAGTGGGGTGTGTGATTTCTGGGGGTCCTGGACCTTGTTAATGGAGATGTCTGATTTTTAGGGATCCTGTATCTTGTTAGTGGGGGTGTCTGATTTCTGGGGATCCTGGACCTTTGGTATTGGGAGTGTCTAATTTCTGGGGATCCTGGACCTTGTTAATGGGGGTGTCTGATTTCTGGGGATCCTGGATCTTGTTAGTGGGGTGTCTGAATTCTGGGGGTTCTGGACCATGTTAATGTGGTGTCTGATTTCTGAGGAACCTGTTGTTAATGGGGGTGCCTGATTTTCAAGGATCCTGGACCATGTTAATGGGGGAGTCTAATTTCTAGGGATCCTGGACCTGGTAATGGGGTGTCTGATTTCTAGGGATCCTGGACCTGGTTAATGGGGGTGTCTGATTTCAAGGGAACCTGGACCATGTTAATGGGGTTGTCTGATTTCTAGGGTGGACCATGTTAATGGGGTTGTCTGATTTCTAGGGATTCTGGACCTTGTTAATAGGGGTGTCTGATTTTCTAGGGATCTGGGATTGTGTTAGTGGGGGTGTCTGATTTCTGGGGATCCTGGACTTCGTTAGTGGTGTGTCTGAATTCTTGGGGTCCTGGACCTTGTTAATGGGGGGTGTCTGATTTATGAGGATCCTGGACCTTGTTAATGGGGGTGTCTGATTTTTAGGGATCCTGGATCTTGTTAGTGGGTGTGTCTGATTTCTGGGGATCCTGGACCTTTCGTAATGATAGTGTCTGATTTCTGGGGATCCTGGACCTTGTTAATTGGGGTGTCTGATTTTTTGGGATGCCTGATCTTGTTAGTGGGGGTGTCTGATTTCTGGGGATCCTGGACCTTGTTAATGAGGGTGTCTGATTTTTAGGGATCCTGGATCTTGTTATTGGGGGTGTCTGATTTCTGGGGATCCTGGACCTTTGGTAATGATAGCGTCTAATTATGGGTATCCTGGACCTTGTTAATTGGGGTGTCTGATTTTTTGGGATCCTGGATTTTGTTAGTGGGGGTGTCTGATTTCTGGAGATCCTCAGCCTTGGTAGTGGGGGGTGTCTGATTTCTGGGGATCCTGGTCCTTCTTAATGGGCGTGTCTGATTTGTGGGGATCCTGGACCCTGTTAACATGGGTGTCCAATTTCTGGGGATCCTGGACCTTGTTAATTGGGGTGTCTATTTTTTAGGGACCTTGTTAGTGGGGGTGTCTGATTTCTGGGGATCCTGGATCTTGTTAGTGGGGGGTGTCTGATTTCTGGGGATCCTGGGCCTTGTTAGTGGGGTTGTCTGATTTCTGGGGATCCTGATCCTTGTTAATGGGCGGGTCTGATTTGTGGGGATCCTGGACCCTGTTAACGTCAGTGTCTGATTTCTGGGGGAACTGTAATTTTCCAGCCATCCAATCTGGGGAGAAGCATTTTCAATTCATCAGATGATGGATATTCACAATCTGAATTGTCATTCACTGGAAATTGTTTCAGCCAATCAATTTGCTCATCTCCAGCAGCCTCCCCCACAGATGTATAATAACACAATGTAGCCGGCTGTCACTATGACATCACACATAACGCATTGTCCTCATTCATGTATTGCAGAATGTGACTCTTCCTGCACGTCATCTTCTGGGCGCCAATGCAAGCAAGGAGACAATAACCTCCCGCAGTGTGTCTGCCTACCGGGCTATAAATCCAAGGGGGACCAATGTACAAAGTAAGTGCTGACACCATGTGACCTGCGATGAGAGGCACTCTGTGCTCCAATCATTAGGCTAATAAATGTGACCAACTGCCACCTACCTGAGGATAGAGATACTGGAGATCAGGGAGACCCCGATAACCGCTGACTGACACCCCCAGGTGTACAGGAAGGTGCATTACTAATCTGAATCAGGAGATCAGGGAGAGGTCAGCCAGCAACCTGCAATGGGGAGGAGGAACACCTTTAGTCCCATTCAGACCTGACCAATGGGGTGCATTCTCAGAGGAACCCCAACACAGAGCTGGGGCGAGGTCACCTAGAGCCCAGGGTAAACATGCCAAATTGTTTTGGTGACAGTGCGATGGTGGTTTGCTCAAACCAGTTCCAACTGGGCTCTTACGCGGCGCTCAGTAATTTGGTGTTTAGAGGACCTAAGGAGCACCCCTACGTGACTACCCCAATGCGCACCACAGTTACGGTCTGGAGGCAGGTGTCGAAGGCGGTCTCGGGCCGGGGGGATATCTCCCCCCACACTCCCCTTTGGGGGAACCCTCGCCTCCCTCATTTCTATTCCATCCCTGACCCAGCCCTTTGGGCCGGGTATGGAATTAAGAAATTGGAACATATCATGCCGGAGGGTAATCTGCGCTCGTTTGACGACCTTAAATCTACCTTTGCACTGCCCCCGTCTATGTTCTTCCGCTTCCTTCAGTTTCGACACGCGCTCTCGAAAAACAATTTCCCACTCCGCCCCAGGTGACTATGCACACGGTAGAACGCTTCCTTATCTCCAAAAATGCAGATAGGTTGCTTTCCTCAATCTACCTCAGGATCTCGACCTATGACCCTGTAGCTTTGACCCGACTCTTTGACGCCTGGCAGGAGGACATCCCTTCTTTGATGACAGGTGACTGGGAGGAAGGCCTGCGGAACTATATCCCACTGATTATATCGGCTAAGGACCGTTACACCCAACTCCGCTTCCTACATAGAGTATACTACACCCCGCAAAAGCTGGCCCGGATATATCCCACTAGGTCTGACCGCTGCCCCAAATGCCAGACGGCTTTAGGCTCCTTTATACATGTGGTTTGGTCCTGCCCTTTGGTCCAGGACTTCTGGAGGGTGGTTGCAGGGGAGCTGTCCGCCATGACGACCCTGGATGTCCCTCTGGATCTCAAGATTTTCCTCCTGGGCATTGCTGATGACCTCCCTGCTGGGAAACATACTAAACTCCTTATCTTTTATGCTGCTTTTTATGCCAGGAAAACTATCCATGCCAATTGGAAGAGGGCTGACCTTCCTACTGTGTCCCAGTGGCGGAAGGTGGTGGATGCAGTCCTTCCTCTTTATAAATTGACCTACATGTCCAGAAAATGCCCTAAAAAGTTTGATAAGATCTGGGGGCCCTGGTTGGCTCGTTAGACCTCTCCTCTTCTCTTTGCTGGTGTTGGAGTTTTGGCCCTCTAGGCTCCATGCCTGTCTCTATCTAACCCCTCCTTTCCCCTCCTTCCCTCCCCCCCCCCCTCTTCTCCCCCCCCCTCTTCTCCCCCCCCCCCCATTTTCATTTCTCCTTTTCCCCTGCCTCCTTTGCACTATCTATTCTGTAAATTCTAAGTGCCATCCCTTCGCTGTCCCCCCCCCTGCTCTCTCATGTTGAGAAGGGGAATTTGGGGGGGTGACAGGGGGTATGAATTGTTTTAGGAGGGCACATTTGGAGAGGTGTGCTAGCAGTGGTGACTTGGGGGGGGGGGGGATTTGTTTTGCAAATAAAGAAAAACGTTTCTGTTAAAAAAAAAGCATGCCAAATTGCGCCCCCCCTCCAAAATAAATAAATAAATGAATGAGCATCATATACCAACAAATACCCCTTCTCCCCCAAAAGAAATTGAACATAATCTAAATGCTCACCACCTAAGCAAAAATTCCCCCTCCTCCCAGTTCAAATCTGCCCTCTGCTGAAATCCCCCCTCCCAGCACAAATTTTTGTCCATCCCCCATCCCCACCAGCTCAAATCGTCTCCCCATATGCTCCCACCACAACCCCCCCCCCCCCCCCCAAAAAAAAAAAAAATAATAGTAAAAAAATTTCCCCTCTTAGCACAAGTCCTTAACCTCTCAAATTTCCCCTCCAAACACAAATCCTCTTCCCTACTCGAAATCATCCACTTCCAGCACAATTCCCCTCCCCCAATCTCCTATTCTAGCACAAATCCGCCCCCCCCCCAAATCACCACTCCTAGCACACCTCTCTAAATGTGCCCTCCTAGAACAATTCATACCCCCTGTAAACCCCCCAAATTCCCCTTCTCAACATAATCCCCCCCCCAATATCCTTGTGGTGCCCCTCTACCTCACATAATACTATGGTGCCCAGGGCAGCCGTCCCTCCTGCCCACCCCTTGTCCCGGCCCTGCCCCAGCATACCAGGGCAATGCACCTTCAATGTACATGCGTTGTAGTGCACCACAATGGAAAGCAATGCCTTACTCTGTGTTGTGGTGTTTTGTGTACGAAAAAATAGCGCATCTCCGATGTTTGGTGCATTGGCAGCCCGGTGAAATGCTTGGACCCCCTTAGCACAATGCACAACATAACAAGTGCTAATACCCTACAATCAAGGTCAATGTTAGTAATCATGGGCCCCCCTACATTTCAAGGCCCCCTTTGACCCACCCTTGACCCCACCCCTGGCCCCTCCCCTGTCCCAGCTTTGAACATATAATAGCATGATCCATGACAGGTCCTCTTCATGGAGAGATTGTGGTCTATTAGACCCCAGATCTCTCCTCTAGCCCCCAAAGCATCGGATCAAACTGAGATTGCTGCACCTACAGCGCTATAGAAAGCCCTGATTTGTATTTTTCAGAAATGAACCTGTGAAGGTGCCCGGGCCCCCCTTGTTTAGCTGATAGGGCCGGGCCCCATACAACAGGACTGGCTGTACTGCCTATCAGCAGCCCTGCCAACAATAGACTGCTAGGTGTGGTCCTCAAAGCTGCAAGGAGACCATGGGCACCCGTCCCACCACCGCTGTCTTGGATCTTCACTCTGTCAAAAAGAAATGCTGGCCAAAGAGTCTCCTGCTTGCTGGTGGTGTGCAGTGTGGTGCGGCGGCACCACACAGACGGGTGCAATAAAGAACTTGTATTGAAGTGCGCGGAAACCGTTCACAACTGAACCCAGAGGGAAGACCGCCCAACCAGGGTGCAACAATAAAAAACACACAGAGGGCGCACTGACCTAGTGCATTATCCTAAGACAAATAAAAACACAGTAAGTAATATACTTACAAAAGCAATAGTAAAAAGCACATCACAGATCTCAGCATGTTCCATCCAAATGCATCAACATGTATAGACACAACAGACACTGAAGACCCCCCCCCCCCCCCGTGGGCTGAAGCGTTTCGAGGAGTTCCTCTTCTTCAGAGCCACAGTCCTGGTTTTCAGCAATGGGAATGGAGCGATGATCAGCTGGACTGACTGCGCCTGTAAAGAGGGCGGAATGTGGCCGGGCCATCCTGTGCCCAACATGTATAGACACAACAGACACTGAAGACCCCCTGGCCATCCTGTGCCCAATTGGGAAGCTGTTCAGAGGGGATGCAGTCCCTACGCTTTCCCTCCTCATCAGGAACTTTTTACTACCGCTAGCATCATCCCTAACAGGTGGGGTACCTCTCCCTACTCCGCCCACTTACAAAATGTGCACCAAAACTGGAAGCCAGGGCCGTAACTGCTTGCCGACCACCTAATGGGGAAAATACGACATGACTTTGACATTAAATACCGGGGCTATGGCTGCAGCTAAATGCCATAACTCCGGTATTTTCTTTTCCCCTGGGTGGCCGGCTTTCAGATAAAAGCAGTCCCAGCAGCAGATTTGCTGTGGGATCACTTTTAGAAGCGGTGGGAGAGGTGACCCCCCCCCTCTTGCCGATTCTCAGCGGATCCGGGGTTTATATTACCGATTGCTGAGCCTGGGAACCATCCGGTGGGGGCTTCCCATAGAGATAATAGATGGCAAGATGACCACCACTCATTTCTATGCCTTGGGAGGACCAGAGCGACGTCATGGCGTCACTTCCAGTTCTCAGGCCATGTAAACATGTTTTTTTTTTTTCTTAAAGCAAAAGATAAAAAAAATATTTTTTTGATCTTTTGCTTTTAAGGGTAAAGGAGAGATTTGGTGTCTTTTAGACCCCAGATCTCTCCATAAAGAGGACCTATCATACTGTATTGTTATCACATGGGATGTCTACATTCCTTGCGATAACTATAAAAGTGATAAAAAAAATGGGACAGTGTAAAAATGAAAAAAAAAAATGAAAAAATCTAAAGTGCCCCCGTCCCTGCGTACTCGCAAGCAATAGTGAATGCGTACGTAGGTCACGCCTGCATATGTAAACGGTGATCGCACCAAACATCTGAGCAAGAGCAATAATTCTAGCCCCAGTCCTCCTCTGTAACTCTAAACTGGGAACCAGTAGAAATTTTTAAAGCATGACAGATTTTTAAATACCTTAGTTTGAGCCATTCCATGAGCGCATGCAATTTTAAAGCATGACATGTTAGGTATCTATTTACTCGGAGTAACATCATCTTTCATAGACAAAAAATTTAAGTATATACATTTTTTTTTATATTTTTCTATTCATTACAGTTTACCTTTTAAAAAAACAAAATTGTGTTTGCAATTGCACATTGCAAAATTGCAATGGCTCCCATTTTATTCTCTAGTGTCTCTGCTAAAAAAAATAAATAAAAAAAATATATATATATATATATTGTTTTGGGGTTCTAAGTAATTTTCTAGCAAAAACAAAAAGTGTCAGAAAAAGGCCGGGTCCTTTAAGTGCTCTGCCTGACCCAAGATGGCTGCCACATGAGGCAACAGCATCCAATAGGATAGCTTCCCCAGTGACCCAGGAAACCGTAGAGGAACCCTCAAAACCATTGGGTAAATATTGGGGTGAAGACCCCCGTATCATATAATGACGGACTATACCAGCTACATAGAGGAGACAAAATGTTATTAAACAAATTTAAAATACTTTGAAGAAAGATTACCCCCACCAAGGGGGAAGAATTGGTAGATAGGAAATGCAGAATATATATTTGGAACAATAAAGTTCATACAATAATGTGGCCTGATGTTGTCTGTACGGTCAACGTTTCTCCACTAACTTGGCTTCTTCAGGACGCAGACATATACAGCTGATTTTGGAGTTACTTAGAATAAGACAGTATTAGTAACAAGTATATATTTCACCAAGCAGTATATAACTTTCAGCCAAATAATATACTATATACTCCTACCAATAGGACCCCGCCGCAGGCCAGCCAACCCAGACGCCTGAGGCGGGAATTAGAGCACACCAGGAGAAATCAGACCACAGGGCAGGCGGTAAAAACAAGACAGCAGTCCTAAGTAGAGTGCAGAGAGATGTATGATATGATCTAACATGTTCAATTGTACAGTATAAAGCACACACTGCCAAAAAGCTAATCATATTAAGTCACAATACACATATAAATCTGACAATATATAGCAGCAGGCTAATACAGTTGTGATGGCGCTGTATGTTCTGGTATTGTACAGATAACCAGCACTATACCAGAATTCACCACTAGGGGCACTAGCTTATTTCTATATCAGGACAGCCATATGGTCATTGACACTTCAAAGTTGAGAAACTTCAGGAGTGACAAAATTATTGGATTATATTGGCCAATCCCATCATTTGTCTGACGTCCCTTTATTCTCTTTTCTTACAGATGTGATTTTGGATATTCTGGAGAGGAATGTAAAGACAGTAAGTTTCCATCAGCTGAATGCTATAAATAGGTGGCAGCCATGACAGTGCAGTGACATCAGAGACATTGTGGCTATATTGATTTCAGTCCTCTCCTACCATTGGAAGTCTGTAGCCCCCTCCCTATTCAGCCACATCCAGGATATCCCCAGCCCCCCCCCCCCTATCTAATCCTTCAACCCCTTGATGTCCCTGGTTCTCTGCAACCACAGTCCTCCCTTGGATGTCCCTGGTCTTCTCCTCAGCAGTCCTCCTCTGGATGTCTTTTTCTCCCCCTAAATGCCTTCAGCCCCCTTCTCCCATCCTTCCCAAATATCTACAACCCCCTTCTCCAGTCCTCTCCTGGATGTCCCTAGTCCCCCCTTATCTAGTCCTCTAATTCCTGGATGTCCCTAGTCCCCCCTTATCTAGTCCTCTAATTCCTGGATGTCCCCAGTCCCCACTTCTTCAGTCCTCCCTTAGATTTCTACAGCCGCTTTTCCCCTGCATTGCCTTCAGATGCCTACAGCCCCGTTCTCTAGTTCTACCCCCAGATGTCTGAAGTCCCCTATTCTCCAGTCTATCCCTGGTGGATTGCAGTAATCCTCTTCTCCATTGCTCCCCCGTATTTCTGCAGACCCCCTTCTCCAATCCTCTTTTGGATGCCCCCAGCCCCCCCCCCCAAATTAGTCCTCCCATCCCTAGATGTCCCCATGGCCCCTTCTCCAGTCCTCCCTTGAATGCCCCCAGCCCCCCCTCTCCAGTCCTTCCCTGGCTGTCTGCAGTCCCTTCTTCTAGTCCTCCCCCCACTTGTCCTCACACCCTTGGATGTCCCCAGCCCCTCTTCTCCAGTTCTCCTTTGCATGCCCCCAGCTTCCCTTCTATGTAGCACCCCTGCTTCTCTAGTCCACCCTTGATTGCTCCAGCCCCCTTTCTCCAGTCCTTCTGCAGCTGTCTGCAGTCCCTTCTTCTAGTCCTCCCCCAGGCCCCCTTCTTCAGTCCTCCCCTGAATGTCTGCAGCCCCCTTTCTCCAGTCCTCTCCTGGATTTCCCTAGTCCCCCCATTTGTCTTTCTTCTCCCAGATGTCCTCAGCACCCCTTCTCCAGTCTTCCCTTGAATGCCCCCCCCCCCCCAGCTTCCTTTCTCTAGTCCTCCCCTGGCTGTCTGTAGTCCCCATTCCCCAGTCCTCTCCTGGATGTCCCTAGACCAGCCCCCCCCCCACTAGTCCTCCTACCCCTAGATGTCCCCGCCATTAGTCCTCCTACTCCTAGATGTCCTCATCCCCCCTTCTTCAGCCCTTCCTTGAATGCCCCAGCTTCCTTCCTCCAACCATCCTTCCCCAGCTATATACAGTCCTTTCTTTTAGTCTACTCCTGGCTGTCTGTAGGCCCCATTCCCCAGCCCTCTTCTAGATGTCCCTAGCACCCCCACTAATCCTCACACCCCTAGATGTCCCTAGGTCCTCTCCCTTGAATGCCCCCAGCTCCCCCTCTCCAGTCCTCCCCTGGAGGTCTGCAGACCAGATTACAGTCTGAAAGGGTCCCCATATACTGGATAACCCCCCCCCCCCCCCACACCCCTACCATCCTCTCATGTATCATATCATTATATAATCAGTGACTCCTTCTCTTCACAGATTACCTGCTGATCCTGGTCATCGTTGGGGCTGTTCTCGGGGCCGTTGTTCTTGCCCTCCTGGGGGCCGTTATTGGGGTGTCAGTGAGGTGAGCAGACCAGCCGTGACAAGAACTAAAATGTTAATATTTCCCAACCAGAAAACCACTGCAATTGATGACCAAAGTATTTTATTCATATTATGTAATCCCCAGCAGACTCCGGGCCGTCACACAAATTACACTCTATAGTATTCCTCTTCACTCCCCCCCTACAGGTACATTTTGTAGGGAGATGAGGGGAGAGACAGAGGAGATGGGCCAGCACAGACACTTGCAGGAGAGGGGAGGGCTTTGACATACAAGAAGGGAGGGGTCTATTCCAGGCAATGCACTGTTCCTAACATAGTCAAATTATGAAGCATGTCCAGAAGGACAATGCAAGAAAATGTAAAATAATCTATGGAAAGGAAACTACTGAAATAAATAATTTTTATGAGCTTTTACCTGCAATTGTTTGATGACAGGGTCCCTATAATCTTCATTGCACATTGATGCAACTTTGGTTCCAGTTATGACCAATAAAACAGGATGAAGTTCTGTGTGATCCCAGCAGGGGGGGCTGTACTGGTCACCCAATATTGCTTCTGTGGACTCCAGTGGCAGATTTGATACTATCAGCTGCTTCCCCCCAGTGCCCTCCAGGGATTAATACATAGACACCAGACAGTAGCTCTCTTTATTGCACTACGCCTTGTATCCTGGGGAAGAATAATGGTGGAGTAAACCCGGCCGGGTCTCTGACCAATGACAGACTCCACCCAGGTGAAATGCTCACAGGACTTTCTGGGTGATGTTCAGAATTGCTGTTTGGGTCCAATGTTGAGGGTAGTTTGGTGGGGAATCTGGACCCGAATACTGCCTACTCAGCGCTACCAGAAGTCTTTTCTTGGGGGGGGGGGGGGGGTCCTCTTGCGGGCCTAAACCCCCCACCACCATCTCCACCATTCTGCTGTGTCCAAGCCTTGCCCAGCATGTGGGCTTTGCCATTCTCTGACCACCACCAATTGCTCAACCCAAAATATCCTCCGCACCTTACCTTAGTAAGATTCAACCGATAAACCGTCTTGTGTAATAACTATAGTGTGAAGGAGCTAGGCTTTATTCACACTTGTGCGACTTGTCATGTGACTTTGCACACTAAAGTCGCATGACAAGTCACACCCCATGGTTTGTGATGACAACTGTTCCAATATGTGCAACTTAAAGCCAAAGTCGCATCCAAGTTGCACCCATCCAAAGTTACACAAAATTTGGAGTGCACTTTTGACGCAACTTTGGATTGGTGCAACTTGGATGTGACTTTGGCTTTTACCAATGATAATGGACAACTGTTGCACAACTGTCGCATGACTAACATTGCAGTCTATGGCACTCAAGTCACATGATAGTTGGACCAAAGTAGTGCAGGAAACTTTTTAAAGTCAATGCAACTTTAAGTCGAATATATTTGAACGGTTGTCATTGAAAAACTTGGGGTGTTACTTCTAATGTGACTTTAGTGTCCAAAGTCGCATGACAAGTTGCAGAAGTGTGAATGGAGCCTCAACAGAGTAGCACCAAAGTTGTACTTGTACTTCAATACAAGTGTGAATGGGGAGTTTTCCGGTAACCCTTGTCTTTTCATGGTACATGTGATGGTGACCCCATTTCTTGCCCTGTGCACTGCAGGTCCAGGAGAGGAAAGAGTGGCGAGCGGGCAGAACTGATTGACAATGACAATATAGAAAGAAGCAGTCCAGCTCCCGGGAGTTTGTTCCCCAAAATCCAGGTGAAGTCGGACTTGGGCCAGGTGAACCGAGCCTCCAATGTATATGAAGATGACGAGGAGGAGTACAGGCGCTCCATGCCGAAACGGGATTACGATGAGGTAAGGCCCCCCCCCCCCCGGTTCTTCTTTTGCGTGATGCATGAGCGGATATCTTCTACCATCATTGATCTCATAATGGCCATAGAGGGTTTGGGTGAATACATTTCTGGTGTAACAAGAGTCCCCTTTGGACATTTTAGCCCCCCAGAAGGGGGATATGTCTACCATGGGACCAGATAGACTCTTACCACTGAAAGCGGAGTTCCGGCCTCAAAATCGAAAAAAATCGATTTTTGGGCTCACCTGAAAATGAAATGGACACTCCCGATTTTTTTTTTTTTGGTTCACTTACCTTGTTATAGAAGAAAATATACTCACCTTCCTTCCACTTCCTCCCTCTGCGGCCCGCGCCCTCACTTCCGGCTTGCGATGACTCCTGGGAGCTGAACGTCATCGCTCCCCGGAGTCAATGCGCCTGCACCGGCCCCGCTTGTCACTTCCGGTGCAGGCGCGGCATTCCCTGCTAAACAGCTTCTGCCCTGCACCTCCCCGCTCGTCACGTCCGGTGCAGGCGCAGCATTCCCTGCTAAACAGCTTCTGCCCTGCACCTCCCCGCTCGTCACGTCTGGTGCAGGCGCGGCATTCCCTGCTAAACAGCTTCTGGGCATGCCAAGAAGCTGTACAGGGATGCCGCGCCTGCACCGGAAGTGATGAGCGGGGCCGGTGCAGGGCATTCTGGGACTCCAACGTCACTGAAGAGGATGCGCTGGCTTCAGCTGCCCACACTTGAGATGGCAGCGCTGGAGAAGAGATTTTCAAGGTAAGTATTTCTTCTAAAATGGATGGCACAGTGGTGTAGTGGTTAGCACTTTCACCTAGCAGCAAGAGGGTCGCTGGTTCGAATCCCAACCACGACACTACCTGCCTGGAGTTTGCATGTTCTCCCTGTGCCTACGTGGGTTTCCTCCGGGTACTCTGGTTTCCTCCCACACTCCAAAGACATGCTGGTAGGTTAATTGGATCCTGTATAAAAAAAATTGTCCCTTCTGTGTATGTATGTGATTTAGGGACCTTCGATTTTAAGCTCCTTGATGGCAGGAACTGAGGTGAATGTGCAATGTATATGTAAAGCGCTGCGTAAATTAACAACGCTATATAAGTACCTGAAATAATAAGTGGGACCCGGGACAGTACAGAGGTTATCCATTGTGGAATGCACTAGCCCTGACCATCCCGGGGGTATTTTTATCTAAATTTCACCCCTGAGGCCGGAACTCCGCTTGAAGTATCCATTTTGAGGAGATTGACATTTTAGCATCTCATTTAGAACCTCTATGGGGGAGAAGGGGGTTATTTTGGTGTCACTGGATACTTTTTGCACATGGTGTAATATTCTAATCCTCATCTTTCTCCTCCACAGAATCCATGGTATGAGATGGACAGGAAGGACAGGAACTACTAGGAGAATGATGACAACCCCCCTATGGATAACAACGTGTTCTCTGATGGTCTTCTATGTGCAATGAGCTTATTGGCCGGTACAATAGGTCCATACAGCGGGGATGACATGAAGGAACATCAGTGCCGCTAATTGGACCTGCTGTATGGGGAATGTGAGCGCTGTCTCCGCACCTCCGCTGGGACCAATCACTGCACACCAATAATGTGAAGATCACAGTCCTACTACATGTAAAGGAACTGATATGATCCTCCCAGTAATTTATTTTTATTTGTCATTTCGAATGGTGATGGCCATTGCTTTGTTTAAACCAATATTTCCTTTTAATGTGATTCTGAGCCTCATGGTGCAGCAATGTCGCCATTCTAGGGGAATTCAGAAGATTTTGTAAAACACTTCCATTGTGATATTGTGATACATTGTGATATATTGTGATACATTGTGATATATTGTGATAAAGGTACTCTTTAGGGTGGCAGACGTTTTACAGGTAGCTGTTTTTATAAACTGACATTACAAGTCCTTCAATATAATAATATTAATAATAATGATAATGATATAGATTCCATAATCTGACTCCATTGTTTATGTTCCTCTCACCTTCTGTTCATCACAATCCAGAAATTTAGAAATCCAGAAGATTTAAACAAAATATTCTGATTCATCTCCTTTGTGGTGAAAATGAATACAATGAGGAAATGTCTTTGGAACTTTCCCTATAGAACTTATACCTGAAGACATCATGGACATCCAAAACATCTACATTACTTGTGGATAGAAAAGAGACGCCGAATCATTAGATACATTTGTAACTTTCCCGGCAATCCTATGAAGGAACATCGCTACATTGTATCAGAACTTCAGAGAATCAAATTGATTCCTAAATCAAAACAAAGAAAGTTATCTATTCCAGCCTTTTTCTACCAGACTGCCCAGACACCCTGGGGTGCTTTGAGGATTCTTCAGGGATTCCTTGGCAAAATGCCTAAAAAGTTCCCAGAAATTGGATACAAGCCAGAATGTGAATGAAGCCGGCATTTTATTACACAAAGCCACAGGGTTTCATTGTGCACCATTACATCCCGATAAGGAAGATGACAGGTCACCATAGCAGAGGCAGCCCATCCATTGGGGGCTCAGGGGCGCTGCCCCCCCTATCCATGCATCCAGCCCCTAATCTACATGCAGGGCACCAGACGCATGGATTCAAATGGGGGTTTTTTTTGTTTTTGAAGCACGTGATTAGAGCCAGAGGCTCTAATAGGCTTCAAAAAAAGGGTGGGCTCGGGGCGCAGAGCACTGCGCACTGAGCCCACCCAGTTGTGTGACAATAGCGAATTAATTTACACTATTCTCCTCCTGGCCAATCAAAAAGTGGGTCCTGAGACCATTTCCCCGATTGGCCAAAAGGAGAAGCATGCTATTGGCTAGGGAGGAGGAGGGAGGAGTCGCAGGGGAAGCCCAACCCACGGAGGAGACTAAGGGGGATGCCGCCGCCACTGCCTGCCCTCCACATGTCAGTCCAGGGTGAGTGGACCGGCGAATGGGGGGGGGGGTATGGTGTGCGGGCTGGAGCTGGTGTGGCCTGGGGGGGGGGGGTATGGTGTGAAGGCTGGTGTGGTCCGTCTGCCACCCCCCGATCCATGGAGCACCAGCGCCCACTGCAGCATAGCATCCTTGTTTGCTCCTCCCCTGTCCCTTCCCATCAGCGTTGGGGGTCACATTAGCTGAGTGATGGTGAAAAATTGAGGGAGAAGAGAAACATTGGAATACTAGTCATTACCATTAAAGTGTATTTGGTTCGGAAGAATAAATCACCTCTAACGTTGGGTGTCCTACTTGTGTCGCTGCAACATGTAAAACTATTAAAATAGTTTTTACATTTTAGAATAAGGTGCCTCAAGACTGTCAATCATTTTTAAAGGGGTGCCCAGAGACTGACCATCATTTTTAAAGGGTGCCTCGGAATTGCCCATCATTTCTTAGAGGGTGCCTTGAGTGAAAAAAGGTTGGGAAACACTGACCTATATACAATGTTATCACAAACACTTAACATCGCCCTCTGCTGTAAGGCTACATGTACATCGGCCGCTCCTAAACGTATCTCTCTTGGCAGCAGAAAAACACTAAATGTGGCAAAAAAAGGGGCATCGTGTTTTTGTCAACTTTGTGTTTTTTGCTAAACCGTTTCTCTCCCTAACGCAGAAGAATTGCCTATAACTGTGCCCATGTGGGCGCTCCGTGTACAGCGCCGGTGTGTGCAAAGCCTCAGCGGCCACCCATACAGGACAGGATTGTTCTTTCTGCTTTTTTATATATCAGTTCTGATATTTTGTCCCAAATATGAACCCAATTAGGACAATTTCCCTGCAATGTGTCTCCATACCTGGACAAAGGTGATGCTGACCCATCAGAACTTCTTCTGTATATAGATTTCCCTGTATGACGTCATACTACACCGGTAATAATGAAATCTGCTATGACATAGTTACAGTTTGTATTTTATAAGGATGAAGATCTCAGTCTGTAATAATAAACCTCGTCCTTTTCTGAGCCATTTACATTTATCTAAATAAATTATTGTACATCCATCCAATGTTTGTCATTCTGTTCTCTGTGTGTCCACTGGGCTGTCCACTGCTTCCACTCAGATCTCCATACCTGCACCTATACTGAGCCAATACTGGGTGTATTATATACATTTCTCCTGGATGTATTATATTATATTACATTATATGAAATGAGGGCTGAATCAAAAGTACTGCAAAAGTGGGTATAATGTTTTTATTACCTTCAAAAGGCCATTCAAATGTCACATGTTCGTAGGGTGACTTCCTCTATAGCAGGGGTCTTCAAACTACGGCCCTCCAGTTGTTCTGGTCTACAATTCCCATCATGCCTAGCCATATCTGTGAATGTCAGAGTTTTTCAATGCCTCATGGGATGTGTAGTTACACAACAGCTGGAGGGCCGTAGTTTAAGGATCCCTGCTCTATAGTAACTCTTCTTCTTGCAAGTGAATAATGGATTCCAAGCAGGAGCAACGCCACCATTAGGTTCTTCATGAAGGAGGGGGGCAGGCTGTCCCACATCCATAGAATGTTTATGGAGATGATACCATTTAAACTTCGTCATCCATCTGAACACATTGCTCTTGTCAATGCTGTCATCTCCATAAATATTCTGTAGCCTTCTGTGGATGTTGGACAGCCTGCACCCCTCAAGAACTCAATAACAGCATGTTGCTCCTGCTTGGAATCCATTATTTACCTGCAACGAAAAACAAGAGGAAGAGTTACTAGAGAGGAAGAGTTACTATAGAGGAAGAGTTACGAGAGAGGAAGAGTTACGAGAGAGGAAGAGATACTAGAGAGGAAGAGTTACGAGAGAGGAAGAGAAACTAGAGAGGAAGAGATACTAGAGAGTAAGAGATATTAGAGAGGAAGAGTTACGAGAGAGGAAGAGATACTAGAGAGGAAGAGATACTAGAGAGTAAGAGATATTAGAGAGGAAGAGTTACGAGAGAGGAAGAGATACTAGAGAGGAAGAGATACTAGAGAGTAAGAGATATTAGAGAGGAAGAGTTACGAGAGAGGAAGAGATACTAGAGAGGAAGAGATACTAGAGAGGAAGAGATACTAGAGAGGAAGAGATACTAGAGAGGAAGAGATACTAGAGAGGAATACATACTAGAGAGGAATACATACTAGAGAGGAAGAGATACTAGAGGAAGAGTTACTAGAGAGGAAGTGATACTAGAGAGGAAGAGTTACTATAGAGGAAGAGTTACTAGAGAGGAAGAGATACTAGAGAGGAAGAGTTACTAAACAAGAAGATTAACTATAGAAGAAGAGATACTATAGAGCAGGGGTCTCCTAACATTTTAAACAAAGGGCCAGTTTACTGTCCTTCAGACTTTAGGAGGGTCAGTAGGAGTAGAAAATGCCTTGGGTTTGGTGGTCAGTAGGAGTAAAAAAAATGACATTGCGCCAGTGGTCAGCAAGAGGAGGAACAGTGCCCATTTATTGATATTAGTGGGAGGAATAGTTTCCCATTGCTGGTGGCAGTCAAATAAATAATGCTTTATTGTTTGCATCAGTGTGGCATCAGTGTAAGGAATAGTGCCCCATTCATCAGTGTGAGTGGAAGGAATCATACCCCATCATTAATGTCAGTGGCAGGAATAGTGCTCCATTATTGCTTTTAGTGGCAGGAATAGTGCCCCATTATTGGTTTTAGTGGCAGGAATAGTGCCCCACCTTTGGTGTCAGTGGGAGGAATAGTGCCCCATCATTGGTGTCAGTGGGAGGAATAGTGTCCCATCATTGGTGTCAGTGGAAGGAATAGTGCCCCATCATTGGTGTCAGTGGGAGAGATAGTGTCCCATCATTGGTGTCAGTGGGAGGAATAGTGTTCCATCATTGGTGTCAGTGGCAGGAATAGTGCCCCATCATTAATGTCAGTGGGAGAGATAGTGTTCCATCATTGGTGTCAGTGGCAGGAATAGTGTTCCAACATTTATATCAGTGGAAAGAAGTATGGCCCATCGCTTGTGCCAGTGGAAGGAATAGGGACCCACTATTGTCATGAGAGGAATTATGCCTCACTGTTGGTGTCAGTGGAAAGAATGGTGCTTCATCATTGGTGCCAGTAGGAGGAACTACTGCCTTTAACCAATGAGAGGAATGGTGCCTCCAGTGCTGTATCTTGGCCTAGGCCAACAAGGCCCAGCCCTAGGGCAGCACTTTGCAGGGGGGGGGGGGGGGGGGACAGCAAAAAAGCTGCACCCCACAAAAAAAGAAAAAAAAAAAAGAGCCTTCTCCCGAAAAGGGTCCTTGTTGGCTTGATCTACACTTTTAGTATAGGGCCAGTCGAATTGGGCTGGAGGGCAGGGTTCAGGAGGAAAATCAGTCTGGCATCCCCATAAAGCGGTCACACTGCTACCTGCCTGTATAATACCGGCCGGTGAGGCCATTCAGACAGACCTGCAGGCCGGCGACCACATTTAATACAACTAGCCCGATGTCCGCCAATGCTAATAAGTGTGGCATTGCAGCCTAATGCTCCGCCTCCCCTCCTACACCCCCAGGTATGGCAGCCATCATGGCAATAATATAATTTCATTTCTTTAAACATCCTTGTCCTTGAACGAGCAGATTGAATTGCATCATATAAATTTAGGACTTTTAATTGTATATGATTGCAATAATATTTTGGACCTGATCACCTCATATGTGCTATCACAATATATCACTGGATTAGTCAGATTACTCCAATCTTATAAGATATTTGGACTTGTGTTTGCTGCCACTGATTATTTGTATAATGACTCCGGACTTCCTATTCATTATACAAATAAGTGAAATAATCCGATGATTACAATCAGTGGCGGTACAAGTCCAAATATCTTAAAAGAAAGGAGTAATCTTACTAATCCCGTGACAGAAGGCTGCACTAATGTGAACTGATATGGCTGTACTAATAGCCACTGGTGAGGTGACACTGATAAGCTGCACGATTGGGGCTGCACTGATGGGCGCTAATAGGCTGCACTGATGGGCACTAATATGCTGCTCTAATGACCACTAATGAGGTGGCAATGGTGGGTACTGATATGCTGCACTGATGGGCACAAGGTGGCACTGATAAGCTTCTCTGATGGGGCAGCACTGATATGCTGCCCTGATGGGCACTGATATGTTGCACTGATGGGGCTGCATTGATGGGCACTGATATGATGCACTGATAGGCAGCACTGGTGGCCACTGATCGGGCTGTACTGATGGCCACTGATGAGGCCACACTATTTGCTGCACTGATGGGCAGTAATGAAGCTGCACTGATGGGCACTGATGAGGCTGAACTTATGGGAACTGATGAGGCTACACTGATGGGCACTGATAGACTGTTGTTTTGGTCTGTGGATTACAAATTACAGGGTGGGTCATAAACTGGAAGGGGTGTGGCCTTTACAGGAAGAGGTGTGTTAGCTCAATCTTGTCAGGAGGCAATTACAAGATGATATACAGCCCTTCAGTCCCAACTCCCCCTGTATAGTGAATTCTCTCTCTGCTGGCTAGGAGATGCGACAACACACAGCAACTTAAGTGTAGCGTAGACACATCTAGTTTATTTCAAGTTTCGCTCACACATTTAAAGGAAATTTGGGCGGCAAAACCCCGTTTAAACCAGTTAAAATTCATGGGTCAACTTATCAATAGAACATATCTCACAGAAACAATACATGAAAAGGCCCTTGTGTCTGAAATTGTGTTTTGTGGGAGAGCCGATCCGTCTGTGTTCAGCTGTCTGATGTGTTAATGTAAGCAATTGTCAAATGTGTTTAGGTGGTGTCAGTAATCTCTATGCAAAGCCTTAACTTGTTAAGTGTCCAAATGAATGAATGAAAAGGTGTTTAACATGTAAACACCTATCACTGTCTGTCGTCTATATGCAAAATACAACTGTCAAGTGTCCAGGGTGTATGAATGAAAAGGTGTTTAACATGTAATTGCAAGTGGCCACATTCCATTGTAGAGTGGGCACGAGCTGAAATGTATTATGAAATATAATATTTCAGTAAGGCGCATTGATACACTCTTTCAAGGTGGGTCATATTTAAATTAGCGGGGTACCCAGGTTTAGTCAGGCCTAGGGCAGCACAAAACCTAAATACACCACTGCCTGTAGTCTGTTTGTTGGTTTGCAGTTGTATGCTTTGTGCATTCACTGAAGTGCTGAGCCGAAGTGTAATTCTTAATCCAATAATAATATTTTATCCAAGATGATAGTTGCCAATGCAATCCCCGCCTGTGCAAACCCCTGCCTGTGCATCCCCTAGAAAGGGCTTACATTTATACTGAGTTGGGTGGAGGTATTGCCAATTAATCAATTAGGATTGCATAGGAGGGACACATGGCTGACAGAATAAACTTCTCACACCAAAGACACACTACAAGAAATAGCAAGAGAGCAGAATGGCAGAGTAATAAAGATAAGGACAGGCCATAATTTAGGTATGGACAAGAGAAAGCAAAACAAACATCAGTGTTCTATGGACAGAGGTAAAGATTTTGAAAGCAGCATAGATTACCATTGAGCAAGTTAGAAACAATGATTCTATTTCAGTTAAAGGTGGATTTTGAAAGCAGCATAGATTACCTGTGGAGGGATAGAGAAGAGCTTTATAGATAGTGCTGAGCCGAAGTGTAATACTTAATCCAATATTTATACTTTATCCAAGATGATAGTTGCCAATGCAAACCCCGCCTGTGCAATCCCTGCCTGATCCACATGTCCTGAATCTGGTGGTGCAGCCTTTCTTGAGCAGATACCCGGGCTTCCAAGATCTCCTGAGGCAGGCCAGGAAAGTCTGTGGCCATTTCCGCCATTCGTTCAATGCCAGTGCTCGCTTATCTGACATTCAACAAGAATTCAACCTGCCCACCAACCACCTCATTTGTGAAATGCCCACCAGGTGGAACTCAATGTTGGCAATGCTGCAGCGGCTGCACACGCTGCAGAGGGCCATCAATGAGCACCTGTGTGAGTATGGCACAAGGACAGGGTCAGGGGAGCTTGGCTTTTTTTCGCTACGCCAGTGGCTTTTGATTAAGGATGCATGCATTGTCCTGTCATCATTTGAGGAGGCCACTCGGATGGTGAGCCGGGGACGATGCATGCATCAGTGACACTATCCCGCTAGTCTACCTGCTGGAGCACACACCTCGTGTAATCATGGACAGGGCACTTGAGGCAGAAAAGCGGGAGGAAGAGGAGGACTTCCTTTCCTCACAAGACCCCCTTTATGCAGATATCATTCCTGCAGGGCCACAAAACACACAGGAGGAAGAGGAGGAGGAGGATTGCGGCAGCATGGATGTAGAGGAAGAGGATAGGATACAGCCGTCTTCAAGGGGTGGGTTTGATTCTCCAGAAACCCCAGGAGTTTTACGTGGTTGGAGAGAGGTTGCTCCTGCTGACAATGTCATCCTTGGTGACCCAGAGGACTCAGAAGCTCATGCCTCCTCCAAATTATGTTGCATGGGCTCCCTGATTCTGCAAAGCCTGGTAAAGGACCCAAGGATTTGTGGTATCAAGGAGAGGGATAATTACTGGTTGGCAACCCTTCTTGATCCACGTTACAAGGGTAAAGTTGCAGAGCTCATATTGCCTTCGCACAGGGAGCAGAGGATGAAACATCTCGAGGAGGCCTTGAAAAAAAAATTGCGTATCGCCTTTCCAGACACTGGGAGGTCAACATTCTCCGGACGTGTTTCTGAGGCATCGTTCAGCCAAAGGAGGAGCGGTGGAGAAGGTGGCCGGCTGACCAATGAATTTAACCACTTGCCTACTGGGCACTTATACCCCCTTCCTGCCCATGCCAATTTTCAGCTTTCAGCGCTCTCACGCTTTCAATGACAATTGCGCGGTCATGCTACACTGTACCCATATGAAATTTTTATCATTTTTTTCACACAAATAGAGCTTTCTTTTGGTGGTATTTAATCACCTCTGGCTTTTTTATTTCTTCAAAAAAACGAAAAAAGACAGAAAATTTTGAAAAAAAAAAGTTTTTCTTATTTTCTGTGAGTAAATTTTGAAAATAAATAAAATTTTCTCCTTCACTGATGTGCGCTGATGAGGCGGCACTGATGGGCACTGATAGGCAGCACTGATGGGCACTGATGAGGAGGTACTAATATGCCGCACTGATGAGCACTGATTGGTGGCACTGATAGGCGGCACTGATGAGCACTGATAGGCGGCACTGATAGGTGGCACTGCTGGGCACTGAGAGGCGGCACTGACGGGCACTGAGAGGCGGCACTGATGGGCACTGAGAGGCGGCACTGATGGGTGGCACTGATGGATACTGACGGGTGGCACTGATGGGCAGCACCATTAGTGCCCACATTCAGTGCCCATAGTGCTGCTAGTCAGTGCCCATCAGTGCCTAGATGAGCAGGCACTGATGGGCACTGACTGGCAGCACTATGGGCACTGACTGTGGGCACTAATGGCAGGCACTGTGGGCAGTTGTGGCATTTTTTTCCCCTCTTCTGTAATCAGGGCACTGGTGATCGATGCCCTGATTACATTCCTTTGTGTCCCCTTACCGGTGATCTGCTCTCCTCTTCCTCACACTGCAGTCTCCGTGTGAGGAAGGAGCGCTGGCGATGAGAGATGATCTCATATGTTTACATATGAGATCATCTCTCATTGCTCGGTCCGATCACATGGTAAATGGCCGCTGTCATTGGCCATTCAACACGATCAGTGATTGGCTGTGTCCAAGGGACATGGCCGACACAGATTTTCCCCGATGCGCGCTCGCGGGAGCGCGCGGGGAGCCTGTTACTGGGAGGCCGTTTAAAGACGGTCTCCCGGAAATTAGAGCCCGCGCTGTAGCCGTCTTTCGGCTATAGCGCGGGCCGGAAGTAGTTAAACAGTTCTTTTGTCCTCAGCAGCACCCAGGGCTGTTTAAGGTTTAAGCAACCATCGCCAGCGTCTCCATCATATGGTGCATGATTATCTAGGCGCAAGAGCAGACTTGGAGACCTTTCCATCTGCCCATCCAGTGGCTTACTTCGTCTTGAGAATGGACCACTGGCCAGAACTTGCTCAATATGCAATGGAGCTACTGGCCTGTCTTGCTTCCAGCGTGCTTTCCGAACGGACGTTCATTGCCGCTGGAGGTTTTGTGACGGACAAAAGAGTGAGTCTGTCCACAGACTCTGTTGATCAGCTGACTTTCATCAAAATGAATCAGTCCTGGATCAACAAGAGCTATCCAGCCTCTGATGCTGATGTAACAGATTGAATTTGCTAGGGGTCTGCCATCCCTTGAAGACTGCATATGCTGCCTATCCTATTCCTTTATCTTGATTCTGCTAGCTTCCAACAATGTTTTTGGTTTAGGTCACTACCAACCCCCAAGGCCTAATTTTTCTGCACTTGTATGACAGGTGCATACAATTTAAATGTCGTATGTAATTTTTACAAGCAGTCCCTGTCCCTGTGCCCTGCTAACTGTGAGGGTTAACGGTGTTCAGGCACCACCAACACCAAAGGCAAAATTTTTGGCACCTGTGTAGCACATGCAATTTCAAATTTGTATGGAATTCTTACCAGCAGGTCCCATTCCTGCACCATGCAAGAGTAATTGTGAGGCCTTAGTTACGGTGTTTCAGGCACCATATATAGCAAAGGCCCAATTTGTCGCACTTGTATAGTACATGTGATTTCAAATTTGCATGGAATTCTTACCAGCAGGTCCCATTCCTGCAACCAGCAAGAGTAACTGTGAGGGGTTACGGTGTTCAGGCACCACCAACACCAAAGGTCCAATTTTTATGCACCTGTATGACAAGTACATGCGATTTGAAATTTGTATGTACATTTGTATATGACATTTTTTCCTTTAGAAATGCCAGTATGTATAGCTGCAGCAGGGTACATACATCGTAGAGATGCGCTACTTTACAGGCACATTCAGGGGACCCCCCAGGCACGATATTTGAAGGAATTTTTCATTTTTATAGTTTCACTAATTAAAATTAACTTCACTTCATTAAAATCAGTAAATCAGTGCTGCTTTAAAAACGATAATTTTTAAAAACTTTTTTTTCATTGCTACATGTTCCCCAGGTCAGGACCCGGATCCCCATACACTTTTTTGGGGCAATAACTTGCATTTAAGCCTTCAAAATGAGGCTGTTTGATTTTCGAGGTTTGAGTCCCATTGACTTCAGTGGGGTTTGTTTGTTCGAACAAACTTTTCCTCTGTTTACGATGTTCTGGTGCGAACCGAAATGGGGGTGTTCGACTCATCACTAATCGTATGTAATATTCTAATTTTCTGAGATACTGAATTTTGGGGTGTCACTCGCTGGAAGCCGTAATCATCAAAACTAAAAGAAAGAAATGCTGGAAATCTCTCACTCTGTGTGTAACATCTATAGAAAATATAGGAGTTTACCTTTTTGAATTGAATGACTGAAATAAAAAAACTTTTTAATGATATTCACATTTTTTGAGATGCTCCTGTATAAATGCACTTAGATAGATTGCACTTGGCCCTTTATTTATACTTTGTTTATATACTGTATCATGGTTTTCACAGAAATTGAGTCAGTGTGGGTTTTGTGATGGTTAGATTCAATATAATTCAATCAATACTTATCAATTGCAAGAAACAGCACGCCGATACATGATTACAGAGATACAAACTACTTGGGGGAATTCTCACCATTGTGGGAGGGGCAGAGACACAAACTACTGCAGGAAATATCACCATTGTGGGAGGGGCAGAGACACAAACTACGGGGAAATGTCTCTATTGTGGGAGGGGCAGAGACACAAACTACTGGGGGGAAATCTCACCATTGTGGGAGGGGCAGTGACACAAACTACTGCAGGGAAATCTAACCATTGTAATAGGGGCTGAGAAACAAACTACCTCAGGAAATCTCTCTATTGTGAGAGGGGCAGAGACACAAACTACTGGGGTAAATTTTACCGTTGTGGGAGGGGCAGAGCCACAAACTACTGCAGGAAATCTCACCATTGTAGGAGGGGCAGAGACACAAACTACTGCAGGAAATCTCCCCATTGTGGGAGGGGCAGAGACACAAATCACTGCATGGAAATCTCACCATTGTGGGAGGGGCAGAGACACAAACCACTGCATAGAAATCTCACTATTGTGGGAGGGGCAGACACCCAAACTACTGCCTGGAAGTCGTTGGCGACTCTGGATGATGCCTATAGAAAGGTGGCGCCATCTTTGTGGAAAGAAAGGCAGATGAAGGCATTGTCGGTGGGGGGGGGGGGGGGGGGGGGGTTCTGTGATCTCGGTAATAAATATTTGGCTGTGTTACACTGACACATTACTGAGCATACTAACACTTAACATGAAAGATATGGCAGACAATAGATAAACCCCAAACCAACAAGTCTTTATCCAACTTTATAATATCAATTTTATTTTTGCTACAGCAAGAATTTGTGGTACAATCCGTTCTGAGGACTAAGAGAAATTAAATCACCAAAACTGTAATATGAACTTGTAGTAAAGACTCTTTGTGTCCAGCTGGAAGAACTCCCGTATACCGTTATCAGTATATAGTAAGGGTCAGCAGGTCATTTAGTGAAGGTGATGAGATACTCGGGATAGGCCTGTAGGTCATGGAATATCACATACATTACAGGGTTTGTCGGATTGTCTGTGACGCTGTCATACAGATCGGTGGGGTTTGAGGGATTCTTAGGAGGGGGGGCACTCATCCCCCGTTGTCCAGCACACGATACCCCTGTGACCACACGGGCCAGGTACATGTTCTTGTATCCATTCCCATCCGGACGGGAGAATGTGTCCTGTGCAGAATAATTTGCTTCCACTGCAAAGTACGTTCCGTTTCCGTAATAAGCCGCTGTATAAAGAAACAAAAAGAACTATTATTTTCTAAATTCTAAAATTTTCACTATTATGTATAATGGTGACATCACATGTGCATCCCATCTATAGTTGTACATGATATCGAAGTTAGATAAGTCAGACAGGTCATATATGCCCACTGAATGGTGCCACATCCCAAAAACTGGTAAAGAGGAAAAAATATACTATGGATGGGACTTTAAAGGCATCATAAGACAAGAAGAATGAATAAAATGCGGAAAACATTTATTGTACAAATTTGTTAAAAACAGGAAAAAAATGCTAAAAACAATACATAGTTGTATCCGTATACATGGTGATCACATTAAGAAACATAAGAATACCTATCAATCAAAGATCAACGATATTAGAATAGAAGAATAAACCCCAACACGTTTCAACTTCTGTAGTCTTCTTCGGGGGGGGGGGGGGGGGGAGGTTAAATGTGATGGGTAAGTTGATGTTGATGGTGGGGACCAACCCAATTAAAAGACAGCCAAGGACTCCCTCAGGCAGTACAGTGTACAATAAGGGGATTCAATGGACAATTGCCATTAATACATGGATTGGAACACCCCAGTCTCAGAGTCTGGATGGTCTCTGAGAGGGCAATATGAAGCCATATACACCCCAAAGCACTGGAAAGACAGGAAATGGGGGGAAGATTTAATATTTAGTTGCCAGTTATTAGGGTTCATAAAGAAGCAAGGTTATTTAAGAAATGCCACGAAAGGACTATAGAAACCCCAAGCTAGGCGATTAGAGGATGCCGCAAACAGGAGACATCATGAACTACACACAAAGTGTTCAGACAAAGATGGTGTCTGTGGGTGGTACAATTTTTCCTCTGATATCGAAGTTACTAACTGGGTGTCTGAGACAATATATTGAGGTGTGAACAGGAACCAATGACAGGAATGGGATACCTTGAAACGGATGCCTTTACAAGAATGGACTACCTGGATGGGAAGGTCTTTGACATAGTTGGCGTAACCAACTGCCAATGGCGATACCTGTGCTAAAGATTGAAGACAGGTTGTTTCTCCTTCCTTTCCACATAGGAGACTTAGGCCCCTTTCACACAGGCGGACCATTCAGATCCGCCTGTCCATTTTTTTTTGGTGGATCTGAACGGTCCCCCCATACATCCCTTTGGGGCATCGGATGTCAGCGGGGACATGTCCGCTGACATCCCATCCGAACCGATCCGATCCGTCAAATCTGGATGGATGGAAAGCCTACTTTCCATCCGTCCAACGAGATGTATGGGGAACTGACAACTGTGTCTCCGCACACAGAGCGGAGAACAGCTGTCATTCTCCTGCTCGGCGGGGGATCGGCGGATCGATCCCCCGCTGAGATAAACAGAGTCCGTCGGAAAGGGGGATAGTGTGAAAGGGGCCTAAGAGATGCTGCATTTTGTTCACCATCATCTTATGAACAGGGCCGGTGCAAGACTATTTTGCGCCCTAGGCAAGACCAGCTACCTGCGCCCCCCCATAAATAAATATAAAAACCTTCAAAATGTCCCTATTTTCCTATATTCCCACACTCATTGCATTCTCCATACTCCCCCCTATACTTGCATCACTCATTGTGTCAGGGAGGGGGTGAGAGCAGTGTGTCCGGGTGGGGGGAGAACAGTGTGTCAGGGAGGGGGAGCAGTGTGTCAGATGAGGGGGTAGCAGTGTTTCAGTTGGGGGGACAGTGTCAGGTGAGGGGGGGTAGCAGGGTGTCAGGTGAGAAAGGTAGCAGTGTTTCAGGTAAGGGGGGCAGTGTGTGAGGTGAGGGGGGGGGGTAGCAGGGTGTCAAATGAGGGGGGTAGCAGTGTTTCAGGTTTGGGGGACAGTGTGTCAGGTGAAGGGGGGTAGCAGGGTGTCAGGTGGGGGGGGGGGACAGTGAATCAGGTGAGGGGGGGGGTAGCAGGGTGTCAGGTGTGGGGGGGGTAGTGAATCAGGTGAGGGGGTAGCAGTGATTTCTGATGGGGGGGACAGTGTGTCAGGTGAGGGGGTAGCAGGGTGTCAGGTGGGGGGGCAGTGAATCAGGTGAGGGGGTAGCAGGGTGTCAGGTGGGAGGTGGCAGTGTGTCAGGTGAGGGGGTAGCAGTGATTCAGGTGGGGGACAGTGTGTCAGATGAGGGTGGTAGCAGGGTGTCAGGTGGGGGGGCAGTGAATGAGGTGAGGGGGATAGCAGGGTGTCAGGTGGGGGGGGACAGTGAATCAGGTGAGGGGGGTAGCAGGGTGTCAGGTGGGGGGGGCAGTGAATCAGGTGAGGGGGGTAGCAGGGTGTCAGGTGGGGGGGGGCAGTGAATCAGGTGAGGGGGGGTAGCAGTGATTCAGGTGGGGGGACAGTGTGTCAGGTGAGGGGGGTAGCAGGGTGTCAGGTGGGGGGGACAGTGAATCAGGTGAGGGGGGTAGCAGTGATTCAGGTGGGGGGACAGTGTGTCAGGTGAGGGGGGTAGCAGGGTGTCAGGTGGGGGGGGGCAGTGAATCAGATGGGGGTAGCAGGGTGTCAGGTGGGGGGGGACAGTGAATCATGTGAGGGGGGTAGCAGGGTGTAAGGTGGCAATGTGTCAGGTGAGGGGGTAGCAGTGATTCAGGTGGGGGGACAGTGTGTCATGTGAGGGGGGTAGCAGTGATTCAGGTGGGGGGACAGTGTGTCAGGTGAGGGGGGGTAGCAGGGTGTCAGGTGGGGGGGCAGTGAATAAGGTGAGGGGGGAAGCAGGGTGTCAGGTGGGGGGGGACAGTGAATCAGGTGAGGGGGGTAGCAGGGTGTCAGGTGGGGAGGGGTAGCAGGGCCAGGGTGTCAGGTAACATATTAGGCACAGCAGCACACACATGTATCCATGCACTTACCTTACCTTCCCCACCAGCAGCCACAGCACCACCGCCTCCTCCTTGCTCAGCCTCCTGTTCTCTGGTCACTGGGGGAAGCCAGATCTCGCCGCCAGCACTTCCCTTCCTGCCGCCTACTGCGCCATGTGAGGAAACCCGGAAGTAGCGGTGGGCGGAGCTGCACCTCACGGACGCTGAGAGAGGAGGAAGGCGTGAGGTTGCCAGCATCCATGGGGGGGGGGCGCAGCACTAAGGGGCCAGCATCCATGGGGGGGGGCACAGCGCGAGGTGGCCAGCATCCATGAGAGGGGGGGCGCAGCGCGAGGGTGCCAGCATCCGTGGTGGGGGCGGGAGGGAGAACAGCACCCGTGACTGCGCCCCTAGGCATTCGCCTAGCTCGCCTAGCGGGAGTGCCGGCCCTGCTTATGAACATTCCCTCGCACTGTAGCACAGCCATTCTGCAGTCTCCACACCTGGCCTCATTAGCAGGCTATAACTTGAGACCACAGTTTCCAGCTTGCTTTTCACCTCCCTGGCTGACTTCCATCCTACTGCACCATACTTTGCAAGTCCCTGTGAATTGTCAGGACTAAATCTGAACTCTGCCTGCACCTCCTCTGATTAGCTGTGGTCTCTTCTATTAGCTGGACTGGACTATATCTGCTCTGCCCACCTTTTGGGTACTTTGCACTTCTTCAGTGTCTGTCCTACCTGTTTGACAGCTGTCACTATCCAGGAATTTCCATGTGTTACACCCCCTGGTGTGCTAACAGTACAACCTCTGCACTCAGTGGCCCTTGTTGTGAAGACCTGACACAAAAGAGTTGTGCTTCAGAGTGTGGCACTGGATTCAGGAGCTTCCACAAGCAATGGACTACCTGGATATGGATGCCCCTACACAGGGCCGGTGCAAGGATTTGCCTAGGGTGCACCCTAGGCAAAATAAAAATTGCCACCCCCTCCATATGCTCGTTCCACGATGTGACATCACAAACCCATATCATCTGCCCATATCATGACATCACATATGTCGCACTCCTTTCTCAACATTTAAATTAAATGAGTACAGCTAGGTTCACATCTGTGCGCTGTGGTTTTTCTGTGTCACATTTTTATGAGCGTTATACACACATTTTTTAGGTGCGCTGCCATTAGACTGTATTAGAACCCATGTTTTATGAAAGTGCATGAAAGATGCAGCATGCAGGACAATGATGCACTTTAATGAAAGGGTCATTCTAATAGAGTTTAATGGCAGCGCGCCTAAAAATGTGTGTAAAACACGCAGAGCGATGCAACATGGAAAAACGACACCGAGTAGATGTAAACAGGGCCTTCAATTCACCTTATCCTTAACTTTCACACTGCCTTATTAACCGGTTCAGGACCGCCCACCGCATATTTACTGTGGCAGTGCGGCCCTCCTGCGCGAAACGACGTAGACCTGCGACATTTGCGTGTCTGCATCTAGGGGGCGAGCGCTTGCGGGTGGCCGGCGGCAATCGAAGCCACCTGCCCATTGCATCGGAGCCCCCGCTGCCGAATGGGGGCGGGAACACGCCGACGGCCACCCGCAATCGCTGCCCGCTGAGAGAGAAGAATGGTCAGATGTTGTAAACAGGGGAAACCTAGTGCGCATGCGCGACACCACCACTACGAAGATTTCCGGTGCTCAGCCCTACTCTAGGCTGAGAGAGACACTGTAAGGCGACCCAGGCAGCCAAGGGCGCCACCGCACTGTACAGGTACACAGGCTAGCACGGCATGAGGGGCGTCGCCCGCACCCGCCGGCATACTCATTACAGTGGAGCAAGTAGGATGCTGGCGCCCCCTGCTGGGTTGCGCCCTAAGCGACTGCCTGGGTCACCTTACAGGTAGCGCCGGCCCTGCCCCTACATGAGCACAGGGACCCCTGCCAGATCTATTAGAAGATGTGGTCACTCACCGTTCTTTCCAGCGTAGCTCCTGTTAAATCCATTATGGTTCACACTGTTCACAGTATTGGAGTCCAAACCATGGAAGAGTTGCTTCTCGTTATTGGTGGAGCCATTCTTATCATCAATACTTTGCTTCTTTATCTGGTAGTTTATCCACAGGTGGCGGTTCTGGATTCTCTCGATCTGCTTAGACACAAATGTCATTATGGGCCGAGTGAATCACAAGGAATGTGACAATACAATCAGCCAGATGTATGACAGCTTATCACTAGGGATGGGTGAATGGTTCGCCCAAGCAGGAGTTTGGGCCAAATATTTGCCTGTTCGGCCGTTCACTGAACACCCAAATTTGCAGGGAGTTCACCCCAACAAACACCCTGCAATGCACTGAGCGCTGTACAGTGCATTCTGTGCCTTGATTGGGCAAAGCTTTACCCAATTAGGGCGCAATGTAAGCTGGTTGTTAAGAAGCGGGGCCGGAAAGCCGGCTGCAGCATCCTTAACAACTCATGAGTCATCAGCTGTCAATGGGTTTCCCCGCTGACAGCTGAATAGAAAAAAAAAAAAAAGTTCCGGTTAAAAAATAAAGAAAAAAATGGTGTGGGGTCCCCCCCAAAATCCATACCACACCCTTTCCCGAGCATGCAGCCTAGCAGGTCCCGAAAAGGGGGGGGACAAGCGAGCCATGCCCCACCTCCTGAACTATTCCTGGCCACATGCCCCAGTGGCACCGCCCACTTCTGACATCACATGACGTCACGTGATATTAGAAGGGGGCAGTGCCACTGGGTGGGAGGCCTCCCAGGAGGGAAAAGCGTTTTTTTTTTTCAATTTTTTCTATTTATAAGGTTCAGCAGGCGTCGTGATTGACGATGGATTTATATTGAGGGACACTTTTTTTATTTTTTAATAAAGGATTTGTCAAAAGTGGTTTCCTGTGGTTTTTACTTTTTGACACTTTTTTTGGTGAATGTGTATGGGTACTATGTACCCGATACACATTCACATAGGGGGGGGGGGGAGCCAGGATCTGGGGTCCCCTTCTGAAAGGGGTTTTCCAGATTCTGATAAGACACCCACACGCAGACCCCGATAACCCCAGCCCAGGGTTGTTGGGGAGAGGCCCCTTGTCCTTATGGGGACAAGGTGTTTTGGGGTGGGGGGGCGCAGAGCCCCCCCCTTCTTCAAAGCACCCACGCCCCCTTTGTCGAGGGCATGTGGCCTGGTATGGTTCATGGGGGGGGGGGGACTAGTTCGTCCCCACTTTTCCTGACCTGCTGGGCTGTATGCTTGGATAAGGGTCTGGTATGGATTTTAGAGGGACCCCAAACCTTTTTTTTTATTTTTTTTTTATATTTGGCATTTCTTTTATTATTTTTTAAAAGCAGAGGGATGGCAATTGTAACCACGAGTCATTTTGAATGGATTTTTTTCTTTAGAGATGTCATTTTTGCTGTAGCATGTTCTGTATATGCTACGAATGCGCCACTTTACAGGCACATTAAGGAGACCCCCCAGTCACGATATTAAAAATAATTTTTTATCTTCATTGTTGCGCTTTAAGCATCATTAAAATCACTGCTCCTGAAAAAACTATTGTTTTTTAAAAAACATTTTTTTTAATACATGTCCCCCAGGGCAGTACCCAGACCACCATACCCCGTTTATGGCCAATTACTTGTATATAAACTTTCAAAATGGGCACTTTTAATATCTCCTGTCCGGCTCCAATAGACTTCAATGGGGTTCGCTGTTTGGGTTAAAACATGAATGATTGGAGGATTGTTCATGGGAATATTTCTTACATTCTGTGATAAGCAGGGATGGGCTGAACACCCCCCTGTTCGGTTCACAGCAGAACTCCCAAACAGGGGGGTGATCGGCCCATCCCTGCTTATAGCAGAATGTAAGAAATATTCCCATGAACAATCCTCCAATCATTCAGTTCATCATAATGTATGGCACACCCCCCAAAACCCCTGTTATATCATCCATCTCCATTGGCTACTTCAAGTAAATGAAAAAGATTGATTACCTTGATAATTCGCATTTGGCAAGATTTCCTGAATTGCGCCTCCACATCTGTGTACTCCTGACTCCCAGCACCTAACGGAACCACCTTCATATTGTCATTGTTCATTGGACCCCAGTGTGGGGGGACATCCAATTTTTCTGTAATAGAAACACTCAGCAGTGAAATCTGTCCTCTGCTTACAGACCCTCCCTGTATAATAATGTCCATTGTGTGCCATATACTAGGGATCAACCGATTATCAGCAAGGCCGATATATAGAGGACGGATATGCACTTTCCCCCATATATTGGAATCGGCCCCGGAGGTTACCAATATTGTTGTGACGTCATTGCGTATGTTGCACTGGGACAGCTTCTGCCTTCTTAGGCCGCTTCCCTCAGCTCCACTATAACAGTTGGGGGTTACACGGTGTCACTGACATTGTGTCTGCAGGAGTGTATTAGGGTGAGAGGATCCAGCACAAGGAGGCCGGGCTCATATGATTATTGTATAATTATTAAAAACCCCACAACAATGTCAAGATGATGAAAGAGAAGAGAATAGATCCTATCAAAGCATTGTGGGAAGGTTGCAGAGCGGAGATATGAAAGTGTTCAGATTGGATTGTGGGCTGATTGCGATAGACAGACAGAAAGATGGATGGATGGATGGATGGATGGATGGATGGATGGATGGATGGATGGATGGATGGATGGATGGATGGATGGATGGATGGATGGATGGATGGATGGATGGATGGATGGATGGATGGATAGATAGATAGATAGATAGATAGATAGATAGATAGATAGATAGATAGATAGATAGATAGATAGATAGATGCCCAGCACCTGGGATTTTCCAGCAATGTAATGACCCATATGATATCTGATATAAAATGTAATTACCGTGCTTAGAATTACGTTGAAGCTTCACGGTGTTCCCTCTGGGATCTCTTGCAATTACCAGTTCTACAATCACTGTGTATTTTGCCCCATTAATATGGATATGTATCATTTGTCTGTCCTCAGTCTTGGCCTTCTCCAGCTCCATGTTTGTCATTTTGTCGAAAGGAATAAAGTTGTTTCCGTTGAGGTATCCCCATTCCACCAGATTACTGCACAGCTCCGCCTCCCGCTCTCTCGTCTTCTTATCTCGCACACTCTTTATCATGTCTTGGATTTTATTACTGACCTCCAGAACATCCCTGGACAGACCCAGAACTTTGACTGTGAAGTTTGGCAAGTCAATGATAAGACTAACTTGGTAGGTCTTCTGAATCCGACCCAAGGCCTCATGGTCCTTGTCATCAAACTCCTGGATCCAGTCATCTATGATGATGCTCTCATACTGCTCCTTCATTATCAGATCACGAAGCCAGACTTTTGTCTTATCCACAGCGTCCTGACTTTCCGCACACAGCTGGATAATAGCCGGCTCAATGTTTTCTATTAATTCAAATACCTTGGAATTATCTGAGCCTTCAGTGTTCCATCCCATAATGCCGAGTACAGCTACATAGAAGAAAAGAGGATAAACAGTTTGTGCAGTCTAGATCAGAACCCCTCTAACTGCTTTCCTTTTGTACTTCAACCACCTTTACTATACACTTCTTCCACTCTGCTGAAACCTCTGTCACTGTGCACCCGCAACTTCCTCCAAACCGGCTTCATTTCCAGGGCTACCATACCAACACTGAGCCAGTGGAAAAGTCTATGTCTCACTCACAAATGACAGCACAGATCACATGACTAATCACAGGATCCATGTACCTGCCCGGACCTTTCATAATGATTTTATTGATTATGAAGCTTTATGATGGCGCTCCTAATTTATACATGCCATAGACATCATTTCCCAAATTTCCCCCAACATTTGTTCCAGAGACTGCCTCACAATCCGTTCAATGAGACCTATGGGGATGTGACTAATTACATTTTTACAGTTCCAAACTTACATTTTTATTGTAGTCCTTCTACTCACTCATGTTATGTAGCCCCTCTACTCACCATGCTTAGGCTCCTTTAATTTTTCTGACACAAAAAGAGAGAGCGCAATCCACCTAGTGTAATCCCATCGTAAAAGCCATTCCTCCAGCATGGCCACCTTTGAAACACGTCAGCTTGGCAACTGTGATGCATGTTCCTTTCTGGTAGCCTGGTTCTGGTGTTGCAGAGGTTCATCATCAAGTGTGGCACCGGCTGGATGGGGGGGGGGGGGGGGGTGTGCAGTACCTGCTGCATGCCCAGGCTCGGCTCTGATGACTCCTGAGCCAGGGGCGTAACTACAGGGGTTGCAGGGGTTGCAATTGCAACCAAGCCCCATGCTCCAGGGGGCCTGTGCGGCTCCCCTGTACACCTGGATAGGAGGGGTGGCGGGCGCAGCATGTAGAGAAGTCACTGTCCTCCTTTTTCCTCCTGCAGGAGGAAAATGGAGGAGATTGGTTCCTCTGTATGCTGCCCCCGCCGCCCCTCCTATCCAGGTCACTTGTGTTCTGCTGTCTCTGGGCCCCTGTGTGCTCCCCTGCCCCCCCCCCCACTTACACGGTGCTCCCTCCCCTCTCCTACCGGCTGAAGGGGATGTGTCACAATAGAGAACCTGGAAGAGGTCGGTAAATATGTAATTTACCAGCTCCTTTCTTTTCTGAATGGACAGAGTCATAGTCAGTGACATTGTAAAAAAAAAAATGATAAAAAATAATACAATTAAAACACCAAAAAATAAAAACTACTGACACCAGTGGGTGAACTTCCAGGACTGCAAAGGTCACACTTGCGACCAGACCCTGGCATTCCCCCCCCGTGGGGAGGCCCCAAGATGGCAGAAAGGGGGCCCGCTGCAGAACTTGTGAAAGGTTTCCGCTGCGGGACCGTAATAAAGGGCCCCGCAACGACAGTAAAGGGCCCCAGGATCAGTGGGAAGAGCTCCAGGCTTGAAGGGAAGGGCCCTGGTCAGGGGTCCGGGGGGCCCTTCATGGTTTCTTGCACCGGGGCCCTGAAGGTTCTAGTTACGCCTCTGTAGTGAGCTAATCCATAGATTTTGAAAGTGGCAGAGGCTGCTGGGCATGTGATCTGCAGGTGGGTGTACTATCCTCCACTGTAAGTCCCAGCATGCAGGCAGCCAGGCAGGAGCCCTATGCAGTGGTCTCCAAACTGGCCTGAGGGCCAGATGCTTGCCTTTCTCTGTACCTTGGAGCACTATTCCATCCACTGACTCCAACAATGGGAAATAATTTGTGCCACTGACACCAACATTGGGGCACTATTCCTCCCACTGACACCGATGACAGGGCACAATTAACATCAATGACACTAAAAATAGTACCCTATTGCCCCCCTAAAGGATGAGCAATGTTTACTGTCGACAGGACATTTTCTACTGCCACTTCTACTCCCACTTGCCACAGTCTGAAGCACCACAAGCTGGCTTTTTTTTTTTTTTAGAAAGTTTGGAGACCCCTGCCCTATAGCACGCAGCTTCTATGGAAGACCTAGCCACTGTTCCTCCACCCCAAACTTGCTGGACCTTGCTTTGTGCACTGGTGTGCAGTCATGTTGGAACAGGGAGGGGCCATCCCCAAACTCTTCCTATAAAGTTGGGAGCATGAAATTGTCCAAAATGTCTTGGTATGCTGACGCCTTAAGAGTTCCCTTCATTGGAACTAAGGGGCCAAGCCCAACCCCTGAAAAACAACCCCCACACCATAATTCCCCCTCCATCAAATGATTTGGACCAGTGCACAAAGCAAGGTCCATAAAGACATGGATGAGTGAGTTTGGGGTGGAGGAACTTGACTGGCCTGCGCAGTAATGACCTCAACCCAATAGAACACCACTGGGATGAATTAGAGTGGAGTGCGAGTTCAGGGACAATTTGACAGACATCTGTCAAATCGCCCCCGAAGTCCCCAAAAGTAGTGCAGAAAGTACTTTTGGGAATCGGTGCGGTGCCGCAAAGTTGGGGTCGCACTGATTCGGACGGTGCTGTTGCGGGCAATAGGCTCCGATTTGGCATGTGATTTGACCTGTCAAATCAGCCCGATGTGAACAGGGGGGCTTATTGTCAAAGCTTATTTTATTAATCAGCCGAACAAGCTGAAGTTAGAAGCGGATTGGCTGCCATTCACAGCTGCACCAGATTCTGTGTGCTCCAGGTTTTGTAAATCTCCCCCTATGTGTCAAAGGCTTGTGCCTCCCAGATCTACACCCTGGGGAAGTCTATTGCCAGGAGAATAGCCAAAGTCTGGGGAAGGATGGATGCTTGGATTGAAGCACACTTAGCTATTGAAGAGTGTTGGGTAGGTGGGTGGAAGCTACTGCCAGTGGACTGGAAATTCTGATGGCTCATCCAGGGGATATCGATTAGAGCTTAAAGATCTTTTCTCTTAACTGACTGTAAGTAGAGTTTGCATTTTTTATTGTTTTTTGGTAAGCAGAGTCCTAACCCCTCTGTCCCTGAGTTTATGGTCCTATAATAAACTCTGGTAAACTTTCCTAAAGTGACTGGTGCGAAATTTCTTTTGCCCCCCAAAAGAGTCAAGGATTTGAGGTGAAATACTATCCTATTGAGCTATCTTGGGGTCCTTCACCGTTGCCTAGGGGTAAGAGGGTGATAGAACTAAATCCGGCAACACCAGCAACCCATTGTAAGCTTTCCAACTCTGTGTTCAGTCATCCTCAGACAAATCATCTCTTGTCAGTGCCAGAGTGCTCTGCGGTAAAGTGGTGCAGCCACTGTAACCCCATTCTTATGCCCAAAACTGGACAAAAATACAGTATACAGAGATAATTATCTGATCTAAACATGGCCAGACTGGGCTAGAGGTGTCAGAGAATTCAAAATAGTTTAATATCAAACTGATCAGAAATCTAACAGAGGCCTTTATAGACCAATGGATCATTGATATTGCCAGAACAGAGGTGCATGTGCGCCAATATGCAGGTCAGGAACTTCCACCAGTACCCTGCGTGGGCACCCTCCTTAGTATGAAAACGTGCACAGGCATGTTCCATGAACATTTTGCATTAAATTCTGGGACTGCCACCAAATGCGCTATTTAAAGGAAGAAGCAGTGACAGACGGTTGCTGGATTATTTTTCAGCTTGATTCGTGTGTATCCTGACTTCATGTTACCGACTACCGGCCTGCCCCTGGATTCTCTCTGCCAGATCTCTGGTTGTGACCTCGACTCATTGAAGGACACTGCTTCTTCTGTTCAACCAAGCACGACCCCACCTTTGGCTGCTGACTACTCTGCTGCCCCCCCATCTGCTGTGTATGACCTTAGCTCTAACTCCTGATCACTCTGTCATCTTCTATTCTACTGACCATCCATATATGACCTTGGCTTGGATCCTGACCTCGACAACGCCACTACAGTTCTTTCCTTCTGGCCTCATCCTTCACCACCTCTACCTACTGTAGGTGTGGGCATTCTGCCAGCTGCTGGGCCTGACCTGTTCTTCCACAATGCTCCTTCATGTTCCTGTTGAGGTCCTCATCTTCCTGCCTGAGAGCTACCCAGCTAATCACCTCTTAGAGCAGCCAGCAGTGAACTGCTCCATTGGCACCCATGCACTTTTAAGCCCTGCACTCCCTGTCATCACCTCCAGGGGAGCTTCAGAGTCACAAGGGAAGACCTCTCATCACTTTGGCCTCCTACCAGGTACATGACTGATATGTGGCAAGGCTTTATAAATGTTTTATCCTTGGATTATTATATTTGATATTTACCCCACAGCCCACTACTCCTGCAAATCAATATCTCATATCCCATACTCACTTATCCTGCAGGATGATCTGATAAGAAGATCCTCTATAACGCCGTGTACTCACATTGCTTCATCTTAGTGAAGAATCCCTCTTCTTTGGCCAGAGATGCCCCCTCCTTCCTCTTCATGCTGGCGTGGAAATCATTCAGCATTTGCTTCTGGAAAATGACGACTTTTACCATCCGGACAGATTGGGGAGATCTGGCGAAATTAGCCACCGATTCCAAAATGGAGTCCGCCACCGCCGATGCGGAGACGCTCCCCATACCTGCAACACAGTCCACATGGTCCTAGGTTAATAGAAAAGTAAAGCCAACAACACAAATGTCCCATACTGCAGATTCCCAGTCTTTAGATGTGGCAGCTGCATTCGCTTTCATTTCTATTTGCTGAGATTGTTTTCAGCAAGAACTGAAAATTCCTGTTGATCCTTCCAGAAATACAATGTCCTTATCACTTCCTGTGAGCTGAACTGGAAGACAAACCAATGTTGTGTTTCTTCTGTAAACTACTAAATAACAGACAGACATGTTTGTAGTCCAGCCGAGGTAAAAACCATGGCTCCCTCCATACAGGAGAGTGAGTGATCATTGTCATCCTAGGCTTGGAGGTGCAGCATACGCAGGATCACAGATCAAAATAAAAGGAAAAACCATTAAAGAAAAGAAAAGAAAACAATTGTAGCCACCACATCTGAAGACTGTGAATCTTCAATATATCACAATTGGAGTTTATACAAGCTTTTAACGTTTACAGCAGTAGTCAGCCTGCTTGATATATGGAGAAATCACCAAATGCCACAATAAATATAATTCTACAGAAAGCTGTCAGAGACTGCCGACATACTATCGGAGATGTTGGAGACTGTCCTTTACTAACCATCAAACTTTAGGGCGGCAGAGTGTGACCAGTAGGAGTAGAAAATGACCTGGCATCAATGGCAGCAAACAATGTCCCATCAACTGGCACCAGTTTGAAGAATAGTGCCCCATCAAAGGTGTCAGTGGGAGGAATAGTGCCCCATCATTGGTGTCAGTGGGAGGAATAGTGTCCCATCATTGGTGTCAGTGAGAGGAATAGTGTCCCATCATTGGTGTCAGTGGGAGGAATAGTGTCCCATCATTGGTGTCAGTGAGAGGAATAGTGTCCCATCATTGGTGTCAGTGGGAGGAATAGTGCTCCATCATTGGTGTCAGTGGAAGGAATAGTGCCCCATCATTGGCGTCAGTGGGAGGAATAGTGCTCCTTCATTGGTGTCAGTGGGAGGAATAGTGCCCCATCATTGGTGTCAGTGGGAGGAATAGTGTCCCATCATTGGTGTCAGTGAGAGGAATAGTGCTCCATCATTGGTGTCAGTGGGAGGAATAGTGCCCCATCATTGGTGTCAGTGGGAGGAATAGTGCTCCTTCATTGGTGTCAGTGGGAGGAATAGTGCTCCATCATTGGTGTCAGTGGAAGGAATAGTGCCCCATCATTGGCGTCAGTGGAAGGAATAGTGCCCCATCATTGGCGTCAGTGGAAGGAATAGTGCCCCATCATTGGCGTCAGTGGGAGGAATAGTGCTCCTTCATTGGTGTCAGTGGGAGGAATAGTGCCCCATCATTGGTGTCAGTGGGAGGAATAGTGTCCCATCATTGGTGTCAGTGAGAGGAATAGTGCCGCATCATTGGTGTCAGTGGGAGGAATAGTGCCGCATCATTGGTGTCAGTGGGAGGAATAGTGCTCCTTCATTGGTGTCAGTGGGAGGAATAGTGCCCCATCATTGGTGTCAGTGGGAGGAATAGTGTCCCATCATTGGTGTCAGTGGGAGGAATAGTGCTCCATCATTGGTGTCAGTGGGAGGAATAGTGCCCCATCATTGGTGTCAGTGGGAGGAATAGTGCTCCTTCATTGGTGTCAGTGGGAGGAATAGTGCCCCATCATTGGTGTCAGTGGGAGGAATAGTGTCCCATCATTGGTGTCAGTGAGAGGAATAGTGCCCCATCAAAGGTGTCAATGGGAGGAATAGTGCCCCATCATTGGTGTCAGGAGGAATAGGGCCCAAAGGGCTGGATAAAAATGAGTAAAGGGCCAGAGTTTAGAGACTACTGAGTCAAGAAATGAGCAAACTGCTTCAGCCAAGCATGAATTCTAATTGGCAGTCAAAATGTGCCAATCAGCACCATTAAGTTCCGCTCCAATGAGTGAACCAATCAGATTGTGAACTGGTAAAGAGGTCCTTCAGAGATGATGGTGACACGGGAGAGGAATATGATACATAAGAGTATTTATCAGACCACAGACCTGTCCCTATGGCGGGGAAGGCCACAGATGTTGCCTGGAGTCGGGCGCACTCGGTCAGAGCCTCGGTGATGAAAGTTTTTATTCCGCTGGCTGAATTGGTGCCGACCTTATGGAGAATTTTCTTGCAGCAAAGATTTCCATTCTGTGTCACAATATGGTCTTTATTACCCTGAGATCCTGTAAATGTAAAAAAATCCAATAAAAAAAAGATCACTGGTGTAACGGGTCCCCAATACTCCGACTGAGTATATCCGTTGTAAGTCTCCCAAATCCCAAGTGATGTAGTGATTATAGCTCCCGGTTTCCCAAACATCAGCCAATACTTGATGAAGGGTAAAATGAATCTCTCTTATTCAGGCTCAATGGCCCACTTTTACACAATACAGAGACACAGTAAACATGTCCATGACACTCCCATAAACACACCAGGTCAGGTGAGCCTGATTACATTATCATATGTAGATGAAATTGTGTACAGGAACATAATTAACCTGAAGTAATTACCCAGCCATCTGGGCAGAAACAATAGGTGAATGGGAATCCAGACCCAGACAATGTTATAATTACCATGCTAATTAACTCAGCACTGCACAAGGCTAAAACAAAGTACATTACACATTATCCTAAGTATAAACACAGAACACCTTATTATACAGACAATAGCAGGAGACCCCAGTAACAGACTGTCCGTCTCCTACATTGAAGTACATGGAATCCACATCTAAGCATTGCTTTGATTATTCAGAAGTCACAGACTTCATGGCAACGGTCTACAATAGTCTATGAGGCAAAGCTCATAAAATGTTCCATCATTCTAACTGTGATTGGCTGTGGCTACTGGTGTAAGAACAGAGATCAACGGTCCTACATAGTAGAACCGTCTGATCTCCATTTTTACACAGGGGAGAATGACAGACAGCTTTATTTACATCAGCCGCCTGCCTTTCTCCCTTCCCGGCAAACGATCGCAAGTGATCGGCGGACATCGGGTCCGCCGGTCACACGCACTGACTTGTTAGGGAACGAGCCGGGGCGGGCGCGCGCTTCCGCGGGCACGCACTCGCCCGCTATTGGCTCACAAGCTAGTGACAGGCTAGTGACGTCACTTCGCCTGGCCGGGGCTGACCGCCGCAGTATATGTACTTGCGGCGGTCGGCAACCGGTTAATAATTTTTTATTAACTGGTTAAGGACCGCCTGCCACAGTAGCAGCCCGTCCTGTGCAAACGTAGGTATATGTTGGTCGCGCGCCTGCAGCTAGGGGGCGAGCGCGTCCCGACGGCGGTGCGCTCCTGCTCCCACTTGGCAGTGGGGACTCCAATGCACGGGGCAGGTGGCTCCGATTGCCGCCTGACACCCGTGATCGCTCCCCGCTGAGAGAGAAGGACGGTCGGATGTTGTAAACACAGCTGACCGTTCTTCTCCCTGGAATGATCACAGAGCGCCTGTGATCATTCTATATAGGATCACATGTCTCTATGATTGTTTCTGAAGCCCCCTCCCCTCAAAGTTAGAAACATGCCCCTAGGGTCACATTTAACCCCTTGATCACCCACAATGTTAACCCCTTCCCTGCCAGTGTCATTATTACAGTAATAATGCATATTTTTAGCACAGATCACTGTAGTAATGTCACTGGTTCCCCTCAAAAGTGTCAAAAATGTCAGTCAGGGGTCCGATCTGTCCGCCAAAATGTCGAAGTCCCGCTAAAAATCGCAGATCGCCGCCATTACTAGTAAAAAAAAAAAACAATAAAAATGACAAAAATCTTTTCCGTAGTTAGTAGATGTGATAACGTTTGCGCAAACCAATCAAAATACGCTTATTGCGATTTATTTTACTAAAAATATGTATATACATATTTTGGCAATGTTTTATAGCAGAAAGTGAAAAATATTGTTTTTTTTTTTTTTTTTCAGAATTGTCGCTCTTTTTTTTGGTTATAGAGCAAAAGAAAAAAAAAGTAAAAATCGCAGAGGTGATCAAATACCACCAAAAGAAAGCTCTGTTTGTGGGGAAAAAAAGGACGTAAATTTTATTTGATTACAGCGTTGCACGACCGCGCAATTGTCCGTTAAAGTAACGCAATTGCAAAAAACGGCCTGGTCATAATAAAGGGAGCAAATCCTTCCGGTCCAGAAGTGGTTAAATTTCACATGCCCGGTCTTCAAGTGGTTAATAAGTAAAGTCCAGCCTAAGGACAGACACCATAAGATAAGAAAAAAAATTTGGTGATTAACCAAAAAGGAACTGCGCATATGGGTGAGCACACAAATGTTATATTACACTAAAGCTATGTCAGCTGGATTTAGCGTTTGTGAACTTCAATTTACCATTGAATAAATAAATAAATAAATGTATAAATAAATAATCAAATAAGCGGGAATATCTTCCACACTGCGAGCTGCAAACAAACAATGTAACAATGTGATATATGTGAAAATTAAAAGGGGATATATTGCGCTCAGCAAATAAAGTGCACCAGTGCAATTAGATAAATAATTGAATAAATAAATCAATAAAGTCCTTAGTGCTTAGAACATCAAAAGTGGTTAAAGGGTTAACCTCAGCAGTAGATTTAAAAGCACAGACTTGATAGAAGTGGGATCTAAACCTTCACCCAGTGTTCTTAATAAATACTCCTTACCAGGGCTTTTTTTCTCTGAGAATAGGTGCAGGCACTCCCTTCTTCTGAGTCACCCCTTGTCTCCACCCCCTACCCACCTCCGAGCGCTGTCCTTTGGTTTCACCCTCTAATCACCTCCCAGTACCCCCCCCCCCCCTTTTAGAGAATACAGAACCAAGTATCGTTTTGTGGTTCTAGGTAATTTGCATAGAGTTTGTTAATAACTAGAAAAGCCCCCCCCCCCCCCAGCAATAGATCCCCCCCAGCAACAATAAATCCTCCCCTGCAACAATAGAAAAAACAGTCAAATAGATCCCCCTCAATCAGCAACAACAGATGCCCAATAGTAGCCCCCCAGCAACGATAAATCCTCCCCTGCAACTATCGCCCCCCCCTCAATAAATCCTCCCCTGCAACAATAGACCCCCCAACAAAAATAGCCCCCCAGCAACAATAGTTCCCCCAAACAACAATAAATCCTCCACTGCAACAATAGCCCCCCCCCCACAACAAAATGCCCTCCAGCAACAATAGATTCTTCCCAGCAACAATAGATCCCCCCAGCAGCCAGCATCAACAGGCCATTCAGCTCACCCACTGACCCCAGCACCCCTTTGCCATTGCATACATTCAGACTGGAGGTGCCGGAACTGCGTTCCCCCGCGTTCCCGCTGAAAAAAAGCCCTGCTCCTTACCAGAAGGATATGAGCCCTTGATTATAGGGGGTCATAAAAGACATTGGTATGCATATAGAATCCAGACCATCCACGTCGCATTCTCACCATCCAGGATGTATGATCAGGTAAATATGGAACTCCAGATTTCAGGACATATATAGGGTAACAAAAAAACTCTCATGTTTTTGATCATGATCCCCTGATGACGTCAGCACGGCCTGACGAAACGTGCGTCGAGAGCGTGAGACCGTAGACTTCCGGGTTGGCGGAACGCAAGCGTGGAGCGGCGTTCATCACTCCAACTACCGAGAATTGTGATTTCATTCAAAGCGGAATACCTCATGAATTGTAGTAAGTGCAACATGTATCAATAAAATGTTCAAATTTGTTGACGTACTGCACCATGAGAGTTTTTTTGTTACCCTATATATGTCCTGAAATCTGGAGTTCCATTACTGGCCAAAACCCATCCCTGTGTGCCCCTCTGAAACCGCTTCACTTTCTTACCAGAACCTGATTTCTATGACTTTGGGACAAAGTTCTGACAGCTTCCAAAACACCGATTCTAGGTGCATTGCAATGATGTCAGATCTATGACACTAAAATATGGGGCATTAGAGGCAGATATTTATCCCCAGGATGATGGAAGATAATGGAGGCTGCAGTGATCTACAGATGTTGAGTTTCTTGCTCTGCAGGAGACGGTGACATCTTCAAGGGAAGGATATTTATTCTGCAACAAATATGGCTGCCAGGCATTACAATGACAATCTGAGGCCTCTTACCCAGCTGGGTGCACTCGTCTAGCACGCTCTGTCCTGCAGCATCCAAGATGGCTTTGGACACACCTAGAAGGGAAACAGCAACCTGATTAAGAGAATCCAACTGATAAAGAAAGAAAATTGTGTGTTTTACTAATGATTAAAATATTGAGTGCTTATATGCTAATGTTAGGTTGTTTAATAATGGTAGAGAGTGATTGGATGTCTGGGGAGCCACACATCAAGTCACGACCTGCTGTATAATAGTGGATGGCAGTCTCAGCCTGGAACCCCCACCAGACCTAGTTCCCAACGCGTTTCACTCCACCGACCAGAGCTTACTCATGAGGAGAGAATTGGGATTTCTCTGTGCAAAACCATTACAGAGCAGGTAAGTATAACATGTTTGGTATTTAAAGCGTAACTCAACTTTTGTTGAGAAAAAAACATTCCCCTCTCGGTGATCTCTGTACATTGCAGGGATTATAACAAACTTTGATGCAGATTCCTTCCTTTTGAAGTAAAAGCTGTTTGTTTCTCTGTGTCCTTGTGCTGAGTGGGTCTAATGGGAGTGGTTTCCTAATTATCTATCAGCTGTGGCAGCTGCAGAGTTAATCTGCTGGGCCTGCATCCCTTTAGACGTGTTCCTATTGGGAGGATCTCACCAAAATGACATTTGTGTTGCAGGGGATGCCAGAAATCTGACTTGTATCTTAGTGCAGACTTCTGGGAAAATTGGTGAGCCAATCACACAAGCAGGAAATGATGTTTCTGGGGGTGTGGTCAGTATACATTCTGTGTACAGAACAGCTCCAGGCGGCCATATTGCATTTTCCGAAAATTACAACAGCTGCAGATTGAAAAGGAAAGGTCATTTGCAAACCACCCGCCTCAGATATACAGATATATTGGCTGTGTGAACCGGTACAAGGTTCGCACGCTGCCAGAGGAGCGCGCCTGCCCCCATTAGGTTGCGGGGAAGCCAATCCATGGGACTGGTGGCCGCGATTGCCCCCGTGAGAGAGAATGACAGTCGGATGTTGTAAACACAGCAGACCGTTATTCTCTCTGGAATGAACACAGAATGCCTGTGATCCTCCTATTTAGGATCACAAGTCTCTGTGTTGTTTCCACAAGTCCCTCCCCCATACATTTAGAAAACACCCCCTAGGCTCACACTTAACCCTTTGATCACCCCTGGGTTAACCCCTTCCCTGCCAATGTCATTATTACAGTGATAAACAGTAACTCACCCTAGCTCCACCGCACTGTGGGAAAATAAAGAGCTAAGTGTCGGTGCTCAGGCTGAACGTCCAAACCAAATGTTATATGAATGAAGCCGGCACACGAAAAGTCTTCTTCCAAGTAAAATGCTTTATTCCAACATGGATAGCGGTGACAACATGACAGATGCTGACGCGTTTCGGCTTTACGCCTTCCTCATAGCAATTACAGTGATTGTGCATATTTTTAGCACTGATTACTGTAGTAATGTCACTGGTCCCCCCAAAAGTGTCAAAAATGTCCCGATCCCTCCATAAAGAGTACCTGTCACTCCTATTACTGTCACATTCCCCCCGATCCCTCCATAAAGAGTACCTGTCACTGCATATTACTGTCACATTCCCCCCGATCCCTCCATAAAGAGTACCTGTCACTCCTATTACTGTCACATTCCCCCCGATCCCTCCATAAAGAGTACCTGTCACTGCATATTACTGTCACATTCCCCCCGATCCCTCCATAAAGAGTACCTGTCACTGCCTATTACTGTCACATTCCCCCCCGATCCCTCCATAAAGAGTACCTGTCACTGCCTATTACTGTCACATTCCCCCCCGATCCCTCCATAAAGAGTACCTGTCACTCCTATTACTGTCACATTCCCCCCGATCCCTCCATAAAGAGTACCTGTCACTGCCTATTACTGTCACATTCCCCCCGATCCCTCCATAAAGAGTACCTGTCACTCCTATTACTGTCACATTCCCCCCGATCCCTCCATAAAGAGTACCTGTCACTGCCTATTACTGTCACATTCCCCCGATCCCTCCATAAAGAGTACCTGTCACTCCTATTACTGTCACATTCCCCCGATCCCTCCATAAAGAGTACCTGTCACTCCTATTACTGTCACATTACCCCCCGATCCCTCCATAAAGAGTACCTGTCACTGCCTATTACTGTCACATTCCCCCCGATCCCTCCATAAAGAGTACCTGTCACTGCCTATTACTGTCACATTCCCCCGATCCCTCCATAAAGAGTACCTGTCACTGCCTATTACCGTCACATTCACCCGATCCCTCCATAAAGAGTACCTGTCACTGCCTATTACTGTCACATTCCCCCCCGATCCCTCCATAAAGAGTACCTGTCACTCCTATTACTGTCACATTCCCCCCGATCCCTCCATAAAGAGTACCTGTCACTGCATATTACTGTCACATTCCCCCGATCCCTCCATAAAGAGTACCTGTCACTGCCTATTACTGTCACATTCCCCCCCGATCCCTCCATAAAGAGTACCTGTCACTCCTATTACTGTCACATTCCCCCCGATCCCTCCATAAAGAGTACCTGTCACTGCCTATTACTGTCACATTCCCCCCGATCCCTCCATAAAGAGTACCTGTCACTCCTATTACTGTCACATTCCCCCCGATCCCTCCATAAAGAGTACCTGTCACTGCCTATTACTGTCACATTCCCCCGATCCCTCCATAAAGAGTACCTGTCACTCCTATTACTGTCACATTCCCCCGATCCCTCCATAAAGAGTACCTGTCACTCCTATTACTGTCACATTACCCCCCGATCCCTCCATAAAGAGTACCTGTCACTGCCTATTACTGTCACATTCCCCCCGATCCCTCCATAAAGAGTACCTGTCACTGCCTATTACTGTCACATTCCCCCCGATCCCTCCATAAAGAGTACCTGTCACTGCATATTACTGTCACATTCCCCCCCGATCCCTCCATAAAGAGTACCTGTCACTCCTATTACTGTCACATTCCCCCCGATCCCTCCATAAAGAGTACCTGTCACTGCCTATTACTGTCACATTCCCCCCGATCCCTCCATAAAGAGTACCTGTCACTCCTATTACTGTCACATTCCCCCCGATCCCTCCATAAAGAGTACCTGTCACTGCCTATTACTGTCACATTCCCCCGATCCCTCCATAAAGAGTACCTGTCACTCCTATTACTGTCACATTCCCCCGATCCCTCCATAAAGAGTACCTGTCACTCCTATTACTGTCACATTACCCCCCGATCCCTCCATAAAGAGTACCTGTCACTGCCTATTACTGTCACATTCCCCCCGATCCCTCCATAAAGAGTACCTGTCACTGCCTATTACTGTCACATTCCCCCGATCCCTCCATAAAGAGTACCTGTCACTGCCTATTACTGTCACATTCCCCCCGATCCCTCCATAAAGAGTACCTGTCACTCCTATTACTGTCACATTCCCCCCGATCCCTCCATAAAGAGTACCTGTCACTGCTATTACTGTCACATTCCCCCGATCCCTCCATAAAGAGTACCTGTCACTCCTATTACTGTCACATTCCCCCCGATCCCTCCATAAAGAGTACCTGTCACTGCTATTACTGTCACATTCCCCCGATCCCTCCATAAAGAGTACCTGTCACTGCCTATTACTGTCACATTCCCCCCGATCCCTCCATAAAGAGTACCTGTCACTGCTATTACTGTCACATTCCCCCGATCCCTCCATAAAGAGTACCTGTCACTCCTATTACTGTCACATTCCCCCGATCCCTCCATAAAGAGTACCTGTCACTCCTATTACTGTCACATTACCCCCCGATCCCTCCATAAAGAGTACCTGTCACTGCCTATTACTGTCACATTCCCCCCGATCCCTCCATAAAGAGTACCTGTCACTGCCTATTACTGTCACATTCCCCCCGATCCCTCCATAAAGAGTACCTGTCACTGCATATTACTGTCACATTCCCCCCCGATCCCTCCATAAAGAGTACCTGTCACTCCTATTACTGTCACATTCCCCCCGATCCCTCCATAAAGAGTACCTGTCACTGCCTATTACTGTCACATTCCCCCCGATCCCTCCATAAAGAGTACCTGTCACTCCTATTACTGTCACATTCCCCCCGATCCCTCCATAAAGAGTACCTGTCACTGCCTATTACTGTCACATTCCCCCGATCCCTCCATAAAGAGTACCTGTCACTCCTATTACTGTCACATTCCCCCGATCCCTCCATAAAGAGTACCTGTCACTCCTATTACTGTCACATTACCCCCCGATCCCTCCATAAAGAGTACCTGTCACTGCCTATTACTGTCACATTCCCCCCGATCCCTCCATAAAGAGTACCTGTCACTCCTATTACTGTCACATTCCTCCCGATCCCTCCATAAAGAGTACCTGTCACTCCTATTACTGTCACATTACCCCCCGATCCCTCCATAAAGAGTACCTGTCACTGCCTATTACTGTCACATTCCCCCGATCCCTCCATAAAGAGTACCTGTCACTCCTATTACTGTCACATTCCCCCCGATCCCTCCATAAAGAGTACCTGTCACTGCTATTACTGTCACATTCCCCCGATCCCTCCATAAAGAGTACCTGTCACTCCTATTACTGTCACATTCCCCCCGATCCCTCCATAAAGAGTACCTGTCACTGCTATTACTGTCACATTCCCCCGATCCCTCCATAAAGAGTACCTGTCACTGCCTATTACTGTCACATTCCCCCCGATCCCTCCATAAAGAGTACCTGTCACTGCTATTACTGTCACATTCCCCCGATCCCTCCATAAAGAGTACCTGTCACTCCTATTACTGTCACATCCCCCCGATCCCTCCATAAAGAGTACCTGTCACTCCTATTACTGTCACATTCCCCCCGATCCCTTCCATAAAGAGTACCTGTCACTGCTATTACTGTCACATTCCCCCGATCCCTCCATAAAGAGTACCTATCACTCCTATTACTGTCACATTCCCCCGATCCCTCCATAAAGAATACCTGTCACTCCTATTACTGTCACATTCCTCCCAATCCCTCCATAAAGAGTACCTGTCACTGCTTATTACTGTCAAATTCCCCCCGATCCCTCCATAAAGAGTACCTGTCACTGCTATTACTGTCACATTCCCCCCGATCCCTCCATAAAGAGTACCTGTCACTGCTTATTACTGTCACATTCCCCCCGATCCCTCCATAAAGAGTACCTGTCAGTGCTATTACTGTCACATTCCTCCCGATCCCTCCATAAAGAGTACCTGTCACTCCTATTACTGTCACATTCCCCCCGATCCCTTCATAAAGAGTACCTATCACTCCTATTACTGTCACATTCCCCCCGATCCCTCCATAAAGAGTACCTGTCACTACCTATTACTGTCACATTCCTCCCGATCCCTCCATAAAGAGTACCTGTCACTGCCTATTACTGTCACATTCCTCCCGATCCCTCCATAAAGAGTACCTGTCACTCTTATTACTGTCACATTCCCCCGATCCCTCCATAAAGAGTACCTGTCACTCCTATTACTGTCACATTCCCCCCGATCCCTCCATAAAGAGTACCTGTCACTGCCTAATACTGTCACATTCCCCCGATCCCTCCATAAAGAGTACCTGTCACTCCTATTACTGTCACATTCCTCCCGATCCCTCCATAAAGAGTACCTGTCACTCCTATTACTGTCACATCCCCCCCGATCCCTCCATAAAGAGTACCTGTCACTCCTATTACTGTCACATTCCCCCCGATCCCTCCATAAAGAGTACCTGTCACTGCCTATTACTGTCACATTCCTCCCGATCTCTCCATAAAGAGTACCTGTCACTGCTATTACTGTCACATTCCCCCCGATCCCTCCATAAAGAGTACCTGTCACTGCTATTACTGTCACATCCCCCCGATCCCTCCATAAAGAGTACCTGTCACTGCCTATTACTGTCACATTCCCCCCGATCCCTCCATAAAGAGTACCAGTCACTGCCTAATACTGTCACATTCCCCCCGATCCCTCCATAAAGAGTACCTGTCACTGCTATTACTGTCACATCCCCCCCGATTCCTCCATAAAGAGTACCTGTCACTCCTATTACTGTCACATTCCCCCCCGATCCCTCCATAAAGAGTACCTGTCACTCCTATTACTGTCACATTCCCCCCGATCCCTCCATAAAGAGTACCTGTCACTCCTATCACTGTCACATTCCCCCCGATCCCTCCATAAAGAGTACCTGTCACTCCTATTACTGTCACATTCCCCCCGATCCCTCCATAAAGAGTACCTGTCACTGCCTATTACTGTCACATTCCTCCCGATCCCTCCATAAAGAGTATCTGTCACTCCTATTACTGTCACATTCCTCCCGATCCCTCCATAAAGAGTATCTGTCACTGCCTATTACTGTCACATTCCCCCCGATCCCTCCATAAAGAGTACCTGTCACTCCTATTACTGTCACATTCCCCCCCGATCCCTCCATAAAGAGTACCTGTCACTCCTATTACTGTCACATTCCCCCGATCCCTCCATAAAGAGTACCTGTCACTGCCTATTACTGTCACATTCCCCCCGATCCCTCCATAAAGAGTACCTGTCACTCCTATTACTGTCACATTCCCCCCCGATCCCTCCATAAAGAGTACCTGTCACTCCTATTACTGTCACATTCCCCCCGATCCCTCCATAAAGAGTACCTGTCACTGCTTTTACTGTCACATTCCCCCCCCCGATCCCTCCATAAAGAGTACCTGTCACTCCTATTACTGTCACATTCCCCCCGATCCCTCCATAAAAAGTACCTGTCACTGCCTATTACTGTCACATCCCCCCCGATCCCTCCATAAAGAGTACCTGTCACTGCCTATTACTGTCACATTCCTCCCGATCTCTCCATAAAGAGTACCTGTCACTGCTATTACTGTCACATTCCCTCCCCGATCCCTCCATAAAGAGTACCTGTCACTGCTATTACTGTCACATTCCCCCCGATCCCTCCATAAAGAGTACCTGTCACTCCTATTACTGTCACATTCCCCCCCGATCCCTCCATAAAGAGTACCTGTCACTCCTATTACTGTCACATTCCCCCCGATCCCTCCATAAAGAGTACCTGTCACTGCCTATTACTGTCACATTCCCTCCAATCCCTCCATAAAGAGTACCTGTCACTGCCTATTACTGTCACATTCCCCCCGATCCCTCCATAAAGAGTACCTGTCACTCCTATTACTGTCACATTCCCCCCGATCCCTCCATAAAGAGTACCTGTCACTCCTATTACTGTCACATTCCCCCCCGATCCCTCCATAAAGAGTACCTGTCACTCCTATTACTGTCACATTCCCCCCGATCCCTCCATAAAGAGTACCTGTCACTGCCTATTACTGTCACATTCCCTCCAATCCCTCCATAAAGAGTACCTGTCACTGCCTATTACTGTCACATTCCCCCCGATCCCTCCATAAAGAATACCTGTCACTCCTATTACTGTCACATTCCTCCCGATCCCTCCATAAAGAGTACCTGTCACTGCCTATTACTGTCACATTCCTCCCGATCCCTCCATAAAGAGTACCTGTCACTCCTATTACTGTCACATTCCTCCCCGATCCCTCCATAAAGAGTACCTGTCACTCCTATTACTGTCACATTCCCCCCGATCCCTCCATAAAGAGTACCTGTCACTGCCTATTACTGTCACATTCCCCCCGATCCCTCCATAAAGAGTACCTGTCACTCCTATTACTGTCACATTCTCCCCGATCCCTCCATAAAGAGTACCTGTCACTGCCTATTACTGTCACATTCCCCCCGATCCCTCCATAAAGAGTACCTGTCATTCCTATTACTGTCACATTCCCCCCCGATCCCTCCATAAAGAGTACCTGTCATTCCTATTACTGTCACATTCCCTCCAATCCCTCCATAAAGAGTACCTGTCACTGCTTATTACTATCACATTCCCCCCGATCCCTCCATAAAGAGTACCTGTCACTTCTATTACTGTCACATTCTCCCCGATCCCTCCATAAAGAGTACCTGTCACTGCCTATTACTGTCACATTCCTCCCAATCCCTCCGTAAAGAGTACCTGTCACTGCCTATTACTGTCACATTCCACCCCCCCGATCCCTCCCTGAAGAGTACCTATCACTCCTATTACTGTCACATTCCTCCCCCGATCCCTCCATAAAGAGTACCTGTCACTGCTTATTACTGTCACATTCCTAAGATCCCTCCATAAAGAGTACCTGTCACTGCCTATTACTGTCACATTCCTCCCCGATCCCTCCATAAAGAGTACCTGTCACTGCCTAGTACTGTCACATTCCTCCCGATCCCTCCATAAAGAGTACCTGTCACTCCTATTACTGTCACATTCCCCCCGATTCCTCCATAAAGAGTACCTGTCACTCCTATTACTGTCACATTCCTCCCCGATCCCTCCATAAAGAGTACCTGTCACTCCTATTACTGTCACATTCCTCCGATCCCTCCATAAAGAGTACCTGTCACTGCATATTACTGTCACATTCCTCCCGATCCCTCCATAAAGAGTACCTGTCACTGCCTATTACTTTCACATTCCCCCCGATCCCTCCATAAAGAGTACCTGTCACTGCCTTTTACTGTCACATTCCCCCCGATCCCTCCATAAAGAGTACCTGTCACTGCCTATTACTGTCACATTCATCCCCCGATCCCTCTATAAAGAGTACCTGTCACTGCCTATTACTGTCACATTCCCCCCGATCCCTCCATAAAGAGTACCTGTCACTGCCTATTACTGTCACATTCCTCCCGATCCCTCTATAAAGAGTACCTGTCACTGCCTATTACTGTCACATTCCCTCCAATCCCTCCATAAAGAGTACCTGTCACTGCTATTACTGTCACATTCCCCCGATCCCTCCATAAAGAGTACCTGTCACTGCCTATTACTGTCACATTCCCCCCGATCCCTCCATAAAGAGTACATGTCACTGCCTATTACTGTCACATTCCTCCGATCCCTCCATAAAGAGTACCTGTCACTGCCTATTACTGTCACATTCCCCCCGATCCCTCCATAAAGAGTACCTGTCACTCCTATTACTGTCACATTCCTCCGATCCCTCCATAAAGAGTACCTGTCACTGCCTATTACTGTCACATTCCTCCCGATCCCTCCATAAAGAGTACCTGTCACTCCTATTACTGTCACATTCCTCCCGATCCCTCCATAAAGAGTACCTGTCACTGCCTATTACTGTCACATTCCCCCCGATCCCTCCATAAAGAGTACCTGTCACTGCCTATTACTGTCACATTCCCACCCGATCCCTCCATAAAGAGTACCTGTCACTGCCTATTACTGTCACATTCCCCCCCGATCCCTCCATAAAGAGTACCTATCACTCCTAATACTGTCACATTCCCCCGATCCCTCCATAAAGAGTACCTGTCACTCCTATTACTGTCACATTCCCCCCGATCCCTCCATAAAGAGTACCTGTCACTGCTATTACTGTCACATTCCCCCCGATCCCTCCATAAAGAGTACCTGTCACTGCTATTACTGTCACATTCCTCCCGATCCCTCCATAAAGAGTACCTGTCACTGCCTATTACTGTCCCATTCCCCCCAATCCCTCCATAAAAAGTACCTGTCACTGCCTATTACTGTCACATTCCTCCCTGATCCCTCCATAAAGAGTAACTGTCACTGCTAGTACTGTCACATTCCCCCCGATCCCTCCATAAAGAGTACCTGTCACTCCTATTACTGTCACATTCCTCCCGATCCCTCCATAAAGTGTACCTGTCACTCCTATTACTGTCACATTCCTCCCCGATCCCTCCATAAAGAGTACCTGTCACTCCTATTACTGTCACATTCCCCCCGATCCCTCCATAAAGAGTACCTGTCACTGCCTATTACTGTCACATTCCTCCCTATCCCTCCATAAAGAGTACCTGTCACTCCTATTACTGTCACATTCCCTCCAATCCCTCCATAAAGAGTACCTGTCACTGCCTATTACTGTCACATTCCCCCCGATCCCTCCATAAAGAGTACCTGTCACTCCTATTACTGTCACATTCCCCCCGATCCCTCCATAAAGAGTACCTGTCACTGCCTATTACTGTCACATTCCTCCCTATCCCTCCATAAAGAGTACCTGTCACTCCTATTACTGTCACATTCCCTCCAATCCCTCCATAAAGAGTACCTGTCACTGCCTATTACTGTCACATTCCCCCCGATCCCTCCATAAAGAGTACCTGTCACTCCTATTACTGTCACATTCCCCCCGATCCCTCCATAAAGAGTACCTGTCACTGCCTATTACTGTCACATTCCCCCCGATCCCTCCATAAAGAGTACCTGTCACTCCTATTACTGTCACATTCCCCCCGATCCCTCCATAAAGAGTACCTGTCACTCTTATTACTGTCACATTCCCCCCGATCCCTCCATAAAGAGTACCTGTCACTCCTATTACTGTCACATTCCCCCCGATCCCTCCATAAAGAGTACCTGTCACTCCTATTACTGTCACATTCCCCCCCGATCCCTCCATAAAGAGTACCTGTCACTGCCTATTACTGTCACATTCCCCCGATCCCTCCATAAAGAGTACCTGTCACTGCTATTACTGTCACATTCCCCCCCGATCCCTCCATAAAGAGTACCTGTCACTGCCTATTACTGTCACATTCCCCCGATCCCTCCATAAAGAGTACCTGTCACTGCTATTACTGTCACATTCCCCCCCGATCCCTCCATAAAGAGTACCTGTCACTGCCTATTACTGTCCCATTCCCCCCAATCCCTCCATAAAAAGTACCTGTCACTGCCTATTACTGTCACATTCCCCCCGATCCCTCCATAAAGAGTACCTGTCACTCCTATTACTGTCACATTCCTCCCCGATCCCTCCATAAAGAGTACCTGTCACTGCCTATTACTGTCACATTCCCCCCGATCCCTCCATAAAGAGTACCTGTCACTCCTATTATTGTCACATTCATCCCCGATCCCTCCATAAAGAGTACCTGTCACTCCTATTACTGTCACATTCCTCCCCGATCCCTCCATAAAGAGTACCTGTCACTCCTATTACTGTCACATTCCTCCCGATCCCTCCATAAAGAGTACCTGTCACTGCCTATTACTGTCACATTCCCTCCAATCCCTCCATAAAGAGTACCTGTCACTGCCTATTACTGTCACATTCCTCCCGATCCCTCCATAAAGAGTACCTGTCACTCCTATTACTGTCACATTCCCCCTGATCCCTCCATAAAGAGTACCTGTCACTGCCTATTACTGTCACATTCCCCCCGATCCCTCCATAAAGAGTACCTGTCACTCCTATTACTGTCACATTCCCCCCGATCCCTCCATAAAGAGTACCTGTCACTCCTATTACTGTCCCATTCCCCCCAATCCCTCCATAAAAAGTACCTGTCACTGCCTATTACTGTCACATCCCCCCCGATCCCTCCATAAAGAATACCTGTCACTCCTATTACTGTCACATTCCTCCCCGATCCCTCCATAAAGAGTACCTGTCACTCCTATTACTGTCACATTCCCCCCGATCCCTCCATAAAGAGTACCTGTCACTGCCTATTACTGTCACATTCCCCCCGATCCCTCCATAAAGAGTACCTGTCACTCCTATTACTGTCACATTCTCCCCGATCCCTCCATAAAGAGTACCTGTCACTGCCTATTACTGTCACATTCCCTCCAATCCCTCCATAAAGAGTACCTGTCACTGCTTATTACTATCACATTCCCCCCGATCCCTCCATAAAGAGTACCTGTCACTGCCTATTACTGTCACATTCCTCCCAATCCCTCCGTAAAGAGTACCTGTCACTGCCTATTACTGTCACATTCCTCCCGATCCCTCCATAAAGAGTACCTGTCACTGCTATTACTGTCACATTCCTCCCCCGATCCCTCCATAAAGAGTACCTGTCACTGCTTATTACTGTCACATTCCTCCGATCCCTCCATAAAGAGTACCTGTCACTGCCTATTACTGTCACATTCCTCCCCGATCCCTCCATAAAGAGTACCTGTCACTGCCTAGTACTGTCACATTCCTCCCGATCCCTCCATAAAGAGTACCTGTCACTCCTATTACTGTCACATTCCCCCCGATTCCTCCATAAAGAGTACCTGTCACTGCCTATTACTGTCACATTCCCCCCGATCCCTCCATAAAGAGTACCTGTCACTGCTATTACTGTCACATTCCCCCCCGATCCCTCCATAAAGAGTACCTGTCACTGCCTATTACTGTCACATTCCCCCCCGATCCCTCCATAAAGAGTACCTATCAGTCCTATTACTGTCACATTCCCCCCGATCCCTCCATAAAGAGTACCTGTCTTTGCTATTACTGTCACATTCCCCCCGATCCCTCCATAAAGAGTACCTGTCACTGCTATTACTGTCACATTCCCCCGATCCCTCCATAAAGAGTACCTGTCACTCCTATTACTGTCACATTCCCCCCGATCCCTCCATAAAGAGTACCTGTCACTGCTATTACTGTCACATTCCCCCCGATCCCTCCATAAAGAGTACCTGTCACTGCTATTACTGTCACATTCCTCCCGATCCCTCCATAAAGAGTACCTGTCACTCCTATTACTGTCACATCCCCCCCGATCCCTCCATAAAGAGTACCTGTCACTCCTATTACTGTCACATCCCCCCCGATCCCTCCATAAAGAGTACCTGTCACTGCCTATTACTGTCACATCCCCCCCGATCCCTCCATAAAGAGTACCTGTCACTGCCTATTACTGTCACATTCCTCCCTGATCCCTCCATAAAGAGTAACTGTCACTGCTAGTACTGTCACATTCCCCCCGATCCCTCCATAAAGAGTACCTGTCACTCCTATTACTGTCACATTCCCCCGATCCCTCCATAAAGAGTACCTGTCACTGCCTATTACTGTCACATTCCTCCCGATCCCTCCATAAAGAGTACCTGTCACTCCTATTACTGTCACATTCCTCCCCGATCCCTCCATAAAGAGTACCTGTCACTGCCTATTACTGTCACATTCCTCCCTATCCCTCCATAAAGAGTACCTGTCACTCCTATTACTGTCACATTCCCTCCAATCCCTCCATAAAGAGTACCTGTCACTGCCTATTACTGTCACATTCCCCCCGATCCCTCCATAAAGAGTACCTGTCACTCCTATTACTGTCACATTCCCCCCGATCCCTCCATAAAGAGTACCTGTCACTGCCTATTACTGTCACATTCCCCCCGATCCCTCCATAAAGAGTACCTGTCACTCCTATTACTGTCACATTCCCCCCGATCCCTCCATAAAGAGTACCTGTCACTCCTATTACTGTCACATTCCCTCCAATCCCTCCATAAAGAGTACCTGTCACTGCCTATTACTGTCACATTCCCCCCGATCCCTCCATAAAGAGTACCTGTCACTCCTATTACTGTCACATTCCCCCGATCCCTCCATAAAGAGTACCTGTCACTGCCTATTACTGTCACATTCCCCCCCGATCCCTCCATAAAGAGTACCTGTCACTCCTATTACTGTCACATTCCCCCCGATCCCTCCATAAAGAGTACCTGTCACTGCCTATTACTGTCACATTCCCCCCGATCCCTCCATAAAGAGTACCTGTCACTCCTATTACTGTCACATTCCCCCCGATCCCTCCATAAAGAGTACCTGTCACTGCCTATTACTGTCACATTCCCCCCGATCCCTCCATAAAGAGTACCTGTCACTCTTATTACTGTCACATTCCCCCCGATCCCTCCATAAAGAGTACCTGTCACTCTTATTACTGTCACATTCCCCCCGATCCCTCCATAAAGAATACCTGTCACTCCTATTACTGTCACATTCCCCCCCGATCCCTCCATAAAGAGTACCTGTCACTGCCTATTACTGTCACATTCCCCCGATCCCTCCATAAAGAGTACCTGTCACTGCCTATTACTGTCCCATTCCCCCCAATCCCTCCATAAAAAGTACCTGTCACTGCCTATTACTGTCACATTCCCCCCGATCCCTCCATAAAGAGTACCTGTCACTGCCTATTACTGTCACATTCCCCCCCGATCCCTCCATAAAGAGTACCTGTCACTCCTATTACTGTCACATTCCCCCCGATCCCTCCATAAAGAGTACCTGTCACTGCCTATTACTGTCACATTCCTCCCGATCCCTCCATAAAGAGTACCTGTCACTGCCTATTACTGTCACATTCCCCCCGATCCCTCCATAAAGAGTACCTGTCACTCTTATTACTGTCACATTCCTCCCGATCCCTCCATAAAGAGTACCTGTCACTCTTATTACTGTCACATTCCCCCCGATCCCTCCATAAAGAATACCTGTCACTCCTATTACTGTCACATTCCCCCCCGATCCCTCCATAAAGAGTACCTGTCACTGCCTATTACTGTCACATTCCCCCGATCCCTCCATAAAGAGTACCTGTCACTGCCTATTACTGTCCCATTCCCCCCAATCCCTCCATAAAAAGTACCTGTCACTGCCTATTACTGTCACATTCCCCCCGATCCCTCCATAAAGAGTACCTGTCACTCCTATTACTGTCACATTCCTTCCCGATCCCTCCATAAAGAGTACCTGTCACTGCCTATTACTGTCCCATTCCTCCCGATCCCTCCATAAAGAGTACCTGTCACTCCTATTACTGTCACATTCCTCCCGATCCCTCCATAAAGAGTACCTCTCACTGCCTATTACTGTCACATTCCCCCCGATCCCTCCATAAAGAGTACCTGTCACTGCCTATTACTGTCACATTCCTTCCGATCCCTCCATAAAGAGTACCTGTCACTCCTATTACTGTCACATTCCCCCCGATCCCTCCATAAAGAGTACCTGTCACTGCCTATTACTGTCACATTCCCCCCGATCCCTCCATAAAGAGTACCTGTCACTGCCTATTACTGTCACATTCCCCCCGATCCCTCCATAAAGAGTACCTGTCACTCTTATTACTGTCACATTCCCCCCGATCCCTCCATAAAGAGTACCTGTCACTCTTATTACTGTCACATTCCCCCCGATCCCTCCATAAAGAATACCTGTCACTCCTATTACTGTCACATTCCCCCCCGATCCCTCCATAAAGAGTACCTGTCACTGCCTATTACTGTCACATTCCCCCGATCCCTCCATAAAGAGTACCTGTCACTGCCTATTACTGTCCCATTCCCCCCAATCCCTCCATAAAAAGTACCTGTCACTGCCTATTACTGTCACATTCCCCCCGATCCCTCCATAAAGAGTACCTGTCACTCCTATTACTGTCACATTCCTTCCCGATCCCTCCATAAAGAGTACCTGTCACTGCCTATTACTGTCCCATTCCTCCCGATCCCTCCATAAAGAGTACCTGTCACTCCTATTACTGTCACATTCCTCCCGATCCCTCCATAAAGAGTACCTCTCACTGCCTATTACTGTCACATTCCCCCCGATCCCTCCATAAAGAGTACCTGTCACTGCCTATTACTGTCACATTCCTCCCGATCCCTCCATAAAGAGTACCTGTCACTCCTATTACTGTCACATTCCCCCCGATCCCTCCATAAAGAGTACCTGTCACTGCCTATTACTGTCACATTCCCCCCGATCCCTCCATAAAGAGTACCTGTCACTGCCTATTACTGTCACATTCCCCCCGATCCCTCCATAAAGAGTACCTGTCACTCTTATTACTGTCACATTCCCCCCGATCCCTCCATAAAGAGTACCTGTCACTCTTATTACTGTCACATTCCCCCCGATCCCTCCATAAAGAATACCTGTCACTCCTATTACTGTCACATTCCCCCCCGATCCCTCCATAAAGAGTACCTGTCACTGCCTATTACTGTCACATTCCCCCGATCCCTCCATAAAGAGTACCTGTCACTGCCTATTACTGTCCCATTCCCCCCAATCCCTCCATAAAAAGTACCTGTCACTGCCTATTACTGTCACATTCCCCCCGATCCCTCCATAAAGAGTACCTGTCACTCCTATTACTGTCACATTCCTTCCCGATCCCTCCATAAAGAGTACCTGTCACTGCCTATTACTGTCCCATTCCTCCCGATCCCTCCATAAAGAGTACCTGTCACTCCTATTACTGTCACATTCCTCCCGATCCCTCCATAAAGAGTACCTCTCACTGCCTATTACTGTCACATTCCCCCCGATCCCTCCATAAAGAGTACCTGTCACTGCCTATTACTGTCACATTCCTCCCGATCCCTCCATAAAGAGTACCTGTCACTCCTATTACTGTCACATTCCCCCCGATCCCTCCATAAAGAGTACCTGTCACTCCTATTACTGTCACATTCCCCCCGATCCCTCCATAAAGAGTACCTGTCACTTCTATTACTGTCACATTCCCCCCGATCCCTCCATAAAGAGTACCTGTCACTTCTATTACTGTCACATTCCCCCCGATCCCTCCATAAAGAGTACCTGTCACTGCTATTACTGTCACATTCCCCCCGATCCCTCCATAAAGAGTACCTGTCACTCCTATTACTGTCACATTCCCCCCGATCCCTCCATAAAGAGTACCTGTCACTGCCTATTACTGTCACAAGGGATGTTTACATTGCTTGTGACAGCAATAAAAGTGATGAGAATTTTATTTCTTTTTAAAACCTGTAATAAAGTTTAAAAAATAAAATAAATAGGAAAAAAAAATAAAAATTTTAGCCGCCCCCGTCACCGTTAGCTCGCGCACGAAAGTATACATATACGGAAGTCGAGCCATGAATGAAATTACTGTTCAAACCACACATGTGAGGTATCGCCGCGATCGCCAGAGCGTGAGCAATAATATAAAAAAAAAACGAGCTACAATCTAACTCTAAACTGGTACCCGTTAAAACATTTTAAAGCGTCGCCTATTAGTTTGTCGCCATTCAACGGGTGTGCGCAATTTTAAACCGTAACATGTTGGGTATCTATTTACTGGGCGTGACATCATCTTTCACATTATACAAAAAAATGGGCTAACTTTACTGTTTAGTATTTTTTAAATGCAGTGAAATGTGATTTTTCGTAATTATTCAAAAAAAATGGCGTTTTAAAGACCGCTGCGCAAATACCGCATGACAAAAAATATTGCAATGACCAACATTATATTCTCCAGAGTCTTTGCTAAAAAAAAAAATATACATATATAATGTTTGGGGGTTCTAAGTAGTTTTCCAGGAAAAAATACTGATTTTAACTTGTAAACAAAAAAGTGTCCGAAATAGTGCTGGGGCTTAAGTGGTTAAGGCTTGACATGTTGGGTATCTATTTACTCAGCACAATCTCATCTTTTATATTTTATGCCAACATTTTTGTGCCCTGAAATTAACTTTAGTATATATAGAAACGTTGTTTTTCGTAAATTGTATTATCGTGCGACATAAAAAATGTAAACTACCACTAGCTGTCTGCTGTCAGAAGTTTTTCACATTATCTTCAGGCCTAAAATGATGTTTTAACCAGTTTCCGCCTGGCCAATAGCAGACTGACAGGTGGATGGTGGCTTTCTTATCCTGAGTGGACGTCATAAGATGGCGCTGTACTGCACTGGAGACAGTATTTAAAATAAAAAAAAAATGTAATTTTAAATTTCTTAAATTAAAATCTTCAAAGATCCCACCCTGCCTCTTACTAAATACATTAGACTGTCTACTTTCCAAAAAGGGGTAATTTGGGGGGTGTTTGTACAATCCGGACATTTTTGGGCCTCAAGAAAAAGTCTGTCAGTACATCAGAATTGATCAGTTTTCAGATATCTCCCATAGTTTGTGGACTCTATAACTTTCCTATAGATAGACTAAATAATATACACTGATTTGGGTTATTTTCACCAAAGAAATGTAGCAGAATACAGTGTGGGTTAAATTTATGAAGAAAGATTTTTTTATTTGGAAAAAAAAAAACCCAAAAAAAACCCAGCGGTGATTAAATACCACCAAAAGAAAGCTCTATTTGTGAACAAAAGATAAAAATGTCGCTTCCTTTCAGCCATCTGAGGTCGCCATGGCTCCCCAGAAAAAGACAGCGACCAAGGGCAGCAAGAAAAAGAAGCAGCTCTTGAAGTTCACCTTGGACTGCACACACCCTGTAGAAGATGGCATCATGGATGCTGCTAACTTTGAACAGTTCTTGCACGACCGCATCAAGGTGAATGGAAAAGTTGGCAACCTGGGTGGCGGAGTTGTCACTATTGAGAGAAGCAAGAGTAAAATCACTGTGACTTCAGAGGTGCCATTTTCTAAGAGGTACTTGAAATATCTGACCAAGAAATACCTGAAGAAAAACAGCCTCCGTGACTGGCTCCGTGTGGTTGCTAACAGTAAGGAAAGTTATGAATTAAGATACTTCCAGATCAACCAGGATGAAGAGGAGGAGGAAGACGAAGATTAAATGTTGGATCTGGATGTTTGTGTTTTTTTGTTTTTGTATGGCCCAATTAAAGATGGGAACATAAAAAAAAAATGTCATATGGGTACAATGTTGCATGGCCGCACAATTGTGATTCAAAGTCAACAGCGCTGAAAGCTGGCCTGGGCAGGAAGGGGGTAAAAGTGCCCGATATTAGAGGAGTTTGGGCCAAAAAATTAAAAAATTGCTCTGGTAGTGAAATGGTTAAAAGTCTCTTTTTTTTTTTTTTTTTTGATCAGGAGATCAGACCTCATGACACTCCTTACCCGAGTATCTCTCTGTGTGTTATTTCTCAGCTTTCTAATATTTACTTTTACTTTGTAGCTTTTATCTTCCTTGTAAGAGCCGGTTCACACTGGGGCGACTTGTCAGGCGACTTGGTCGCCTGACAAGTCACCTTGGGTCGTCTGCCATAGATTAGCACAGGAAAAAAAAACAAAAAGGAGAAGCGCTCTAAGTGTAGACAGTTTAATAATACATAAGAAGCAATGTGTGTAGTAACTCACAAGACATAAGTGAAAGTCAGGCTGTGTAACATCATCAGATCTTTAAAGCATCCTCTGGGGGGAGGGAGGTGGTGATGTCCAATCCAAAGCGCCGTCCGTGGCTGAGTAGATGTTTAATGGGAGGAAATAAAGCCGGCAGCCTCCCGCCTCAGTGTACGATGAGCGGTCAGATGGAAGTGACCGACGGCTGCAAGGTTCCGTGGATGGATGGACGCTCTCCCGTCACCAGGGGTGATGAGTTCAAACAGCAAAGGAACGGCAGGCACGACGCGTTTCTGAGCATGCGCGGGGTCGATGTACCCGGCGCGCTCTTTCCTCAGGTGCTGGAGAGCCGTGGACTCTACAAGGTTTATATCTAGCTCAGTTAATTAGTGATTCACCGCAGCTGGAACAAAAGGGGAATGCCTCGGGATAAAAAGGATTTGGAACCAGAGCTGAAAGCAACCAGTTCATGGAAGGACAACAACTTTAAAATCAATTATACTTGAATGTACAGCATTAAAAACATAAACAATTAAAAGCATATGTTAAAGGTGGATTGTACTCGATTGGCTGGCCACAAATTCACATGTATGGGGCTGAAACAATAATTTCTCATAAGAATCAGATATATACCAAAAATGGATGATAGGAGATAATCAGTGATAATATTCAAAGTTAGACAAATGAGCATGAACTGATCATGACTCCTAAACATGATAATAAAGATAAAATTACAAATATATATGTACATGAAAAATCATGACTAATCATTTGTCTAACTTTGAATATTATCACTGATTATCTCCTATCATCCATTTTTGATATATATCTGATTCTTATGAGAAATTATTGTTTCAGCCCCATACATGTGAATTTGTGGCCAGCCAATCGAGTACAATCCACCTTTAACATATGCTTTTAATTGTTTATGTTTTTAATGCTGTACATTCAAGTATAATTGATTTTAAAGTTGTTGTCCTTCCATGAACTGGTTGCTTTCAGCTCTGGTTCCAAATCCTTTTTATCCCGAGGCATTCCCCTTTTGTTCCAGCTGCGGTGAATCACTAATTAACTGAGCTAGATATAAACCTTGTAGAGTCCACGGCTCTCCAGCACCTGAGGAAAGAGCGCGCCGGGTACATCGACCCCGCGCATGCTCAGAAACGCGTCGTGCCTGCCGTTCCTTTGCTGTTTGAACTCATCACCCCTGGTGACGGGAGAGCGTCCATCCATCCACGGAACCTTGCAGCCGTCGGTCACTTCCATCTGACCGCTCATCGTACACTGAGGCGGGAGGCTGCCGGCTTTATTTCCTCCCATTAAACATCTACTCAGCCACGGACGGCGCTTTGGATTGGACATCACCACCTCCCTCCCCCCAGAGGATGCTTTAAAGATCTGATGATGTTACACAGCCTGACTTTCACTTATGTCTTGTGAGTTACTACACACATTGCTTCTTATGTATTATTAAACTGTCTACACTTAGAGCGCTTCTCCTTTTTGTTTTTTTGCTCTAACAGAATCTCCTCTTGGTCTGTGGAAGAGCGGCTCAGTGTTTATGAACTACTCCTTTCTGACTACACGTCGATCCCATACAATACAGTAAATTTATTCCATCAGCTTTATTTAGTGTTTTGCTTTTGTCCTTTTCCCTCCCCCTCCCCCCCCCCCTCCCCCTTCTCCTTGCTTTTTTAATTGACTCATCATACCCATCCCCTGTGTTGGAGGTTTTTAGCGCTCTGGTTTCACATATGATAGATTAGCACAGGATCCATTCTAATAGGACAACACAAGTCGCTCCGACTTAGAAAAAAGGGTCCTGTACTACTTTGGGGCGACCTGGAGCGACCTGCATTGACTTCAATGATATGAAGTCCGTGCATGTCGCTCCGAGGTCACGGTGCGCGCTGTGCACCACGATTTCACAGGTCGCCCCGGCAAGTTGGGTCACCCCTATGTGAACCGGCTCTGACTGTTCCTGGTGATCAGAGGTTGTTACTTTTCTTATAACAATGAAGAATCGGAGGGGGAAGGGACAATGAAGGAGATGACAGAGAGAGGACAATGAGGACACAGGACAGACGTACGAGGCTGGAAACCCAATTGTATTAGAGATGATTATTTCTGGAGCAGACTGGAAATAAATAGTATTGGGATGATGGTATTTAAAGGGATTTATTAGCTCCCCCACCCCCTCCCACGCCACCAGGACATACCTGATTTCATGGTGAATGTCTGGTCAGTGGAATTGACGATGATGTCCGTATCCTCCTTTGTTATATCCCCAGTTTTCACCTGATAAGTGACCGATCCGATCGTCATTTCATGGATCCCCGATGTCGGCGTCCTCACTGTGCCAAAGACGATGACAGATGAAAGAAAGAGATATTATCCCCATCCAGGACTATTCCAGCATTCTTCCTCAACTCTGCCAGCAATACTACCAATCAATCTCTGCTGATCCATTGAGCCACACATCTTTGTCATATCTGATTTTTGATGAAGCCAGCACATACCACCCCCCCCCCCCACCCCCCAGTGATTGCACCACTTTAGAGTCCTCCAATCTCCCCAATGAACTCAAGCCCTGAAGAAGGGGGAGAACTTGGACCCCTCGAAGCACGTTGGTATTCTGTTTGGTACAATGTGAGCAAATATCAATGTTAAAAGCTCTCAGACCTTTGTTTGGAACTTTCATTTGACTTTGTACATGTAAAGCTGAAAACGAAGGCAGAGAGTATAGGAATAGGTTGTAGGGGGTCCTGCTGCTCTGAACATGGACAGGCAGCTTCACACCATCTGTTGCCCTGGGTGAGGCATCTACCAGTCTGTTGCCATCCCCACTCACCTGAACCGTCTCTGGAACTGGTATATGAGCTCTGGGAGGTTCCTGGTGCCAACATATCACTCTCAATGCTTACTGCACCATTTCTGTCCTTCCGGCTGTTGAGTTCTTTGGAAAACTCCTATACAAGATGCAGAAAACAGTTCTATAATACTTCATTATACATATACACTGTGTACAAAAGAGTTATTTCATACAATCCTCACAATTTGAGCCCAGCAAGAGAATAAGGACCCTTGCTCTCTGTGTGGAAGCAGTAGTCTCTCTGCAGAGGTCTGGCATGCCCCCTGCAGAGTCAGAGTTAGAGCTCTCCAATCAGCAGGGAGTGTGAGCTTTGCTAACTGCAAAGCTATTGGCCTGACTGAGCAGGGGGCATGTCAGACCTCTGGAGAGAGAGACACACAATCAGGATGTGGCTGCTTTCTACAGAAAAGAAAACGGTAACTTTGCTAGCCTTTTGGTGATTTGAACTGACTAATAGTTCACATATGTAGACGGTTTTACTTGGAGAATAGTAATTCTGTTCAGCTGGTCTTATTATTTAGACACTTCTGCTGCACTGCATAGCCCAAAAGGTGGCACCACTATTTCCTCATTCAGCTTGACAGCTTCCTGGGCAACCTGCCTGCCCAGTGAGCAATAAACCTGCAGTAAGACCCATGAATAAGCTCCGGGGGGGGGGCGGAGTAAAATGTGTTTGGGGCGTGGCCTGGTGTTTGGGGTGTGGTCTGTCTCTTTCATTCCATCATAGGACTCCATGGATGTCCAGCACCAAGGATCTTTCCTCTCTTCCATCCAAACCTGCAGTAAGATGTGCCCAGTGAGCGGGTCTCTGTGTATCTCTATGCTTCTAACAGATGCCCTGGACTCCAGCTTTTTGATCTGAGCTACAAGGAGCAGCTTCAAGTAATACGAGTGATGTTATTACACGCAGAGAATTTCTGACATCTTGAAGAACTTGTCTCTTCAGAAATAAGGAAACAAGCCTTTTACACGCACCTCCTCCATACCCTGTGTGACAGTATTCACCGTCAGAGGCGGCTCTAGGCTTTGTGAGGCCTTAGGCAGAATTTAGAAACGAGGCCCCACTCATCCCCTTTGCAGAGGTTAAAGAGGTTGTAAACTCGTTTAACTTTTTTTTTTTTTTTTACAACCTGAAAGACAAACACATAATGAGCTAGTATGCATCGCATACTAGCTCATTATGAAATACTTACCTTAGAACGAAGCCCCCGCCGTGCCGCTCACTCACCTGTATGACGGGCGGCATGTTCAGTCGCCCGTCTTCTGGGATCGCGGCATCCGGCCATCTGATTGGCCGGAGCCGCGGTGACGTCACTCCCGCGCGGGAGCCGACGGTCACGGCACGGGGCTCTGAAGGAACGGCACCAGCGGCCGTTCCTTCAGAGCGCATGCGCCAGTGACGTCACTGGCGCATGTAAGGTAAATATCTCCTAAACGGTACATATATAGGAGATATTTACAGTACCTATAGGTAAGCCTCATCATAGACTTACCTAGGGTACAAGTTACAGAGGAGGGTTTACTTCCTCTTTAAGGAAGAACCCAGAGGCTGATTGCTGCTGCTGCTTGTGTGGATGGGATGTGTACTGTGGAAATCACATGGGATGAATAGGAGAGGGATGGGACTGGGAACCATGGGGTTGGGGAGAAGGAGGAGGGAGTAAAAAGGGGGGAGTGGGAAGATGATGAGGGATGGGTAGAGGAAAACCGGAGTGAAACTGGGGGATCCTGGTCTGTATAGCAATAAAAAAGAAGGATTTGTACTCGCATGAGGGGGACAGACAGGGGGACGGACAGGGAGACAGACGGACAGGGGGGACAGACAGACAAGGGGGACAGACGGACAGGGGGGACAGACGGACAGGGGGGACAGACGGACAGGGGGGACAGACGGACAGGGGGGACAGACGGACAGGGGGGGACAGACGGACAGGGGGGGACAGACGGACAGGGGGGGACGGACAGACAGGGGGGACGGACAGACAGGGACGGACAGGGGGACGGCCAGTGGGACAGACAGACGGCCAGGGGGACAGAGAGGGAGACAGGGGGACAGAGAGGGAGACAGGGGGACAGAGAGGGAGACAGGGGGACAGACGGGGGGACAGAGAGGGAGACAGGGGGACAGACGGGGGACAGACAGACGGTCAGGGGGACAGAGAGGGAGACAGGGGGACAGACGGACAGCTAGGGGGGACAGATAGGGGGACAGACGGACAGATAGGGGGACAGATGGACAGATAGGGAGACAGGCGGACATATAGGGGGACAGACGGACAAATAGGGGGACAGATGGACAGATAGGGGAACAGACTGACAAATATGGGTACAGATGGACAGATAGGGGGACAGACGGACCGTTAGGGGGACAGACGGACAGATAGGGGGACAGACGGACAGATAGGGGGACAGACGGACAGATAGGGGGACAGACGGACAGATAGGGGGACAGACGGACAGATAGGGGGAGAGACGGACAGATAGGGGGAGAGACGGACAGATAGGGGGAGAGACGGACAGATAGGGGGGACAGACAGACAGGGGGGACAGACAGACAGACAGGGGGGACAGACAGACAGACAGGGGGGACAGATGGACAGGGGGACAGATGGACAGATAGGGGGACAGATGGACAGATAGGGGGACAGATGGACAGATAGGGGGAGAGACGGACAGATAGGGGGACAGATGGACAGATAGGGGGAGAGACGGACAGATAGGGGGGACAGACAGACAGGGGGGACAGATGGACAGGGGGACAGATGGACAGGGGGGGACAGATGGACAGATAGGGGGACAGATGGACAGATAGGGGGACAGGCGGACAGATAGGGGGACAGATGGACAAATAGGGGGACAGATGGACAGATAGGGGGACAGATGGACAGATAGGGGGACAGACGGACAGATAGGGAGACAGACGGACAGATAGGGAGACAGACGGACAGATAGGGGGACAGATGGACAGATAGGGAGACAGACGGACAGATAGGGGGACAGATGGACAGATAGGGAGACAGACAGACAGGGGGGACAGACAGACAGGGGGGACAGGGGGGACAGATGGACAGGGGGGACAGACAGACAGACAGGGGGGACACACGGACAGACGGGGGGGGGGGGGACAGACAGGGACGGACAGGGGGACGGCCAGCGGGACAGACAGACGGCCAGGGGGACAGAGAGGGAGACAGTGGGACAGACGGGGGGACAGAGAGGGAGACAGGGGGACAGACGGGGGACAGAGAGGGAGACAGGGGGACAGACGGAGGGACAGAGAGGGAGACAGGGGGACAGACGGGGGACAGACGGACAAGGGGACAGACAGACGGTCAGGGGGACAGAGAGGGAGACAGGGGGACAGACGGACAGATAGAGGGACAGACGGACAGCTAGGGGGGACAGATAGCGGGACAGACGGACAGATAGGGGGACAGACGGACATATAGGGGGACAGACGGACAGATAGGGGGACAGATGGACAGATAGGGAGACAGGCGGACATATAGGGGGACAGACGGACAAATAGGGGGACAGATGGACAGATAGGGGAACAGACTGACAAATATGGGTACAGATGGACAGATAGGGGGACAGACGGACAGATAGGGGGACAGATGGACAGATAGGGGGACAGATGGACAGATAGGGGGAGAGACGGACAGATAGGGGGAGAGACGGACAGATAGGGAGACAGACAGACAGATAGGGGTACAGACGGACAGATAGGGGTACAGACGGACAGATAGGGGTACAGATGGACAGATAGGGGGACAGATGGACAGATAGGGGGACAGATGGACAGATAGGGGGACAGATGGACAGATAGGGGGACAGATGGGGTACAGATGGACAGATAGGGGGACAGATGGACAGATAGGGGGACAGATGGACAGATAGGGGGACAGATGGACAGATAGGGGGACAGGTGGACAGATAGGGGGACAGACGGACAGATAGGGAGACAGACGGACAGATAGGGATACAGACGGACAGATAGGGGGACATATGGACAGATAGGGGGACAGATGGACAGATAGGGGTACAGATGGACAGATGGGACAGATGGACAGATAGGGGGACAGACGGACAGATAGGGGTACAGACGGACAGATAGGGGTACAGACGGACAGAAAGGGGGACATAGGGGGAGTGTGGGCGGGGCAAGCACAGGTGGAGAGGTCGGGAGGAGGAGCAGAAGCAGGCAGCAGATCTCTCTCCTCCCCCCTCTGTGGTCTGTGAGGGAGGGGGAAGTGTCACCGCCGCGACTTCAGTATTTGGCTGTGATCCGGAGATGTCAGTGAGCTCCCATTCATGAGCTGCTCCTGATCACAGCTCGGATTCTCCTGCTTACAGATCGGCCGGGACTCGGTCTCGGAGTCAGGATTGTGCTGATGGCAAGGAGATCCCTGCTGCCAGCCTCAGAGGAAACTCTTTAACTGGCAAATTAGGCGGCCGCGAGGCCCCTGTGAGTGCGAGGCCTGAGGCAACCGCCTAATTTGCCTAATTAGAGAGCCGCCTCTGTTCACCGTCACTGGAATTTAAAGACAGATAAGTAATGGTTTGGATTGCATCATATTTGCCAGCAATATCTCCATATAGAAATCTTAAGATTTTATTCCCATTTGCCATGAAATCTGTAATTCCTAAATGCTGTGTATATTACATATCCTTTTGTTTGTGTATTGGGAGGGAATGTGGATTGCCCTGTCTCATTGTTAAGTGCTAATGACCTCCCATTGTTCTGTGTCTGGCTATTGTGTACATTGATTGCCCCCTGGGGGCTTCTGTCACATTACACATGGCAGTCCTTTTGGTCAAGCTATAGGATCAATCCCCGCTGACTCATTTTCAAGTCCTCATTTGCATGGCTAAGGAGGACCTGAAGGAGGACTACATGAACTTTACAATTGACCAATAGGAAAGTGGTTGTTGGGGGCAGGATGTGCCAAATTCTGTATAAAAGTGTGATGTGTACTTCCAATAAATGTCTTCCTGTTTGAACTTACATACAGCCTGCCTGGTGTTTGTTCTAATGGATTCCGAACGGCACATAGCTGTAGTTCGGATCCCGGAGCCTTGGTTGATCAGACGTTGCGATCTGCAAGCTGACTCACTAGAAGCAGAGGAGTGTCGGGAGAGCGGAAGCGAGTGAGAAAGGGTCTCGTTACACCCTGCAACTCAACCCAATGGTGGCCCCTGTGTGTCAAGACACTGAGATCCGGTATTCCAATCATTCTTGGTGAGAGGACACATTTTCAATGTGTCTAGGAGGGTATGAGAGCAATTCTTGTCGGCTATGGGGCAGGAACTGCAGATGCCCCCCCATTCGAAGATCTTGGGGTCATATATGCCCATCAATGCCCAGAACAAGGATGGCCATAAACCTCAGAAGATGACTGGATGTGCAAGCACAATCTGGACACTAAACATTAGGGGCATCAAGATAGCTTTATTATCTATACAGCATTTTGTTTCAAAGTCATCAGACAAGGTGGTTCTGTACGTCCAATCTTTTGGAGATACAACAGCTTTCAGCTTAGCAGATTAACTGCAGTTCATAAATAGGACACTAGATGTCGCTAATGCTCAGTGATATGCTATGCATTTCTATGATGTGTTGTAATATCCTGTACACTGTACTGAACTTGTTGGTTATCTCTTCCTGTTCTGTTGTTCTTATTACAATGAGGTGACATCTTTGCTTTCTGTGTTATGTTCCAATAAAGAAGCCAGTTCCTGTTTACTCCACAATGTCTGATCTGAATGGACTCCGCTGCACCCAGTGATCGCACTCTGCAACAGGTTATGGGCCCAAGATCCAGATAAAGATCGACATAAGGAAGCTTTCCAGTAACATCTCCTATAGAGGGAAAAATGTCCGGAAACTCAGAACTTAAACTCTCAGTAGCCAAGCTGAACAATGACAATTATCAGCTATGGAAGTTTAAAGTGGAAATGCTATTATCTAGAGATGACTTCTGGGAGGTTACCACTACAGAGAGGCCACAGGACAATAATCAGGACTGGGACAAGAAAAACAGACAGGCACGGGCCACCATAAGCTTACTAGTGGAGGATGATCAGCTCATTCATATACGCCATGAGGACACAGCGAAAGGCATGTGGGATGTGCTGAAAAGACTGCATGAAAGATCCAGTTTAAACAGCAAGCTTTTTCTACTGCGGAAACTTTACAAAATGAGACTTAGTAGAGAACAGGACATGCAGGAGCACATAAACGCAATGCTTGAAGTGATTGCGCAACTCAGATCAATCGGGGAGAATATAACAGACAGCCACGCAGCAGCAATGTTGTTATGCAGTTTGCCCGATACATATACTGCACTGATCAATGCACTGGAGACACGACCTGAGACAGATCTGACGCTAGCATTTGTAAAAACCAGGCTCATGAGTATCAGAGAAGAAAGGAATTAGTGCATGACTCCACAGAAACCGACACCAGAACCGCTCTTAAAGCTACAGACGCAAGGTTACACAGGAAAGAGACCAGAGTGTGTTTCAGATGTCACAAACAGGGACACATAAATAGACTGTACTATATGGAAAGCAGAGCAAAGAAGACAGCGCCCCTCTGATGCTAAACAAAAGGTCAAAGCCACAATCAATGATCCATGGGAAGGAAACTGGAATTCCACATTTAAAGCTACAGGCAACAATATATGTCAAGGCTGGTGCATCGATTCGGGGGCAACCAGTCACATGACAAGTGATAGAAGTTTTTTCACAGAACTTGATCTGAACAACAAAGAAACTATTTATCTTGCAGATGGAAGCAAAATACATGCAGAAGGATATGGGCATGGAACCCTTGTATGCCCTGATGATGCGGGACACAACCTAGCCATACCAGTGAAAGAGGTGCTTTATGTTCCTAATCTAGAAGGAGGACTATTATCTGTGAAGCGTCTAACAGCCAGAGGACTCACTGTAACATTCCAAGGTGACAAGTGTTCAATCCTAAACGGCAACCAGACAGTAGCAAGTGCCAAGCTGGATGATCATCTATATCACCTCGACATAGTGAAGGAAAAGGTGAGACTATGTACACACAAGCACAATGACTGTATACATATATGGCACAGACGTCTAGGTCACAGACACCCAGAGTGCATACAGGAACTACAGAGGAGAAATCTGACAAGGGATCTAACAATATCCCCTTGTCCAATTACTGTTAAGTGTGAATGTTGCATTAAATCCAAAGCTACAAGAGCAACACTTCCCAAAGTCAGTCAGAAGAGAGCTTCAAGACCACTTGACTTAGTTCACAGTGATGTGTGTGGTCCCCTAAACCCACCTACACCTGGAGGCAAAAGGTACATAGTGACTTTCATAGACGACTATTCAAGATACACAGTCACCTACCTAATACAACACAAGAGTGAAGTTTTTGACAAATTACAAGACTATATAATAGATATATATATATAAAGACCAGTAACAAGTTTAAGAGGAAGCCTCTCATACTTCGGAGTGACAATGGAGGTGAATTCACAGGATATAAGATACAAGAGTATTTAAAACAGAATGGAATAGAACATCGAAAGACAGTCCCATATACACCAGAACAAAATGGAGTAGCTGAAAGAAAGAACAGAACTCTGACTGAAATGATCAGATGTATGCTGACAGACTCTGGACTACCACAAAAATACTGGGGTGAAGCAGCTATGACAGCTACATATTTGCAGAACAGACTTCTTTCCAGAACAATAGAGAAAACTCCATATAAACTTTGGCATAATGAGAAGCCAAATGTAAAACACCTAAGAGTTTTTGGATGCAAAGCATTTATCTACATACCTGAAGAAAAACGCACCAAACTCCAAAACAGAGCATTTGAAGGCATCTTTGTTGGATACAGTGACAATGTCAAAGGTTACAGAATCCTTAATCCCAAAACAGACAAGGTTACCGTTAGCAACAGCATAACTTTTGTTGAAGATTTCAGAGACCATGTAATGACAACGGTAGAAGCAAGAATAGAAGAGAAAACTGACATTGACCAGCCTATCTCTGTAACTTCTGAACAAACAGTTGAAGTGAGTGCAGACTCTACCAGTACTGAAGAGCAGACACAAGAAGGCTCAGACACAAAACCGAGACATTCAACAAGAGAAAACAAAGGTAAACCACCTGTACGTCTCTCATACAAAGCAAGTACTGCCAGTATCAACGAACCTGCAACCTGGGAAGAAATATCTCAGCCTTCAGAACAAGAAGCAAATAAATGGATAAAGGCTGCTGATGAAGAGATAAAATTCATGCATGACACTAAAACATGGACACTTACAGAACTACCACCCGGAAGGAAAGCCATAGGCTGTAAATGGACTTTTAAAGTGAAATACAATGCAGATGGCACAATTAGCTATTCTCAAAAAATACGGAGAGGACTATGACGAGACATTTGCACCAGTTGTCAAGCACACTACAATACGGACTTTACTGACAATAGCCGTCACAAGGAAAATGCAAGTGGAACATTTTGATGTGAAAACCGCGTTTCTACATGGCGAGCTAATGGAAGAAATTTACATGGAACACCTGCCAGGGTTCAAAGATGAACAAAGGCCTGACCTAGTATGCAAACTTCGCAGGAGTATTTATGGTCTAAAGCAAGCAGACAGAGCGTGGAATATAAAAATAAATGAAGTGCTTACACATCAAAACTTTCTGAGGAGTAAAGCAGACCCCTGCTTATACACAAAAATTGGCAGACAGATGGGTCTATATGCTTATTTATGTGGATGATATCCTGATTTGCTTTGAGCAAGAAGGGGATGAAGCAGAAATCCTAGAAAAACTAAATCAGAACTTCAACACCAAAGATCTTGGCAACATAAAGAAATATCTCGGCATCCAGATCGAGAGAGAGGAAGATGGCAGCTTTCTTCTGAACCAAAGACACAAAATACAAGAAATAATTGAAACATTTGGAATGGAAGACGCCAAACCAGTAAAGTCTCCAATGGAAACCAACTACCTAAAGGAGATGAATTGCCAAGATAACCCATTACCTACTAATACTCAATACAGGAAGGCAATAGGAAAATTGCTGTATCTTACCACTGCTACAAGGCCGGACATTGCAGCAACTGTTGGAATCCTATGCAGAAAGGTTTCGATGCTAAGTCAAAAGGACTGAAATGCTGTAAAGCGAATCATTCGCTATCTTAAAGGGACTTCGCACTACAAGTTAAAGTTACCAGCAAGCAATGAAAGCACCTTACCAGGATATGTGGATGCTGACTGGGCAGGAGACACCAGCGACAGGAAATCTACCAGTGGCTACTTATTTTTTCTTTCAGGAGGTGCCATCAGTTGGACTAGTAAAAAGCAACTCTCTGTTTCACTGTCGTCTACTGAAGCAGAATACTTTGATGCAGCGCAAGCAAGCCAAGAAGTTATATGGCTGAGACAGCTATTAACAGATTTGGGTCAACCACAGTTGGGACCAACAGAAATCTATGAGGACAATCAAGGATGCCTTGCACTTGCACGCATGGAAGGAGTTAATTCAAGAACCAAGCACATTAATGTGAAGTTCCACTTTCTTAGGGATCTTCAAGAACAAGGTCTTCTTGAGTTACTTTATTGCCCAACCGAGCATATGACAGCAGATATCCTTACAAAGCCTCTGACCTCTGAAAGACACTCAAGGCTTACAAAGAAGATGGGTTTAATAGACTAAGCCTTAGCTGTTGAGAAGGGGTGTTGGAGATACAACAGCTTTCAGCTTAGCAGATTAACTGCAGTTCATAAATAGGACACTAGATGTCGCTAATGCTCAGTGATATGCTATGCATTTCTATGATGTGTTGTAATATCCTGTACACTGTACTGAACTTGTTGGTTATCTCTTCCTGTTCTGTTGTTCTTATTACCATGAGGTGACATCTTTGCTTTCTGTGTTATGTTCCAATAAAGAAGCCAGTTCCTGTTTACTCCACTATGTCTGATCTGAATGGACTCCGCTGCACCCAGTGATCACACTCTGCAACACAATCGACTTTTCCTCTGAAGGTCGGTCATTTGACAGAGTCTCTCCTGGAGCCCACACACAAGATCTCATACAGGAGATAATATTTCATATCTGTTGTCAGCTTTAATTAGCTTTAAATGGAAACAATACTGTGCCAATTAACCGCTTGCCAACCGCCGCAAGTACATATACTGCGGCGGTCAGCCCCGGCCAGGCAAAGTGACGTATATATACGTCACTAGCCTGTGACCGGCTTGTGAGCCAATAGCGGGCGAGCGCACGCCCGCTGAGGCGCGCGCCCGCCCCGGCTCGTTCACTAAGGAGTCAGTGCGTGTGACCGGCGGACCTGATGTCCGCCGGTCACTCGGCGATCGTCGGTAGAGCGGGAGAAAGGCAGGCGGCTAATGTAAACAAAGCCGCCTGTCATTCTCCCCTGTGTAAAAATGGAGATCAGACGATTCTACTATGTAGGACCGTTGATCTCTGTTTTTACAGTAGTAGACCTGTCCCATCACAGTTAGAATCACGCCCCTAGGACACACTTAACCCATCACTCTCCAATACAGTTAACCCCTTCCCTGCCAGTGTCATTTTTACAGTAACAGTGCATATGTATAGCACTGATTACTGCAGTAATGTCACTGGTACCCCCAAAAGTGTCAAAAATGTCAGTCAAGGGTCCGATCTGTCCGCCACAATGTCGCAGTCCCGCAAAAAAAAAAAATCGCAGATCGCCGCCATTACTCGTTAAAAAAAACCCACCAAAAATGACAAAAAATTTTGATTTTTACATTTTTTTTGGGGAATTTCATATAAAAAAATGTGAAAAATATTGTTATTTTGGCAAATTTTACGCTCTTTTTTTGTTTATAGCGCATGATCATAAAATCGCGTAGGTGATCAAATACCACCAAAAGAAAGCTCTGTTTGTGGGAAAAAAGGACGGCAAATTCGTTTAGGTACAGCGTCGCACAACCGCGCAATTGTCCGTTAAAGTCATGCAGTAAAAAATCGAAAAAAAAACCCTGGTCGGGAAGGGGGTAAAATCTTCTGGGGCTTAAGTGGTTAATATTAATTTCTAAAAGTTTTTTTATGGTTTTTAAATGATTTATTCTATCTTTTTATTACCATATGTATACAATCTGCAATTATTTTGCAAATATACATTTCATACACAAAAATGATTCCCGAAGCACTATGAGTTAACCAAAGAGACAGCAGTGTAAGTGGTTCACCTTTACTCTCTGTCTCTGATTAAAAACCTTGGACAAAGCCACATAGAAGGAGGGGGTAAAGTCCCTCCTATGGAGGAAGGGGTGGGGGGGCGTTGCTCTAGAGGGGAGGAAGAGAATCACTTTTCTGGTGGGGGAGAAGTCTCAGCTCTGAGAAGGTGAGGGGAAGAAGTCATTATTCTGAACAGGAAGGGGAGGAGTCCCTTCTCTGACTTTTGTTTGTAAGAAATATACACTCTATTGTCAAAAGTATTGGGACGCCTGCCTTTACCCGCACATGAACTTTAATGACATCCCAGTCTTAGTCCGTAGGGTTCAATATTGAGTTGGCGCACCCTTTGCAGCTATAACAGCTTCACCTCTTCTGGGAAGGCCGTCCACAAGGTTTAGGAGTGTCTATGAGAATGCTTGACCATTCTTCCAAAAGAGTATTTGTAAGGTCAGTCACTGATGTTTGACGAGAAGGCCTGGCTCGCAGTCTGCGCTCTAATTCATCCCAAAGGTGTTCTATCGGGTTGAGGTCAGGACTCTTTACAGGCCAGTCAAGTTCCTACACCCCAAACTCGCTCATCCATGTCTTTATGGACCTTCCTTTGTGCCCAGTCATGTTGGAACAGGAAGGGGCCATCCCCAAACTCCTCCCACAAAGTTGGGAGCATGAAATTGCCCAAAATGTCTTGGTATGCTGACGCCTTAAGAGTTCCCTTCCTGGAACTAAGGGGCCAAGCCCAACCCCTGAAAAAAAAAAAAACCCACACCATAATTCCCCCTCCACCAAATGATTTGGACCAGTGCACAAAGCAAGGTCCATAAAAACATGGATGAGTGAGTTTGGGGTGGAGGAACTTGACTGGCCTGCACAGTGCTGACCTCAACCCGATAGATAACCTTTGGGGTGCATTAGAGTGGAGACTGCGAGCCAGGCCTTCTCTCAAACATCAGTGCCTGACCTCACAAATGTGCTTATGGAAGAATGGACTTTGTTCGAAATCAGGGACAGTTGGAAGCTATGAACTTACTACAGAACCATGGTCAATCTAGAATCCACTGGCCCACTGACCCCTCGTTTGGCAGAGATCACATGACCATGTTCCTGGCCCTCCGGGTAATTTGGATCCTCTCTTTGGAAACTGGCTGAAACACCCATCACCACTTCTTTATCAAGTTGTGTCACTCCAAACGACAGCTACACTTCAGGCATTGTCTGTTAATTCTCCCCCAACGTTTATGGACTCTTGGCGGCATTCCCAACTAGCTCACTTTGTTCGGAAACTGCCTAAACCCCTACGAACATACTCAGATCTTACACCCGTGGAGAATGTTTTTGACTCTCCACTCCATCCACTAGGCCTCTATCCTCTTTTTACAAAGCGCTGTTGGACCTTCACACCCCTAAGGCTGTACCCTTCCTCTCCACATGGGAAAAGGACTTAGACAGCTCAGTTTTGGATGTACAATGGACCACTATACTCCAACTGACCCATTAATCCTCCATCTCCTCACTCACGGCAGAAATGAACTACAAACTGCTCACTCGCTGATATCTTACACCAGTGACTCTTCATTGGATCTTTCCTTCTATCTCTGAAAAATGTTGGAGGGGCTGTGGGAGTAGGGGGACTTATGCTCATATTTGGTGGTCCTGTCCTATTATACAAACCTTTTGGAAGGAAGTACTCTATTGGATCAATAAGATTCAAGGGTCCCCAGTCCCGGATGACCCGTGGACGGTGCTATTTCACTCTACTATTGAACCCCCCCACAAATACAAGCGATCTATCACTCCTCATCTTTTAAATGCCTCCAAATCCCTTATTCCCAGACTTTGGTCTCAAACCTCCGCACCCTCTACCCCTGTATGTTGTACATTGTATACTCCTGTATGTTGTACATTGTATACCCCCTGTATGTTGTACATTGTATACCCCTGTATGTTGTACATTGTATACCCCTGTATGTTGTACATTGTATACCCCTGTATGTTGTACATTGTATACCCCTGTATGTTGTACATTGTATACCCCTGTATGTTGTACATTGTATACCCCATGTATGTTGTACTTTGTATACCCCATCTATGTTGTACATTGTATATCCCTGTATGTTGTACATTGTATACCCCTGTATGTTGTACATTGTATACCCCTGTATGTTGTACATTGTATACCCCATGTATGTTGTACATTGTATAACCCTGTATGTTGTACATTGTATACCCCATGTATGTTGTACATTGTATACCCCATGTATGTTGTACATTTTATATCCCTGTATGTTGTACATTGTATACCCCTGTATGTTGTACATTGTATACCCCTGTATGTTGTACATTGTATACCCCTGTATGTTGTACATTGTATACCCCCTGTATGTTGTACATTGTATACCCCTGTATGTTGTACATTGTATACCCCTGTATGTTGTACATTGTATATTCCTGTATGTTGTACATTGTATACCCCCTGTATGTTGTACATTGTATATCCCTGTATGTTGTACATTGTATACCCCTGTATGTTGTACATTGTATACCCCTGTATGTTGTACATTGTATACCCCTGTATGTTGTGGTCTTTAAGGTGCCCATCTAATAGTTTTTTGAAACTATCGATGCTCCCTGCTGATACCACTGCTTGTGGAAGAGAATTCCACATCCTTACCACTCTTACAGTGAAGAACCCCTTACGTATTTTAAGGTTAAGGCCTTTCCTCTAGTTTTAGTGAGTGGCCACGTGTCTTATTGTATTTCCTTTCTCTGAAAAGTTTATTCCTTATGCTGGGGTCACCAGTACAGTATTTGTACATTGATATCATATCCCCCCTCAATCGTCTCTTCTCCAGAGAGAATAAGTTCAGTGCTTGTAGTCTTTCCTCATAGCTGATGTCCTCCATTCACCTAATTATTTTTGTTGCCCTTCTCTGGACTTTCTCCAGTTCCAGCACATCTTTCCTGAGGACCGGTGCCCAGAACTGGACAGAATACTCCAGATGCGGCCGGACCAGAGTCTTGTAGAGCGGGAGAATAATCTCTTTATTTCTGGAGTGAATCCCCTTTTTTATACATCCCAGTATTCTGTTGGCTTTGCTTGCAGCGGCTTGGCATTGCATGCCACTGCCAAGCCTGTTGTCTACCAGCACCCCCAGGTCCTTTTCCATCCTAGACTCACCCAGTTTTCAAGGATCAAGGTGGGTAGGGTAGTGGGGGAGGGGAGATTGTATTTAATTACAATATTGCTTTAACACAGTTAACACTTTGAATCCCAAACTATTATTCATATTAATTTTCACTTACCATTAGTGTATCTTTATCATTGGGGTGCAGAATGAAGTTGACTTCTCTCAGATGTTGGGGGTTACTTTTGCTGCTGAACTTGAGAATCTCTTCACACATGAAAGAGGCGGCGGTCCTTTTTGGAAATCCCAGAACTCCGGTTCCGATGGCCGGGAATGTTATGGATCTCATTTTGTTCTTCTCTGACTCACACAAGCAGCTCCTCACTATGTCCCTGAAAATCTACAATGTAACACAGTTATCAAAAACCGACCTTAGCAAAGAGGCAACTGGCCAGGATATCACTCGGTAAAAATCCTAATTTGTGATATATTTACTGTATATACATTTGGCAGCTTATCAGTCCTTGGGTTTGGCGGCCACATTGGTTTTCATTTTTTTTTTTTTTTTTTTTCAAATATTTTATTTATGCAAGATCACACTTACAGGTTATTTACAAATCAATACATCATTTTTCTTGCATATCCATCACTTTAATGTGATATATCAACAAAACCGAAACAAAACAAAACCCAAAAAGAAAAAAAAAAAAAAAAAGGAAAAGGGGGGAAGGGGAGGCCACCTTGGATTCACCCAGAATAGTACTACTCAAACCTAGGGACTAATTCCCTGACCTTCTAACTCAGTAATGGCTGTTAAACTCTCTGAGCATAGTAAATTCTTCCCCCGTTCTGTTAAGACAAACCTGTTCCATGCGCCCCATGTTTTATTATAAAATTGCTTTTTAAATTGTGCAGAGAGACGCAAGTCTTCCATTTTATTAATATCTTCAATTTTTCGGGCACAATCACTGATCGTTGGAGGAAGAGGTGTTTTCCAACGTAAGGGTATACAAGATTTAGCTGCGTTCAAAATATGGAACAGGATGGATTTCCTGTAACTCTCAAAGGGCAGGGTGGAAACATGCAGTAAAAAAAAAGCCGCATTATTCGGGATCTCCCTCTCAGAGAATTCTTGGGCTAACGCATACACCTCTCCCCAGAAATGAGCCAGGCGAGGGCATTCCCAAAAAATATGTAAGATGGTCCCCGGTTCCTCCTGGCATCGCCAGCACTGATCTGAGAGACTTGCAGAAAACTTATTCAATAAAAAAGGCACCCGGTACCATCTCGTAAGTAATTTATAATTAATTTCCTTCACTTTGGTACAAACGGGGGTTTCCAATGCCAATGTAATGATATCCCTTTCTTGTTTCACCGTGAACCTACAGTTAAGATCTCTTTCCCATTTATCCAGGCAGGGTAATCGTTTGCCCTCTGGAGGCAACGCCAATAAATGGTAAACTTTAGATAATAAATTCGGTAGTACGTCATTACCCACACAGTATTTTTCAAACGACGTTAGGTCCCTAGTCAATGACTTAGGAGCAGGAAGAGTTTGTAAAAAGTGATGCAGCTGGATGGCGTTCCAAAATGGTAGACGATAGGGGCCGGATGGGTCGGTAAGGCCTACGATAGTAGGCCAGTTATTGTCCCAAATGAAAGTTGAGGCCTGTCCAAAACCCTTTTTCTTCAAGTCTCGTAAAGGTTGAACTGTAATCCCCGGGGCAAAGGCTGGGTTACCCAGTACTGGAATCAGTGGAGAATCAACTGAAGTTAGCACTGATCGTTTTATTAGTGATCTCGCGACCTTTAAAGTTGAACCGATTATAGGGTGTTGCACAATATCTTGGGGTAGATATTTATAACACCATATAGCCCCTCCTAAGTCTGCCTCTGATTGTAGTTGTTCAATCTGTGCCCATTGTTTAAAGCTGGAATGTCGTCTCCAGTCAATAATTCTTCCTAAGTGCGATGCCTGATAATATTTATAAACATCTGGGAGAGCTAAACCACCTTTTGACTTAGGCCAAGAAAGCTGGGCACGGGAGATACGAGGTTTTTTTTTGGCCCAAATGAAGCGAGTAAATAGCGAGTGAACTTTTTTAAAAAAAGAGGGGGGGATGGCAATCGGTAGTGTCTGGAATAAATAGAGCAACTTAGGGAGTATGCACATCTTTAAAAGATTGCATCTCCCGAACCATGAATGTAACCCTGTTTGCCAACCTTCCAAGAGTCCGCTTATACTGGTTAGTTGAGCGGGGAAATTGACCTTATAAGTTGCGACTAAGTCCGAAGGGATGTTTACGCCCAGGTACTGAAGAGCTATATCAGTCCATCTAAACGATGTAGTGGATTTAAGATGGAAGAGTGCACTAGACGTTATACCAATACCCATGGCTTCCGATTTGTTATAGTTTATTTTCAGATTAGATAATCTTCCGTAAATATCGAATTCACGTAAGAGATTTGGTATGGAAGTCATTGGTTTTGTTAGTGAGAATAATAGGTCATCGGCATATGCCGAGACCTTGTGCTCCGTCTTCTCTACCGAAATCCCTGAGATATCGGAATTTAAACGTACCCTACGTATAAAGGGTTCTAAGGTCAAAACAAAAAGTAAGGGGGATAACGGGCAACCCTGACGCGTGCCATTAACTATATGGAACGAGTCAGAGAGAAGCCCGTTAGCCTTTACTTGCGCTGAAGGGTCAGAGTAGACTTGGGAGATCCAGGAAATCATATTTGCCCCCAAGCCAATCTGTCGTAAGACTGCAAACATGAACCGCCAGTTGACACGGTCGAAAGCTTTTTCAGCATCGGTGCTCAAAAAAATGCTAGGTGTATTAGATTTCGCAGCTATATGAACAAGATTTAGTACTTTAATAGTATTATCCCTTGCCTCCCTCTTTGGGATAAATCCCACTTGGTCCAAATGGATCAATGATTCCAGATGGGGCGAGAGTCGTAGTGCCAGGAGTTTCGTGAAAATTTTCAAATCAGAATTTAAAAGGGATATTGGGCGATAACTGCCGCATACTGATAACTCCTTCCCTTCTTTTGGGATAAGGGATATATGAGCCCTCAGGGTGTCAGGGTGAAGAGAAGCACTCAGTCCTAAGTCATTGAATAGGGAAACCATATGAGGGCCAAGTATCGGAAAAAATTTACAATAATAAGATACTGAAAAACCGTCAGGCCCAGGAGCCGAATCCAGCTTCATGGAGTTTAGTGCACACCTAAGTTCCTCTAGAGATATTTTCCTCTCAAGTTCTTGTTGAACTTCTGGCGAGAGAGCTGGGAGCTCAGCTGACGTAATATATTCGTCCATTTGGGATAACGGTACCTTACTATCTGGTAAATCATATAAAGATGCAAAAAAATCGCGAAAGGTCTGAGTTATCTGTTGTGGCAGGGACATTTTCTGTCCTGATGGGGTAAGAATATGCGGGATATACGCTACCCGCCTCTGTTCCCGTACTGAGTGTGCCAATAGTTTTCCACATTTATCTCCTGAGATGTAGGTATGCTGACGGCACTTCTGCAGGTCTGCCTTCACTTTAAAATATAGAAGATCGGTAACTTGTTTGCGTAGTGAAAATAATTCCTGTTCTACCTCTAAACTTTGACGTTTTTTATGTATTGATTCTAAATCATGTATCCTAATAAAGAGAGAGTTCAGGATTTCATTTCTCGTTTTCTTAATATGGGCGCCGTTCTTAATTAAGATCCCCCTGATTACTGCTTTGTGTGCTTCCCACACCACGCCTTTATCGCAGTCCGACGATTTGTTAGTAGAAAAATAGAAATCAAGTTCTTTAAATACCTCCTCAACTACTGACTGATTTTGTAAAAGGCTCTCATTAAGTTTCCAGAATCGCATACCTGTCGAAGCCACCTCCGACAGGGCGTAATTTAATGATATCGCTGCATGGTCTGAGTACGTGATAGACTCTATACTGGTCTTTTTAACTGCATGTAGATCTCGGTGTGGAATTAAAAAAAAATCTATCCTAGAATAGGATCTATGTGGGTGTGAGAAAAAAGTATAATCCCTTTCTCCAGAATGTTGCATACGCCATATATCTACAAGTTGGTTATTGTGTATCGTCTGCAAGATCCGCTTATGTATGCCAGGAGAGACCGAGGAGCGCCCTGTTGAGGTATCAACTGCGGGAATCAGTGATATATTGAAATCACCCCCGACGATCAGTCGCCCTTCTGAGAATTTTGCTAGTTTAGAAAGAGTACGTATGATAAAATGATCTTGATTATCATTAGGTGCATAAAGCGTCGCCAGGGTGACCACAACATCTCCCACCCTGCCCTTGAGGAACAAGAAACGACCCTGGTCATCCTTGTAAGTCTGAGTTAGTGACCATGGTACCCTACCCGAAATTAGTATTGATACGCCCCTAGATTTTGCCGTCGCGCTGGTCGAATTGTAAGTCAGTGGGTAGTGCCGATTTCTCAAGGCCGGTAGTCTATCCTCCCTAAAATGGGTCTCCTGGATAAAAGCTATATCCACTTTACGATGTCTAAGGTCATTGAGTAACAACTTTCGCTTTTGTGGGATATTAAGTCCCTTTGCATTTAATGAGAAAATCCTGAGTGAATCCATCTGACCGAAAGAAAAAAGAAAAATGAAAAAAAAAAAGGGGGAAAAAAAAACCTAAGTACGCAGAAAACCTGCGCAATGCGCATTAAGGTGAATCTCACCTAAAAAAAAATGCGCGGGCCTAAAAGGGGCGGTAAGGAGGAAAGAGAGCAAGTAAATTTAGAATCCCATTCTCAATCGACCGGACCAGCTAATTTTCCAAGTATGTTCATATACAAAATATCTACGTATACAGTATGGCACATAAAAAAGAACAAAAAAAAAAAAACATGTTTCACAGCACTTTCCAAAAATGTGAGAGAACAAAAAAAAGGGCAAATAGCAACAGAGAAACACATCACCGTGAAAAAAAAAAAAAAAATCACACAATTTCAAAATCACCATTCTTGCATGGGCAATTCGGATGTACCAATCCCGTAGAGGAAGAGGGCAAGAAAAGGGAGGAGAGAAGAGAAAAAAAAAAAAAAAGCCCACAGGAGGGGGCGGGGGAACTGAAACAGGGGCAGGTATCTATAAACTCCGTTGCACCCTTAATGTAGCCCCCACATAGCCACTGGAGGTATTCAACTACATTTTAGGGGTAGAGATAGATCCGCCCTGCCCAGTACCTAGTTTAATGTATTCCCTTGCAAACATTGTAACCCCGCCTCTCAATGTTTCTGTAACGCTTCCTTTCCCCTTTCTCCCTCCTCTCCCCCCCCCCCCCTTTCTGCCCGTCCTTCCCTTCTTTAAATAAATTACCTTAAATGGCAATGGATAGAAGAGAGAGGAAAGAGGAAAAAAAAAATAAACAAAAAAATAAATAATTCATTTGTCCTTTCCCTTTCCCCCATCCTTTCCCTTTCCCCTCCTCCCTCCCTCTCCTCTCTCCCCTCCCCTTTAACTAAATATATAAGGATCCTGCAAAATATGTACAGGGGTAGACCTTTTTTTTTTTTTTAAAGCACTAGATCAATGTTGTTTTTTTAATCTAATGCTTTACATTGTAGAGGGGAGATCTGAGTTCTTATTTACCCCAGATCGCTCCATAAATAGGACCTAACACTGCTTGTTTCTATCACAAGTAAATTTAGGAGCCCCGTGTCCTGCTTATCCGTACCCACTAGATTTTCCAAAAATACAGTGCATATTTATATGAAACATAACATGTCTTCTGATTCAAGCAATAAAGACCAAAAAAAAAAGAAAAAAAGAAAAAGGGGGCAAGCAAACATATGTATGGTCCTTTAAGGAGAAGATAATCTGTTCTGTAGTGAGTAAGGTTTATAAAAAAAAAAAAAAAAAATTTTTTCTCCCGGGGAAAAAAAAAAGAAGAAAAAAAAAAAAAAAAAAACTAATTGGACGCAAAGAAAGGAACTTAGTGATGGAATGAGATTCATGGGCATATCAATAAGGTCGAAGAAACTTAGTTCATTCTCTGCTGTCCTACAGGTGGACATCCGAAGTTTATTCCAAAATCTGTTCCTAAAGAGAGGTTATAGTGGGGACGTTCCCATAGCTTGCGCCCTAAAGAAACTGGGGTCAGTTGTTGATCTTGGTCTTCCCTATATTATGGGTTAGGCACAGTGTCCCGACAGTTTCCCCAGCGCAGGTAATAAGTGACTAACCATGGTGTTTTATGGTGAGTGTTCTTTTCTCATGTACGCTGATTACTGTATACTCCTGAAATGTGGTTTGTACAAAACTAATTTTTATCTGTTAATGATTGTTGCATGTGCGGTTTTCATTTTTTTAAGCCTAAGAACATTTTCTGCAAGTAGCAGAAAATTCCCATTGCAGTGTCCTTGTAACTTCCTGTGCATGGAACTGAAATGTCAAACAATGTTATCAGCTTTACCAAATATATGATGCAAACTACAGAACACCGAACACCTCCCAGACAAAGGAGATGAGAAGAGGGGAAGGTGTTCTGTATTTCTAGAGTTCCTAGAGTTTGTATTCCTAGACTGCTCCTCCATAGATCTAGTGCAATCATTACGTTTTTTCACCAGTGGCGGGCCATCCATTGGGGGCGCAGGAGCGCCGCGCCCCCTATCCATGCGTCCGGCCCCTAATCTACATGCAGGGTGCCGGACGCATGGATTCCAATAGGGTTTTTTTTTTTTTGAAGCATGTGATTAGAGCCAGAGGCTCTAATAGGCTTCAAGAAAGGGTGGGCTCGGGGCACAGAGCACTGCACCCCGGGCCCACCCATTTGTGTGACAATAGCGAAAGAATATTAGCTATTATCACACTGATTCTCCTCCCAGCCAATCCTGAGACCTGTTTCCCGATTGGCCGAAAGGAGAAGCCATGCTATTGGCCAAGGAGGAGGAGGGAGGAGACGCAGGGAAAGCCGCCATCACCGCTGCCTGCCCTCCACGTCAATTCTGGGTGAGTGAGCCGGCGACGGGGGGGGGGGGGGGTGTGTGTGCGGTCGGGGGAATGGTATAGTGTGTGGGCTGGTGTGGTTCGGGGGGGGGGAGTATGGTGTGGTCCGTCAGCCACCCCCCCGGCCCATGGAGCACCAGCCGCCACTGGTTGTCACCCTAGGACAGTTACATAGTTACATAGTTACATAGTAGGTGAGGTTGAATAAAGACAATAGTCCATCCAGTTCAACCTGTGTAGGTGTGTGTGGCTGTAATCATCTCTCATACCCCTGAATGTTCTGATCCTTGAGATGTAAGTCTAAGAGTCTTTTGAAAGCCACCATACTTCCCCCAGAAACCACCTCTTGTGGTAGAGAATTCCACAATCTTGTAGCCCTAACAGTAAAGAACCCCCCACGTTGCCTGTGGTTAAAACGCTTCTCCTCTAAGCGCATTGTATGCCCTCGAGTCCTCATGCAATCCCTTCGAATGAACAGCTTTTTTTCTAAGCTGGGATCCCCATTAAGATATTTATAAATTGCTATCATGTCCCCCCTCAGACGTCTCTTCTCCAGGGAGAATAAATCAAGCGATTGTAGACGCTCTTCATAGTCAAGGTCCTCCAATCCCCTAATAAGTTTAGTTGCCCTTCTCTGGACTCTCTCCAGCTCCAACACATCCCTCCTGAGGACTGGCGACCAGAACTGGACAGAATACTCCAGATGCGGTCGGACCAGAGTTTTATAAAGTGGAAGGATTATAGTCTTATCTTTGGAATACATCCCTTTCTTTATGCATGCTAATATTCTGCTGGCTTTGGCAGCTGCCGCTTGACATTGCATGCTGTTGCCTAATCTATCATCAACCAAGACTCCCAGATCTTTCTCCATTTTTGATTCCCCCAAGGGTTCCCCTCCTAACGTGTATTGTGTTTTTATGTTTTTAGTCCCCAAGTGCAAAACCTTACACTTCTCTACATTAAACCTCATTTGCCATGTCGTTGCCCACTCTGTAATTTTGTCCAGGTCATTCTGTAGGATATCTGCTTCATGCTGTGCAGTTATTGCCCTGCCCAATTTTGTGTCATCTGCAAAAACTGATAACGCACTACTGATCCCGTCCTCAATGCTGTTTATGAATAAATTGAACAAGGTTGGTCCTAGGACTGAGCCCTGGGGCACCCCGCTTACAACCTCAGACCAGTCTGAGTATGCGCTGTTTATTACCACCCTTTGGACACGCCCTTTAAGCCAATTCCGTATCCAAGAGCAAACCCTGCTTTCGATACCTGCAGACCTTATTTTATAAATTAAGCGCTTGTGGGGAACTGTATCAAACGCCTTAGCGAAATCCAAGTACACCAAATCCACTGGTCTCCCCCTATCTAGCTCACAGCTCACCTCCTCGTAGAATGCTAAGAGATTGGTTTGACAAGAACGCCCATTTGTAAACCCGTGCTGATTACTGCTGATGATGTTGTTGTCTTTAGCAAACTCTACGATATAGTCCCTTATCATCCCCTCCAGAAGTTTACATACTATTGATGTCAAACTGACAGGCCTATAATTTCCCGGGATATGCCTCTGGCCCTTTTTGAATATCGGAATCACGTTAGCTTTCTTCCAATCCCCTGGTACATCTCCTGTCCTAATACTGTCAGCAAAGATCAGGAACAGTGGTCTGGATATAACCTTACTGAGTTCCTTGAGTACTCTCGGATGTACGCCATCCGGGCCTGGTGATTTGTTTGTGTTAAGTTTATCCAGCCTTTCCCTGATTTCACCCTCTGTTAGCCATAGTGGCAAATCCTGTGTATTACTACTAACCATACAGTCATGGTCAGTGTACCCCTCCGTTTCCTGTGTAAAGACTGACGAGAAAAAAGCATTCAGCACGGTTGCTTTTTCAGTGTCCTCTGTAACCATCCCCCCATCATCGCTAATTATGTGTGCAATATGCTCTGCCCTAGTTTTTTTGCTGTTGATATATTTAAAGAATTTCTTTGGGTTTTTTTTACTATCCTCCGCTATTTGTCTCTCAAAGTTGATTTTAGCCATTTTGATTTCGTGTTTACTTTTCTTATTTGCCTCCTTGTATTGCTCGAAAGCCAATACAGTGCCCTCTGATTTATATTTCTTGAAGGCCATTTTTTTTTCCCTAATACGTTTTTTAACGTTACGGTTTAGCCAGCCAGGTTTGGCTTTGTCTCTTCTAAATTTATTTCCCATAGGAATGCACTGCAAGATGCCTTTGCCTAATATGTTCCTAAAGCATTCCCATTTTTCCTCTGTGGTCAGGGATCCCAGGGTTTGGTCCCAGTTTACCCTTTCCATCAATGAGTACAATTTTGGAAAGTTTGCCCTTCTGAAGTTTAGGGTTCTTATGTTCCCCACTTGCCTTGTTATATTGTTATTTATACTAAATGTGATCATCCTGTGATCGCTAGAGCCCAGGTTGTCCTGAACTACTACCTCCGAGATTATGTCTGGGTCATTAGTGATCAATAGATCCAGGACTGCATTTTCTCTAGTCGGATAATCCACCAACTGTGACATGTAATTATCCTGTAAGGTTTCTGTGAATAGACGGGCCTTCTGTGAGTGTGCAGTCCCCTCTCCCCAGTCAATGTCGGGATAATTGAAGTCCCCCAATATGACGACTGATCCCAATTTTGCCACTTTACTCATTAGTGCTAAGGATTCCAGCTCTACCTCCTCCCCTTGGTTAGGTGGCCTATAGCAAACCCCCACAATTACTTTCCCCTTTTCTCCTTCCCTATGGAGTTCAACCCACACAGATTCTAACTCCATGCTCATCCCATCCGTAATGTCACTCCTCTCTATCACCTTTACATTGTTCTTGACATAGAGACATACCCCTCCCCCTCTTTTTCCTACCCTGTCCTTCCGGTACACCGAATACCCTTGGATATTGGCCAGCCAGTCATGTGAGGGGTCGAACCAAGTCTCTGTTATTCCCACAAGGTCTATGTTCTCCTCATGTACTAACATTTCCAACTCATCCATTTTATTAGCTAGGCTCCTGGCATTAGCATATACCCCTCTTAGTTTTACGGAAGTTGAGAGCAATTGGTGGTTATGTTTATTCCTGTTTGGTCTGAGGTTTTCCCGCACATGACTAAGGCACTTCAGATGTGCTCTTGGACCCAAACCTCCAGCCCTGATCCAACCCCCCTTATTGCTACCCCCATTATCTATAAAAATTGGCAAACACAATTCTTGCAGTAAAATATTGGCCGTAATGGCCGTTTATTAAAAACCAAAACAAATTATACCAAACATTCCTTAAATCCGGAAACAAATAATACAGTGACAAGAAAAACTGAGGTTGCCGATCTTTGGAGGCACCAATTATCAATCATCTGCTTAACTATTTTCTTGGTTCCCAGCCGCACCCTCCGGCTCGGGGACGACCTCGATATTCAGCAGATACCACCATTTTTACCTTCCAGTTAAAACCGCCATTAACTGGCATTCCAGAGGTGACTCCATACCTTAGATGGGTCCCTAAACTGATAAAATAGCATGTTATTTTACCCACCTCAAAAGACCCCACCCGCCATGCACAGGTCCATGTTGATGTCAATAACTACCCGATAAAGGGAGGGAGGGCGGGGATGTTCTTGCTTCCTTGGCCACGCTTGAAATGGCGGCCAGGTAAAGGTGGTCCTTACCTGACCTCCCAGTAGCCCCACCCCTTGTAATGAGACCCCCTATCTGCTGGGGGATGGGTCTGTTATGAAAAAACCGGACATTGCCCTGCCTAAACCAGCTCCCCCTGACTGCCCAGTCATGCAGCCCTGCGCTTTATGTTATTTTGCTACGGGCTGTTCTTGACTAAGGCACTTCAGATGTGCTCTTGGACCCAAACCTCCAGCCCTGGACCAACCCCCCTTATTGCTACCCCCATTATCTATAAAAATTGGCAAACACAATTCTTGCAGTAAAATATTGGCCGTAATGGCCGTTTATTAAAAACCAAAACAAATTATACCAAACATTCCTTAAATCCGGAAACAAATAATACAGTGACAAGAAAAACTGAGGTTGCCGATCTTTGGAGGCACCAATTATCAATCATCTGCTTAACTATTTTCTTGGTCCCCAGCCGCACCCTCCGGCTCGGGGACGACCTCGATATTCAGCAGATACCACCATTTTTACCTTCCAGTTAAAACCGCCATTAACTGGCATTCCAGAGGTGACTCCATACCTTAGATGGGTCCCTAAACTGATAAAATAGCATGTTATTTTACCCACCTCAAAAGACCCCACCCGCCACCGGCACAAAGTGGGACCACCTCACACCTTTGTGCCCCGCCAAACCCGTAAGGCCCTCTGTACCCCGTCCTGTAAACCCAGTGCCCATAGGTCGATGCCTACCGCATTCAGATGTACCCCATCGTGGCGAAGGTAGCGCCAGGTATCCACTTCCAGCTCTCTGTGCCTGACCACCACACCCCCGTTGCGCACAATGAACCTGCCCACTTCTTTGTTGACCTTCACTCTGGCTTTGTTGAGTTTTTCCACTGACCGGGCGAGTCGCCATGATGATCGGCCAACAATGTCCGACCAAACCACCACCATGTCCGGAAAATCCGTCCTCAACCGTAGGACATCAAACTTGACATCCCGGATGAGATGGCGACAGGACCGGACCCCCAGATCGTTGCCACCCGCATGGATGACCAGCACGTAAGGGGCCCTGTCCCAGCGAGCGACCCTATGTACCTCGGGTACCACCCTGTGCCATAACATGCCTGAAATGCCTATCCACCGGACCTTGGCCTCGCACCGGGGGAAACCTAACTGACGTCCTTCATGTCTAACGTCCGCCCTCCTGGCTCCCCAGTATACGTAGGAGTGGCCCAAGATCCATACGAGGCACGCAGCATCTGTAAAGAAATGAAGCAAATGGAAGAGCACGAACGTAAGTAACGGTACGCTCCAACACCCATAACTGAAAGCAACATAAAAGCTCTTTTCCCACCCCCGCCACGTGTACCAAGCATATTTTTTAAACCAAGTGAGGGCGGACGTAAAGCCGATACCGGTCAGATTCCCACCTGCCAATACGCTGCAAAATGGAATCCTCCAACCCCCACCTGGCGGCTTCCGTGGCTGCCCCGATGCGAAAGGAGTGCGAGGCGTAGCTGCGAGCCTCCAATCCTGCTGCCGTCAGACAGCGGCGGAGAACCGTAATGAATTGAAAACGGGACAGAGCCCCACCGTCAGCGTTCCTTAAGAAAAGAACCAGACCCAGGAGGGCGAAAACGCAAGTACTCTAGTACAGCCGAAACAGGGCAAATGGGTGATCCCTGCACCCGAAGCAGCTGCAAGCGAACTCCCTTACCCGTCTGATCCGTTTTTGAGCGGCGGATGAAAAGAGACACAGTGGCATGATTGCAGCGAACGTCTGCTGCCAGCAGGCCCCCCTGGGCCGACTTAGACGGGCTCACCAATTCGCCCACCCTGAGAGCCCCGTAGAAAGCTAGAGCAAAAGCCACACGGAATAAGAGGCCCTCGTAAGCCGAAGAACAAATGGAACCTGTTTGCTTGAATAAAGCCCCCAGAATTTCAAAAGTGATAGGTCGGCGCCCGTCAGGCCGGCGTGAACCCTTTCTATAACCCCGTAGGGCCTGCTTCAACAAAAAATCTTTTGTGAAATCCGGTAAGCCCCACAATTTGAATAGGAAAGCTAAAGCACTCAACTTGCGATTAATGGCCGAAGCCGATACTCCCCCCGAAAAATTCAAGCAGATGAAGTAAATCACTACAGTTCTAATCTCAGAGCTGACCATGTCCAAGCCCGCCCGCTGAAGAAGCTCCCACCACTCTTGCCAGACCCTGCGGTATGCATGCCAAGTCGATTCAGTCAAAGAATCGCGAATCAGTCCTGAGGCAATCCCAACGCAATCTTCCATAGCCGCTGTGGACAAGGGGCTCCGAGCTGCTCCGCCTCCGGCGCCAACTCCCTGAACCTGTCCAACTGAAAGCGGGATAAAGCGTCAGCCATCGAGTTTTTTGCCCCCGGAATATGCACCGCATACAAAAATACATTCAATTGAAGGCAACGCAAGACAAGGTGACGTAAAAGCCTAACCACTGGCGGCGAAGAACCAGAGAGTGAGTTGATGACCTGGACCACCCCCATGTTATCACAGTGGAGTCTAACTTTCTTATTCTTGAACCACTCGCCCCATAATTCCAGGGCAACCAGCACCGGAAAGAGCTCAAGAAGGACCAAGTTCCTCAAGAAGCCCGCCTCACGCCATGCTGTTGGCCAGCGCTCTGCACTCCACTGGCCGCGACAAAAGGCCCCATAACCGGTGGAGCCCGCTGCGTCGGTGTAGAGATTCAGGTCGCAGTTGCTAACCGGCCCATTCATCCAGAGCGAGCGACCGTTAAACGCCCCCAAAAAGGCGTGCCACACCTGTAAGTCGTCCGACAGTTCCCTGGTTATGCGAATGAAATGATTAGGCGAGCGTGCCCCTGCAGTGGCAGCCGAGAGCCGACGGCTGAAAACCCTGCCCATTGGCATAATACGACAAGCAAAGTTCAACTTGCCTATCAAAGACTGCAGCTCGCGCAATCGGAGCTTACGCTTACCCGATGCAAGCCGAACTTCTTCCTTTAGAGAAAACAGCTTATCGTCCGGCAAACGACACTCCATTGCCTGAGAATCTATGACAATTCCCAAGAACTTAATCATAGGCGTGGGAGCCTCCGTCTTGTCTGCCGCAAGAGGGATGCCGAAACGCTCTGCAATGTGCTGTACAGTGGCCAGCAGCACCCCACATAATTTGGATGATGGAGGACCAATACATAAGAAATCGTCCAAATAATGGACGACCGAATTGGCTCCCGCCACGTCTCGGACCACCCATTCCAGAAAAGAGCTAAAAGCTTCAAATAGGGCGCAGGAAACCGAACACCCCATGGGAAGGCAACGGTCGACATAATAAGAACCCGCCCATTGGCAACCTAACAGGTGAAAGCTGGAGGGGTGGACCGGTAACAGCCGAAAGGCTGATTCGATGTCCGTCTTAGCCATGAGGGAGCCCCGCCCGTAATGCCGTACCCAAGAAACAGCCGCATCGAAAGAGGTGTACGATACTGAGCTGGCCTCTGGATCAATGAAATCATTAACAGACCCGCCCTTGGGGAAGGAGAGATGGTGAATCAAGCGGAACTTGTTAGGTTCCTTCTTAGGAACGACACCCAATGGGGACACCACGAAATCCCGTAAGGGTGGGTGCGAAAATGGACCGGCCATGCGACCCAAGGAAACTTCCTTGGTGATTTTTTCCGCAACCACAGCAGAGTGAATATGAGCAGAACGTAAATTATCGGCCACGGGCGGGGTCTGAGTCAGAGAGCATGGGATCACAAAACCGTCCGTGAAACCTGCCTCCAACAGCCGGGCTGCTTGCCGATCTGGATATCTACTTAGAAAGGGGGCCATCCTGGCCACCCTCACTGGAGTCATGCCTTTTTCCCGCAAGATCGCCGAAACGGGACTTACCGGCCTTAAAACATTTGGACAGGGGGTGAGTTCCCCCGCAGTGCGAGCACTCATGCTTGTATCGGCAACCTGTGCCGAACCGACATGCGCCCTCATTGAATTGCCAGCAAAACCCACGCCGTTTTGTGGCCGACTGTCCAGGGCCGGCCGAACCGCCGGCCCCCCCTGGAAAAAACGAAGAGGGAGCCCGGGCCGAGGTCATCAGGTTCATCCACAGGCTGATGTCCTTGTGGTCCCAACGTAGAGAGGGCCTGATCGATTTACGCTGACGAAACTGCTCGTCATACCTCAGCCACGCCACCCCCCCATATACACGCTGTGCTTCACTGATGGAATTAAGATAACAAAATAAGGGGGAACAATTCTCAGGGGCTTTTTCCCCCACTACGCTTGCAAAAATGGCAAAAGCCTGCAACCAGTTGGTAAAAGTCCTTGGAATCAAGCGGTGCCTTCGCTTTTCCTCCTCTTCCCTCTTATATTCCTCTGGTTTAATCCTGTCCAGATTAAATTTTTCAAGAGGTAACAACGTGAAAATTTCTACATAATCCCCCCGCCAGATTTTTTCCCTAACCTCTGCCTTAAGATGGGCCCCTAAGGGACCTTCAAAGCAAACGTAGACTTCGCACTTCGCCGAGTCCGCCAGGTGCAACGGGTACGTGTTCGCTTCATTAGGCGTAACAGGGGCTGTCTTCTCAGCTGCCCCTTGGGGGCTTCCTACAACCGTAGCAACCTCCGCCGCTGAAACCGGAGGAGGTCCTACCGTAGGAAATGCTGATGGTTGAGCTTTTGTGCCCCCCAAAACCCCCGGAGCTTGCAACCAAGCCGCCACTGGCGAAACATCGGGAGGTGAACCCGTGTCTAAACGCTGCACTAATGCGCGCAGACCATTAAGTAGCTCCTGCAATGTGGCGGGAGACCCGGACGCAGCATGCGCCGTGCCTGCCGCTCTTACAGTGGAAGACCCGCCCCCCGGGCATGTAATGAGGCCTGGCCCAACTCCCAGTACTGGACCTACCCCTTGCTCCACCCCCACATCTAACACATGTTGTATGGAAAAATTAGGATTAGAGGTGCACTTACCAGGCTGACCAGGACGAGGTCCCTCAGCCGCCGATCCGTAAACCAACGTTGTCGCCTGTCTTGTAGTTTCGCCGTCCTCGGAGCTCGACAACTCCCCTTCTGACCTGGAAAAATCTTGCTGTTCGTCGTGGTAAAGGTCTGGCGCTGATGAGCCGACCGCCGCCAACAAAGGTCTCCGTCTGTCCTTCACCTGCCTCTGTGATGCTGCTGTTCTCCTTCTTTTCTTACTGGTACAGATGGTAGTTTGCCTGCAGTTTGTATTCTCCGCCACTAGGGGCGCTGAAGTGCTTACAGACGCTCTAGTTTTCCTGTAGTTTCTTCTTTCCTCCACTGGGGGCGATGAAGTGCATACAGCCGCTCTGTCTACAGTGGCCTTTGTTCTCTCTCTCCCACGCCGAGCCCTCTCCTCTACAGCGATGCACCCAGAGGCGGCCGAAAGTTCCGTATTCCTGAAGACTGCAGGCGGGACGGTCACAGAAGACGATCGGTCCCTGCCTGCGGAGCTCCGCCTGCGACGAGGATTCCTCTCAGGGTGAGGGGCGGAAGCAGCCTGGAGATGCTGCTCCGCCGCGCCTGGAGGGTCCCTAGGGGGGCTCCTGGAGTGGCGCTGAGCTCCATGTTCCGATGAGGGGCTAAAGCGAACCGGGGGTCGTGCCCGCCGAGCGCGTCTTGCCAGGGGATTCCTCGAGGTAGAAGCTGCAGCTCCCATAAGGTAAGAGACCTGCTGCTGTAGCCAGTCGGCGCCCATAGATGCAGCCATCTAGTTCAGCTGTAGTCTCAGCGCTTCAGCATCGGCCATTACAGATCAGGCTATTGTTGTTGTGAAGAAGTAAAGGTGATGTTCTTGCTTCCTTGGCCACGCTTGAAATGGCGGCCAGGTAAAGGTGGTCCTTACCTGACCTCCCAGTAGCCCCACCCCTTGTAATGAGACCCCCTATCTGCTGGGGGATGGGTCTGTTATGAAAAAACCGGACATTGCCCTGCCTAAACCAGCTCCCCCTGACTGCCCAGTCATGCAGCCCTGCGCTTTATGTTATTTTGCTACGGGCTGTTCTGACCTACCGATTGGCGTTGTGGACCTACTGTCGCTGCTGACCCTACAACTGCCTTCAGTCCTCTGCTCCCTCCTGACTGATTCCACTTGTGAGCCCTCCCCCCGTCTCCTAGTTTAAAAGCCCCTCCAACTCGGTGGCCATCTTTCTCCCCAAAAGAGCTGTACCGTCCCCATTAAGGTGCAGCCCATCCTTACTAAAGAGCCGGTAGCCGACTGAGAAGTCAGCCCAGTTCTCCAGGAACCCAAACCCCTCCTTCCTACACCAATTCCTCAGCCACTTGTTAAGTTCCCTAATCTCCTTCTGCCTCTCCTGTGTGGCTCGAGGTACAGGCAGTATTTCAGAGAAAACCACCTTGGAGGTCCTTTTCCTCAATCTATTACCTAAGTCCCTGAAATCGTTCTTAAGGATCCTCCACCTACCTTTAACTTTGTCATTAGTGCCCACATGCACCATGACCGCTGGGTCATCCCCAGCCCCCCCCCATCAATCTGTCTGCCAGATCTGCGATGTGCCGAACTCGGGCGCCCGGTAAACAACAAACTGTTCGGTTCACGAGATCTTTTTTACAGATTGCCCTCTCTGTCCTCTTGATAATTGAGTCCCCAACTACCACAACCTTTCTAACCTTTCCTGAGTTACAGCCCCCCTTCTTCCTGGAGCCGTCCCTCCCCTGGCAGCTGGGGGAGGGTGCATGCTCCAGCACTGCCACCCCTGAGTTGATATCCCCCTCAACCTGCAACTCGGCAAGTTTGTTAGGGTCTATCAACTCAGGATTGGCCTCCCTGGCACTCCTCCCTCTACCCTTCCTAACAGTCACCCAGCTGCGTACCTCTGCTGCTTGCGTCTCCTCTGTTCCTCCCTCCTCTATGCTGGCCCCTACCAGCGCCTGATAGGCAATGTCCAAGCTCCTTTCCAGGTTGTTGATGCCACGCAGTGTTGCCACTGTGTTCTGTAGGTCCAGGATCTGGTCTACCAGAGCAACAAGTCGCTCACATCTTGCACAGCAGTATTCGCCCTCGACAGTAATGCTCAGTTCACACTGCTGCAACTTGGATCCGACTTGTAAGACCCCAAGTCGCATGAAACCCAATGTTAGTCAATGAGAGCACTACTGAAGTCGCACCAACTTTAGCAAAAGTTCCTGTACTATTTCAAGGTGACTTCTATCCCACTTGTGCCCATAGACTTTAATGGAAGTCGTCTACCAAGTCGGATCCTCATCTATATTGATGTGATTTGGATCCAACATTAGGAAGATTACCCAGGCATGCATCTTCCTGTATGCTGTTATCTCTGCATGGCTGCAAAAGACAAAGCCACTTCAAAGTTGCATGAAAGTAGTACTCAAGTCACCCGCAAATCGCCAGGAATTTGCCAGGTAAAGTCGCACTGTAAGGCGTGCAGCTTTCAGGTTGCAGTAGTGTGAACCGAGCCTTAATGTGTTACTGGCAGGTGAAAAAAAAATGAAACCTAATGCAGCCACCCCATCTAAGGACTGGCAAGGTGCAACTTGTTACATTTTTGATTTAGATACGTTTTTGTTACCTTCTCAGAAGAACCTTGTCCTCCATTCCATGCAGGAACCACGACATGAATAACAATCTTACAGTCCAGGTTGCATCCCTCTGTGATGAACACGGAACCTTCATCCTCCTGGACTCCATAACTGACATCCTTCAGACATTTCTGAAGCTTGCTCCCGGCCTTTTCTAGTAGAGCCTTCGATGCTCCACCGCTGCCGAGGAACAAGTCTTTCCCCACGCTGTTCACAATGGCATCTGTCTGAAAAACATCACAAATCTCACAATGAATGGAGAGATCCTCTTATGATTTTCCTCTAGTCATAGTAACAGGTGATGTATAAAACAGTATTTCTCCTGCGCTCCAGTGGTATGTGGGAAGGTGATTGGTCTTGTGTGGTCTTTGTTATCACCACCTAGGGTCTTGCTGCCCCCTCAGGACCAAGGGTATCCAAATATACTGAAAAACAACAACAAGAGAAGGGAGCACCGACCTCGTGCTTTACTACTTAAATCATTTATTAAAATCCAAAAAAGCAAACATTGTACTCACAAAGGCATGATAATAGCACACATGTAAGGAAAATGGAATAAATCGCCTCCAGGACTCCCAGGTTACTCCTATGGTGCTGGATGATGTGATGGCGTCTGAATATACCTGGCTGACGCGTTTTGAGGGAGAACCCTCTTCTTCAGAGCCAAAGTTCTACTGATCCACCATAAATTCACAAGGTGTTATATAGCCAGTCTGTACCGCCCTCATTACTCAGTTCTGCCACACAAGGATGACTACACCCTTGACCTTTGCCCCCTGTGGGGCGGAGCTGAGTAATGAGGGTGGTACAGACTGGCTATATAACACCTTGTGAATTTATGGTGGACCAGTAGTACTTTGGCTCTGAAGAAGAGGGTTCTCCCTCGAAACGCGTCAACCAGACGTATCCAGCACCATTGGAGTATCCTGGGAGTCCTGGAGGCGATTGGTTCCATTTTCCTGACATGTGTGCTATTATCATGCGTTTGGGAGTACAATGTATGCTTTGTTTACATGGTAATGCACAAAACAGGTGATGTTCTCCAGGCTTTGGATAGTGTCCAAGCTGTGAGAATTAGTAGCAGCATAGAAGTAGTGCAATGATTATTTCACCTGTGACTTTGTGTGGAGGTCAAAGTGTCATAAATGTGATGCCCAAAAATGATTGTGAAATGTAATTGGATAACTATATTAACATAGAGGTGTGGTAAAGCGGGCACTAAAGCCAAGCATAGATGGATGGACGGTGTTCGGCAGATCACTCGCTCACTTCCTGGTTAGCTTACCTATGGTGCTAGGAGAACATTGCAGAAGATTTACTTGTCCTCTGCACTTGGCTCCCAGCAGCCATCTTTCGGGAACCCTGTGTCTGATTGGACACAGGATTCCCCCAAGATTTAGGCATTTGGACCCAGATGGGCTTTATTTAAATCGTCCTCTTCGCTCCTCCCAAGACCTCTTGCTCTCTAGCTCCCTTGTTACCGCCTCCCACACTCACTCCAGGACTTCTCTAGAGCCTCTCCCATCCTCTGGAATTCCCTGCCCCAGTATATCGGATCAGCTCCTACCCTGTCCCCCTTTAGGCGTTCCCTCAAAAACTCATTTATTCAGGGGAGCCTACCCAGGGCCAGGACAAGGGTCTGAGGTCGGGCGCCATAAGGAGATTGGGGGAGATTTGTAATGGAAGGGAGCATTTGGGGAGGGGGGGGGGGTGCAGGGGATAAATATTTTTTTAAATATATTTTAAATAATAAAATACATTTTAGAACTATACACTTGTTTTAGTTTACCTATTCACAGTATTTTTTTCTTCCTGGTGCGGGTGATTTATCATATTTTTTAGGGGATAAGTGTTGCCCTATAGTATTGAAATTTGGGGGGGGGGGGGGGAGGGGTGCTAAGAGTGGTGATTTACAGGGATTTGCATTGGGAGGGGGAGGGGGGAAGAAGATTTGTGCTAGGTGGAGGGATTCAGGGGGAATTTGTGCTGGGGGGTTTGAAATGTGGCGGAGAAGATGTGTACTAGTAAGGGATATTTTAGGGGTAGAGGATTTGTGATAGAGGGGGTAATTTTTTTTGGGGGGGGGGCATTTTGGTTGGGAAGATTTGGGAGATGGGGGGCAAAGATTCGTGCCAAGATGGGGGATTTCAGCAGGGGGTGGATTTGCACTGGGAGGAGGGGAATTTACAGTATGCTTAGAGGGTACGCATGCAGATTAGTGTTCAGTGCTTTTTGGGGGAGATTTTTGCTGGCTCGTAATGCTCATATCTTGGAGGGGGCACAGTTTGGCATGTTCGCCCTGATGATCTTGTCTCGGTACTGAGTCTACCCCACCTCTACCTAAGAACTTTCCTTAGGCACCCCCACCAGATCTTCCCCCCCAGCTATTACCCTTTGTACCACCTCCATTTCCCATTAGATTTTAAGATCCGTGAGCAGGGCCCTCCTCTTCCTTCTGTATTGAACTGTATTGCAATTGTCCCCCTTTATAATGTAAAACAGTGGGGGCTGCTGTATAGTGGGCGCAGGAGCGCCATCCCCCCCATCCATACGTCCGGCCCCCTAATCTACATGCGGGGCGCCGGACGCATGAAGTTCAATGGGGATTTTGAACTAGGCTCTCACAGGCTAAAAAAAAAGGGTGGGCTTGGGGCGCAGAACAGTGCGCCCCGAGCCCACCCAATTGTGTGACAATAGCGAATGAAAATTCGCTATTGTCACACAGATCCTCCTCCTGGCCAATCAGGAAGCAGGTTCTGAGACCCGTTTCCCAATTGGCTGAAAGGAGAAGCCAGGCCATTGGGCATGGAGGAGGGAGGAGATGCAGAACCCACCGCCGCTGTCGCTGATGTCCAGGCAAGGTGAGTGATCCTGTCCTTTCCTGGGGGTCCTGTCCTGTCTTGGGGGTCCTGTCCTGGCGGTCCTGTCGTGTTCCGGGGTGCGCAGCCCGGTGTGGTCAGGGGGGGGCCCATGGAGCACCAGCTGCCCCTGATGTAAAAAGCTACATAAATCATTGGCGCTTTATGAATCCTTTATAATAAAAATATTTAGAACTGCTTGTTAATTTTGGTGCAGAAGCTAAAAAAAAGTACTCATAGGTCGACTACATTATTAATCAAGAATTTGCTGGAAAAAAAATCACGCTGCCTACCCCAATCTTCTAGAAAAGCTTTATAAACAGTGCCGGGGTATTGAGCGACCAGGGCAAAGATGCCAAACTGCGCCCCCCTCCCCATTCCCTTAGGGTTAGGGTCAGGGTGCCCCCATCCCTGCAATAAACCATTGCGCCCAGGGCAGCCGTCCCTCCTGCCCACCCCTGCTTATAAACACCAATCTATATAAACCTATCAGCAGAGAGGTTGCACTCATTGGTTTCTCAAGGTATGGGCACCTTGACCTGATGACCCACTCATGGCCACTGATATTCATACAATGTATCCTTTGTCCCAAGACACTGGGATTACCATGCATCATTCTTTATCAGAACAAGCATTGATGACAATTGCTGATAATGGGGTACCATCAGTTCTCCTGTAGGGGGCCTGGGCACACAGGGGGTCCAGGAAAGCAGGGGGAAGGATATGTGGGCAGGACAGGGAGGGGAAGTGGTGTGGCGGGGGTGGGGGCAATTACAGGAACGATGCACTGTTCAGCTATCTGCAGCAGCTGGAAGACAGTGTCATCCCCTCTCCCTTCCTCCCACAGCTGCCAGCAGGAGACAGAAGCCGGAAGTGCTGTGGAGCGGGGGGGGGGGGGGATTGGGGTTCACACAGCAGGGAGAATCAGATGTGGGCAGGGAGGGGGGGGGGATTAGTGCAGTGGGGGTGCAGGTACAGGAACGATGCCACGTGTCTCTCCATGCAGCAGCTGAAAGACACATATGGCATTGTTCCTGAAATTGCCCCGCGCCAGACTGATCCCCCTACCCAGTCCTGACCACATCTGATTCCGCCTGCTGTGTGCCCCCTGCAATGCTGCTGGCTTCCCTCTCCCGCAGGCTGCTGTGGGTACACGGAGGGGGATGTGTCATTTACTGGCCCATTCCTTTCGTGAATGAACAGAGTGAGTGAACTGTATCAATTGCTCCTGTGTCCATTCATAACTGAAGCATAGTAAACTATTTTTAGGCTTCAGTTTATGAATAGAGAGGAACCTCTGTGTCCTGTTCATTCATCTGCAGTGCAACTCATCTCAAAAGTGAGATGTCCGGGGTCTGTTTAGATCATTTTTTGCAATTTAGCACTGCGTTACTTTAACAGACAATTGCGCGGTTGTGCGATGCTGTACCCAAAAAAAATTGACGTCCTTTTTTTCCCACAAACAGAGCTTTCTCTTGGTATTATTTGATCGCCTGTGTAATTTTTATTTTTGCACTATAAACAAAAAAAGAGCGACAATTCTGAAAAAAAAATATATTTTTTTTTCCCATTCTGCTATATAACATTCCCAATAAAATAAAATGTAAAAATCTAATTTATTCATCCTTTTAGGCCAATTTGTATTCTGCTACATATTTTTGGTAAAAAATAATCCCAGTAAGTGTATTTTGGTTTGTGCAAAAGTTCCATCTTTTACACAGGGCAAAAGGGGCAGCTGCCCCGGGCTCAGTCATTGTTGTTGGGCCCAAAGCATCTGCCCCTTGAGTCCGTGCTGCCTGCAAAAAGTTGATAAGTGAATTGGGGTGGGCACAAAAAAATGTTTGCCCAGGGTCCAATCAATATTAAAGACGGCCCTGAAACTAGGGGAAGGATTTATGTCATTTTTATTTTTTTTACTAGTAATGGCGGCGATCTGCGATTTTTAGCGGGACTGCGACATTGCGGCGGACAGATCGGACCCCTAACTAACATTTTTGACACTTTTGGGGGGACCAGTGACATTACTACAGTAATCAGTGCTAGAAATAT